>NC_044406.1:46923995-47230245 GCF_006542625.1 Nomascus leucogenys
AAGCCAGATACAAAAGGACAAATATTGTATGATTCCACTTATAAGCGGTACCTAGAAGAGGCAAATTCAAAGAGACAGAAAGTAGACTAGAGGTTACTAGGGGTTGAGGGGAAGGAGAATGGGGATTTATTGCTTGATGATTTACAGAGTTTCTGTTTAGGGTGATAAGAAAGTTTTGGAAATAGATAGTGGTGATGTATTGTAGGTGTATTTAATGTCACTGACTTGTACACTTAAAAATAGCAACTTTTAATATCGATTTTATCACAATTTTTAAAAAAATAATAGTGGTAATATAGTAAAAAACTGTACACTTTAAATGGATGAATTGTAGGATATGTGAATTATATGCCAATAAAGCTATTTAAATAAAAAAAGAGCCTGGCGCAGTGGCTCACGCCTGTAATCCCAGCACTTTGGGAGGCTGAAGTGGGCGGATCACGAGGTCAAGAATTGAGACCATCCTGGCCAACATGGTGAAACCCCATCTCTACCAAAAATACAAAAAAATTAGCTGGGTGTGGTGGTGCACGCCTGTAGTCCCAGCTACTCGGGAGGCTGAGGTAGGAGAATTGCTTGAACCCAGGAGATGGAGGTTGCAGTGAGCCAAGATCGCACCACTACACTCCAGCCTGGCAAAAGAGTGAGACTCCGTCTCAAAAAAAAAAAAAAAAAAAAAAAAAGGTAGTTGGCTGGGTGTGGTGGCTCATGCCTGTAATCCCAGGCTTTGGGAGGCTGAGAAGGAGGATTGCTTGAGGTCAGGAGTTTGAGATCAGCCTGGTAAACAGTGAGACCCCATCTCTATTTTAAATAAAATTTTTATATATAAATTTTTAAAAAATGGAAAAAAAAAAACATAACACACTGTTCTGCATCTTGCTTTTTTTTCTGATAACAACATATTCTTTTTTTTTTTTTTTTTTTTTGAGATGGAGTCTTGCTTTGTCGCCCAGGCTGGAGTGCAGTGGCGTGATCTACTACAGGTGTGTGTCACCACACCTGGCTAATTTTTGTATTTTTTGTAGAGACAGGGTTTCACCATGTTGGTCAGGCCAGTCTCATACTCCTGACCTCAAGTGATCCGCCCACCTCAGCCTATCAAACTGCTGGGATTACAGGCGTGTGAGCCACCACGCCTGGCCTATAACAACATATTCTAGACAGTTTCTAGAATATGTTTTCCAAATGGATTTGCTTTCCAACTCAGGAAACAGAGACTTTCCTCATTCTTATTTTAATTTATTGATGATATCAGTGATTGAGTAGATATATACTATGGTTTATTAACTAGTTCCCTAATGCTGGACACTTTTAGTTGTTTCCAGTCTTCTGCTGTTCTAAACAATGCTACAGGTAATAAACTTGTAGTCATGTGAAGGTATCAAGTGAAAATATCAAGTCTATTGTTACACTTTTGGGTTTTTGTTAATCTGTTAAGTGAGAATTACCATGTTCAACTACTCTGAGGTTGAGGATTTTTCATGTGTGTAAGGCTATGTGTATTTCTTTTTCTGTGAATTGTCTATATGCTCTTTGCTATTCATTCATTGGAGTGGTTGGTCTTTTTTAATCTATCTTTTTAAGAACTTTTATATATATTAGGAAGATTAGTCCTTTCCCTTCTGTATGAATTGTAGATATTCTTCCCAATTTGCAATTTGTCTTTTGACTTTGCTTTTTTATGCTAAGTAATTTTTATGTAGTTAAATTTATCAATCTTTTTGAATCATTCATAAAAGGCCATCCCCACTGCAAAGTTATAAAAGAATTTTCCCAGATTTTCTTCAAGTGTTTTTATTATTTCAATTTTTTTCTTTTCTTTCCTTTTTTTTTTTTTTTTTTTTTTTTTGAGACAGAGTCTTACTCTGTCACCCAGGCTGGAGTGCAGTGATGTGATCCCGGCTCACTACAACCTCTGCTGCCTGGGTTCAAGCAATTATCTGCCTCAGTCTCCTGAGTAGCTGGGATTACAGGCGCCTGTCACCACGCCCGCTAATTTTTTGTATTTTTAGTAGAGATGGGGTTTCACCAGGCTGGTCTTGAACTTTCTGACCTCGTGATCTACCTGCCTGGGCCTCCCAAAGTGCTGGGATTACAGGGGCGTGAGCCACCGCGCCCGGCCTTTTTTTTTTTTTTTTTTTTTTTGAGCTGGAGTCTTGCTCTGTCACCCACGGCTGGAAGTGCAGTGGCGACAATCTTGGCTCACTGCAACCTCCACTTCCTGGGTTCAAGGGATTCTCCCTGCCTCAGCCCTCCTGACTGTGGGATTACAGGCGTGCACCATCACGCCCAGCTAATTTTTGTACTTGTTTTTCGAGACGGAGTCTTGCTCTGTTGCCCAGGCTGGAGTGCAATGGCGAAATCTCGACTCACTGCACCTCTGCCTCCGGGTTCAAGTGATTCCTCTGCCTTAGCCTCCCGAGTAGCTGGGACTACAGGCACATGCCACCATGCCAGGCTAATTTTTTTTATTTTTGTATTTGTATTTAGTAGAGATGGGTTCACCATGTTAGCCAGGATGGTCTGGATCTCCTGACTCGTCATCCCCCTGCCTCGGCCTCCCAAAGTGCTGGGATTATAGGCATGAGCCACCGTGCCTGGCATGTTATTTCAATTTCTACATGTGGATACTTGAGCCATTTGGAGTTCATTCTGGTATATGTTGTGAGGTACAGATGCAGCTGTATCTTTTCCAGATGTCAGGTATCAGCCTTCATTTTCTGAAAACAGTTTTAGTAAAGTCCATCTTTACCTGATTTGAGATTCCACCTTTACCGTATACTCAGTTCTGGTATATATTGTCTTTATTCTGTACTTTCTATTTTCTTCCTTTAGTCAGCCTGTCAGTTTGTGCAGTAGTATCACACTGTTTTAATTATTGACTTTTTACTAATTATATTTTTATATCTGGTCAGACTTATAGCTTTTACTTTTTAGAGTTTTCAGTCCGTTCTTATAGCTTTTACTTTTAGAGTTTTCCTGGATATCTTTGCTTATTTTTCCACCCAGCACTTTTCTTTCACGACCTTATAAACCTTTTAGTTCAGCCTAGTGTGGAGATAAATGCCAAAGAGCCTACACCAGGTCTGCAATGTGATCCATTACACTATCAAGTCTTAATGCCTTTTTAGCAGAGATTGAATAATGACGCAATAAGGCTGGGCACAGTAGCTCACGCCTGTACTCCCAGCACTTTGGGAGGCCAAGGCAGGCAGATAGCTTGAGCCCAGAAGTTCAAGACCAGCCTGGGCAACATAGTAAGACCTCATCTCTAAAAAAATTAAAAAAATAGCCAGGTGTGGTGCATGTTTCTTTAGTCCCAGCTACTCAGCAGGCTGACATGGGAATCACTTGAGCCTGAGAGGTCGAGGCTGCAGTGAGCTATGATCAGGCCACTGCACTCCAGCCTGGGTGACAGAGCGAGACCTTGCCTCAAATAAAATCAAATAAAATAAATAACACAATAAAACTGTATACAATTTGGTATATAATTTTTTTCACTTAAGCATTTTCCTGCTGTTACAGTCTTTTTTTTTTTTTCGAGACAGAATCTCGCTGTGTCACCCAGGCTAGAGTGCAGTGGAGCGATCTCGGCTCACTGCAACCTCCGCCTCCCAGGTTCAAGTGACTCTTCTGCCTCAGCCTCCTGAGTAGCTGAGATTACAGGCACGTGCCACCATGCCCAGCTAATTTTGGTATTTTTAGTAGAGACAGGGTTTCGCCATGTTGGCCAGGCTGGTCTCAGACTCCTGACCTTAGGTGATCTGCGTGCCTTGTCCTCCCAAAGAGCTAGGATTACAGCGTTAGGCACCATGCCCGGCCTTGCAGTCTTTCTAAACATAACATTCCATAATTTCCTCAACTATTCATCTATTGTTGGACACTTTCCATTTCCCCTATTGTTTCTATTCCTTTTCATTATGAAAAAAATTCAAACAAACAAAAAGCACTCCCAAAAAACCAACCTTGCAATAGATATCTTTAAGCATAAGAATTCTTCATACAATTTTGGGCACTGATTTATTTTTATTTTTAAACTTTTATCATATAAGTTGTATTCTTTTTTTTAAATTTTAGATTCAGGGGTTCATGTGCAGGTTTGTTACATGGATATACTGCATAATGTTGAGGTTTGGGCTTCTATTGAACCTGTCACCCAAACAATAAACATAGTACCCAACAGGTAGTTTTTCAACCCTTATGCTCCTCCTCCTTTTTGGCACTAATTTTTCTTTATTTTTCTTTTCTTTTTCTTTTTTTTTTTTTTTTTTTGAGACTGAGTTTCACTCTTGTTACCCAGGCTGGAGTGCAGTGGTGCGGTCTCGGCTCACTACAACCTCTGCCTCCTGGGTTCAAGTGATTCTCCTGCCTCAACCTCCCCAGCAGCTGGGACTACAGGCATGCATGACTACGCCTGGCTCATTTTGTATTTTTAGTAGAGACTGGGTTTCACCTTGTTGGTCAGGCTGGTCTTGAACTCCTAACCTCAGGTAATTCACCTGCCTTGGCCTCCCACAGTGCTGGGATTATAATTTTCTTTGTTTTTTTTTTTGTTTGTGGTTGTTTTTTTTTTTTTTTTTTTTTGAGAGATGGGGTCTTGCTATGTTTCCCAGGCTGATCTCAAATGGTTGGGCTAAAGCGAGCCTCCTGCCTCAACCTCCCAAAGTGCTAGGATTACAGGCGTGAGTCACTGTGCCCGGTTTTGGCATAGACTTTTAAGTGAGATTATTGAGGCAAGAGATACGGGCATCTTTAAGACTGTGTATTCACATTACTAGAATTTGTACCTGTTTACACTCTAATATACTAGTACATGCAGTGTCAATTTTAGCACACTTTCTTCAATAGCAATTGATTATCTCAGTCCTTTGTTCATTTATTTATTTATTTATTTTGAGATGGAGTCTCCCTCTGTTGCCCAGGCTGGAGTGCAGTGGCATGATCTTGGCTCGCTGCAGCCTCTACCTCCCGGGTTCAAGCAATTCTCCCTGCCTCAGCCTTGCGAGCAGCTGGGATTACAGGCACCCAGCACCACGTCCAGCTAATTTTTGTATTTTTTGTAGTAGGGATGGGGTTTCACCATGTTGGCCAGGCTGGTCTCGAACTCCTCACCTCAAGTGATCCACCCGACTTGGCCTCCCAAAGTGTTGGGGTTACAGGAGTGAGCCACTGCCCTGGCCTAATTATCTTAGTCCTTTGAAGAGTCACTTAGGACATTTAAAATCATGTAAATGTGGGGTGAGCGGGCCCCATTGTGTTAGGATTAGGGTGGAACAAGTTCATTTACAAAATAAGTTTTGCACAAGTTTTCTCCCTCTTGGAATGCTGATATGGTTTGGGGAGGAGTCAGTTTATTTACACAGGGGCCCAGGTGTCTTCTGGGAGTTAATAACTACTAGTCCAATTCCCCCTTCAAAAAACACTTGTGGAGGCCGGGCACGATGACTCATGCCTGTAATCCTAGCATTTTGGGAGGCCAAGGCAGCCGGATCACCTGAGATCAGGGGTTCGAGACCAGCCTGGCCAACATGGTGAAACCCTGTCTCTACTAAAAGTACAAAAATTAGCCAAGTGTGGTGGCATGCAGCTGTAGTCCCAGCTACTCCAGAGGCTGAGGCAGGAGAACTGCTTGAAGCCAGGAGACAGAGTTTGCAGTGAGCCGAGATTGTGCCACTGCACTCCAGCCTGGGCAACAGAGCGAGACTCTGTCTCAAAACAAACAAACAAACAAAAAACACTTGTAGAGATTTGAATTATGAACATCTATAGTGGTAGATGAGGGTGCCACTGATGAAAACCCAGTGTGTTAAATAACCATTCGGAGTCTTGAAATGAGGTTGCCAGAAAAGTTAAGAGAAATGGAACTAATGGGTAAGCCTTGGCACAGAATACGAAGAAGAGATAAAGGCCCTTGATTCCAGAGGCTGATTAAACATGGAAAGAGGGAGAGCTGCAAAGTTCTTTTAATTCAGTCCAGCACAGGAAGACTACTTACAAATAGCATTTTGTTTGATTTTCTTTTTTTTTTTGAGACGGAGTCTCGCTGTCTCGCCCAGGCTGGAGTGCAGTGGCGCAATCTCGGCTCACTGCAAGCTCCGCCTCCCGGGTTCACGCCATTCTCCTGCCTCAGCCGCCCGAGTAGCTGGGACTACAGGCACCCGCCACCACGCCCAGCTTATTTTTTTTTTGTATTTTTAGTAGAGACGGGGTTTTACCGTGGTCTCGATCTCCTGACCTCGTGATCCGCCCGCCTCGGCCTCCCAAAGTGCTGGGATTACAAGCGTGAGCCACCGCGCCCGGCTTGTTTGATTTTCATAGCAGTTCTAGGGGTTGAGGTTCTTGCTTCTGTATGTGTGACCTTCCTTCTCCAATCCCTAGCTTGAACTTCTGGTTAGTACCTGGGGAACACACAGAGAGCAGAAAGCAGCCGAGGAACTGTATTAGCCTGCCTGTGCTGCCATAAAATAATATTACAGGCAGTTGGCTTATAAACAACAGACATTTGGCCGGGTGCGATGGCTCACGTCTGAAATCCCAGCACTTTGGGTGGCCGAGGTGGGTGGATCACCTGAGGTAAGGAGTTCAAGACCAGCCTAGCCAACATGGTGAAACCCTGTCTCTGAAAAGATACAAAAATTAGCCAGGAGTGGTGGCATGCTCCTGTAGTCCCAGCTACTGGGAAGGCTGTGGCAGGAGAATTGCTTGAACCAGGAGACAGAGGTTGCAGTGAGCTGATATTGCACTGCTGCACTCCAGCCTGGGCGATAAAATGAGACTCTGTCTCAAAAAACAAGCAAGCAAGCAAACAAACAAACAAACAAAACCAGACATTTATTTTCTCACAGTTCCAGAGTCTGGAAGTCCAAGATCAAGGTGCCGGTAGGGCTGGGTTCTGGTGAGGGCTCTCTTCCTGGTTTGCAGATGGCTGTCTTCTCATTGTGTCCTCACATGGCCTCTTCTCTATGTGCCCATGGAGAGAGGGAGAGCTCTCTGGTAGATGAGGGTGGCACTGATGACGTGGCACTTACTCTCCTTGTAACGGCACCAGTCCTGTTGGATTAGGGTCCCACCCTTATGATCTCATTTAACATTAATTACTTCCTTAAGGGCCCTGTGTCCATTGGTGGGTGAAATGAAAGAGTGACGCTCAGACTTAAGACCACGGCACACTGGCTCAGCCAAGAGAGCTTTATTAGAGGCAGCAGGCTGGGCTGGGCAGGAGAGAGAGAGAGAGCGGTGGGGGGTTTGCTTCTTTTATGCCCAGGAGGGCTGCGTGGATGTTTGTGATTGGTTGGGGTGGGGCTTAGAGCGAGGTGGGAAAAACACCTCTTTCTGATTGGTTTTTCCTTTGGCGGGCTTGCATTGAGGAAGAAGAACCCGGAACCAGCACCATTAGGGTGCTCTAGTTACCTAACATTGGGTAGGGCTTTGCATATAAATTTTGAGGGGACACAATTTAGTCCATAACAGAAACTTAGGAGGGTAGCTGGGATCTCTAGATTTCTTGCTAACACTGGTACTTTGGGCAGGGAGGTGGAGAATACCAGAATTGCCTGTGGAATATTACACATAGAATTGGGAGTTGGGAGGCCAGGTATGGTGGCTCACACCTGTAATCCCAGCACCCTGGGAGGCCGAGGAGGTGGAGGTTGCAGTGAGCCGAGACCACACCACTGCATTCCAGTTGGGTGACAGAGCAGACTCCATCTCAAAAAAAAAAAAAAAAAAAAAAAAAAAAGAAATCCAGCTTTGTCCTTCCTAGCTTTGTCTTTGGAAAAGGTATATAAACTAAAAATAAAACTCCAAGCCCCTCAATGGACCGAACTGGCCATCTCTTGGCCAACGGGACTGCAGAATAATCTTGGAAACTGACTTCTCAGCCATGATGGGATAAGAGATTAGCTATCCCTTGTTATACCCCAACCCTGGGTAACCACAGTTAGGCTTTCTTCCCTAAAGGCTGAACAGAAACCAGCCCTATCAAAGGACTCCACTATTCATTGATATCAACCAACTGCTTGCTGCTTCTTCTCCTTTTTCACCTGATAAGAGATCACTTATCATGGGCCAAACGCAGTGGCTCATGCCTGTAATCCCAGCACTTTGGGAGGCCAAGGTGGGCGGATCCCCTGAGGTCAGGAGTTCAAGACCAGTCTGGCCAATGTGGTGAAACCACATCTCTACTAAAAATACAAAAATTAGCCGGGCATGGTGGTGGGCACTTGTAATCACAGCATTTTGGGAGGCCGAGGTGGGCAGATCACGAGGTTAGGAGTTCGAGACCAGCCTGGCCAACATAGTGAAACCCCGTCTCTACTAAAAATCGGAAAATTAGCTGGACGTGGTGGCGGGTGCCTTCAGTCCCAGCTACTGGGGAGGCTAAGGCAGGAGAATCGCTTGAATCCAGGAGGCGGAGGTTGCAGTGAGCTGAGATCTCGCCACTGCACTCCAGCCTGGGCGACAGAGTGAGACTCCGTCTCAAAAAGAAAAGAAAAAAGAAAAAAAGAAAAAAATAATTGGGAGTTGGAGCCCGGCGCAGTGGCTCATGCCTGTAATCCTAGCACTTTGGGAGGCTGCGGTGGGCGGATTGCCTGAGCTCAGGAGTTTGAGACCAGCCTGAGCAACATGGTGAAACACTGTCTCTACTAAAAATACAAAAAGTTAGCTGGGCGTGGTGGCAGGTGCCTGTAATCCCAGCTACTCCAGAGGCTGAGGCAGAAGAATCACTTGAACCCGGAGGCAGAGGTTGCAGTGAGCTGAGATCATGCCATTGCACTCCAGCCTGGGCGACAGAGTGAGAGTCTGTCTCAAAAATAAATAAATAAATATAATTTAAAAAATTGGGAGTTGGAAGTGAGTTTGGAAATCTAATCTTTATTTTGTAGTTAAGGGAGGCCAAAAGAGCTCAGAAGAGTTGTCTAAATTAAATTTGGGACTTCATTCAATAGATTATTGATTATGTATGTCAGGCTTTAGGCCCTTTACATTTCTTTCCCAGCACTAATTACAATCTGTATTTATCTGTTTTACTTTGATCCTGTATGTGATGGTTAATATTGGGTATCAATTTGATCAGATTGAAGAATGCCTAGATAGCTGATAAAGTAATGTTTCTGGGTATATCTGTGAGGGTGTTGCCAGAGAAGATTGACATTTGAGTCAGTGGGCTGGAAGAGGAAGACCCATCCTCAATGCAGGTGGGCACCACCAATGGGCTGCCAGCATGACTAGAACAAAGCAGGTGGAAGAAGGTGGGATAAGCTGGCTTGCTGAGTTTTCTGGCTTTCGTTCTTTTTTCTTTTTTTTTTGGAGACAGAGTTGTGATCACTCTGTTGCCCAGGCTGGAGTGCAGTGGCACAATCTTGGCTCGCTGCAACCTTAGCCTCCTGGGTTCAAGCGATTCTCCTGCCTCAGCCTCCCGAGTAGCTGGGACCATAGGCATGCGCCACCATGTCTGGCTAATTTTTGCATTTTTAGTAGAGACAAGGTTTCACCATGTTGGCCAGGCTGGTCTCGAACTCCTGACCTCAAGTGATCCACCAGCCTTGGCCTTCCAAAGTGTTCGGATTACAGGCATGAGCCACCACACCTGGCCGTGACTCTTCTGGCTTTCATCCTTCTCTCAGGCTGGATGCTTCCTTCCATCCTCCTGCCCTTGGACATCAGACTCCAGGTTCTTTGGCCTCTGGACTCCTGGACTTACGCCAGTGGTTTCTTGAGGGCTCTTGGGCCTTCATCCACAGACTGAAGGCTGCACTCTTGGCTTCCTTGCTTTTGAGGCTTTTGGACTCAGATTGAGCCACTACTGGCTTCTTCCTTCCCCAGCTTGCAGATGGCCTATCGTGGGACTTTGCCTTGTGATCATGTGAGCCTATTCTCCTTAATAAACTCCCTTTCATATACACATATATCCTATTAGTTCTGACCCTCTGGAGAACCCTGACTAATACACCGTAACATCTAGGAAGATAACTAGCTTATCTTGTTTGTTGATCGATCACTGACAGTGCCTAGCACATTGCCTAGCCCTTCGGAAGTGCACAATAAACATTTGGTGAATGAATAAATGACTGAATAATAAAAGCTAACCTTTAATCAATATTCATTATGAGCCACGTTCAAAACTCAACATACTTGAGTTTATTATCTTATGTTCAATTCACCTTTCTAAGTTTTGAGAGGAGGCTAACACCTGTCAGCTGAAAATCATGAGGTTTATAAATTTGGAAAGGAGAGCTTTATTTCTCATAAAGGGTTGTAGCCTGCAGGGGTAGCCATTCTGATAGATTGGGAAGCATAGTCTCCAGCCAGAAGCCAGGAACAGACACTTTGAGGGAGGAACAAAGGAAACAGGAATTTATGCTGAATGGGGTGGTCAAATATACATATTTAATAAACTATAGGAGGGGTCACGAATATGTATGAGAGAAACCTGTGCATGCACAATTGATCTTTATCCCTCTCTATGGGACCCATGTACGAAAAATGGAGGTGTTAGCATTATCTGAGGTAGGAGTTTTTGGCCCTCTTACCTCAAAAGGCAAAGCAGAATACAGGAAAACCCTTACTGTGCATTGTCCATAGACTGGCCAGAACCACTGCATGGTAAGTGATATCTTTTTTTTTTGAGATGGAGTTTCACTCTTGTCACCCAGCACTGGGAGTGCAATGGTGCGATCTTGGCTCACTGAAACCTCTGCCTCCCAGGTTCAAGCGATTCTCCTGCCTCAGCCTCCTGAGTAGCTGGGATTACAGGTGCCCGCCACCATGCCTGGTTAATTTTGTATTTTTAGTAGAAATGGGGTTTCACCATGTTGGCCAGACTGGTCTCCACCTCCTGGTCTCAGGTGATCCGCCCACCTCGACCTCCCAGAGTGCTGGGATTACAGGCGTGAGCCACGGTGTTCGGCCCATGATAAGTGATCTCTTATCAGGTGAAAAAGGAGGAGAAGCAGCAGGCGGTTGGTTGATATCAATGAATAGTGGAGTCCTTTGAAAGGGCTGGTTTCTGTTCAGCCTTTAGGGAAGAAAGCCTAACTGTGGTTACCCAGGGTTGGGGTATAACAAGGGATAGCTAATCTCTTATCCCATCATGGCTGAGAAGTCAGTTTCCAAGATTATTCTGCAGTCCCGTTGGCCAAGAGATGGTCAGTTCAGTCCGTTGTGGGGCTTGGAGTTTTATTTTTAGTTTATATACCTTTTCCAAAGACAAAGCTAGGAAGGACAGGGTTGGATTTTTTTTCTTTTTTTTTGAGATGGAGTCTCGCTCTGTCGCCCAAGCTGGAGTGCAGTGGTGCGATCTCGGCTCATTGCAACCTCTGCCTCCCGGGTTCAAGTGATTCTCCTGCCTCAGCCTCCTGAGTAGCTGGGATTACACACATGCCACCACGCTGGCTAATTTCTGTATTTTTAGTAGAGACGGGGTTTCACCATGTTGGTCAGGCTGGTTTTGAACTCCTGACCTCGTGATCCACCCGCGTCAGCCTCCCAAAGTGCTGGAATTACAGGCATGAGCCACCACACCTGGCCCAGAGCTGGAATTTGAACTCACGTCTGACTGATCCCAAAGTTCATCCACATGCTTAGTCAAAATGCTGAACTGCCTGCTTGAAATTCAACACAAGGTAGGTAGGGAGGTCTTTGGGAGAAATAGAAAAAAACTGTAGAATTTACTTTTTAAGATGCATCTTAAAACATGTCTGGGCTGGATGTGGTGGATCATGCCTGTAATTTCAGCACTGGGAGGCTGAGGTGGGCAGACTGCTTGAGCTCAGGAGTTCAAGTCCAGCCTGGGCAAGATGGCAAAAACCCATCTCTACAAAAAATAAAAATAATTAGCCAGGCATGGTGGCATGCACCTGTAGTCCCAGCTACTTGGGGAGGCTTGAGGCAGGAGAATCCCTTGAGCCCAGGAAGTTAAGGCCACAATAAGCCACCTTGTTCATGCCACTGCACTCCAGCCTGGGTGACAAAGCAAGACCCTGTCTCAAGAAAGAAAATAAAAAAAATGCATGTCTGGGTGTTGCCAGGCAGATAAGAGCCATTGTTTTAAGATAGAGGAAAGAGCATGAGCCGAGCCAAGCCATGGAAGTTGGAAAAAGCAATGTGTGTTCAGAAAACTTAGAAGTTTAGTAGACCTAGAAGAGAAGGAATCTTGAAGCAAGCTGCAGCAGGAGACCAGAGAGGTAATTTGGGTCCAAAATGTGAAGAGTCCTATATGCCAGGTGTAAACCAAAAATAAAATTCTAAGTCCCCAACCAACTAAATGGACCCGTCCTCTTGGCCAAGGGCATTCCAGAGTTAACCTGAAAACCCAGTTCAGGACACGCCTCATGATATCCTCCTCCCTCTGGAATTCAGGCACAACTGACCAGCATTAACATTAAAACAGAGATCTTAAGACTGATCAAACAGACTCTTTGTAGCGATAAGACACCAAATTCCTACCTGACTCTAGTATAGCATCATATGACCGATAGCAGGCCCTGAAATAAACTGGAGTATTTTATCCTAAAATATATTTTTGACATATTTTGAAATAGTCCTGTAAAGCTGTCTCTTGTGGGGAAAATCTACATTCTGTTGAGAATCCCCTTCCTTTCCAGGTCTTTTCTCTGATCCAGGAGGGAATTATCTAAGAGTCTGGCACTTTAAAAGTCTGATCAGAAACATTTACAATCTATTTTCTCTGAAGCCTGCTATCTGGAAGCTTCATCTGTGTAATAAGGACCTTGGTCTCCACAACCCCTTATCAACCTAGACATTCCCTTCTATTGATTCCATTGATTCCAGGTTTTTAGATAATAACTTTTTCAACCGATTGCCAATTAGAACGTCTTTGAATCCACCTATGACCTGGAAGCTCCCTCCCTCCTTCCCCTTCGAATTGACCTGCGTTTCAAGACCGAACTAATGTACATTGTGAAAGGAAAATATCTTGGGGCCCCAAAATCACTAAGCAAAACTCAAGCTGGAAACTGCTTAGGGCTTTGGCTTGGAATCCATCTCTTCAAATATTTTAGAGTTTGACTCTTTTCCTCAACACAGGGGTCAGCAAACCAAGACTTGTAGGTCAAATATTCCCCACTCCTATTTTTGTGGAGTCTGTGTAGAGAACTGTTTTTACATTTTTAGGGAATAGTTGGGGAAAAAAAAGAATATGTGACGAAGACCATAGATGGCTAACAAACCCTAAAATATTTACTATCTGGTGCTTTACAACAAAATTTGCCACACACTGCAGTGTGCCAGAAATTTAGACTTCATTTTGTAAAGACTTTATCCTGTAAGGGACAATTGTTGCCAGGTATTCAAGTAGAGAAAGGATGTCTACCTGTGAGAGAAAAGGAAGGGGAAGGGATAAGGTGAGCCTGAATTTTGTCTTGTTCCTTTGGGTAGCTTCAAAGACAGTGGGAGTTGTTTGGGAGTGGGTGAATATGTAGACAATTCAGTGTAGTATCTAGCAGGGTGTGACAGGTGTAGCCAAGGTGGGGGAGGTAAGATTGTTCAGGGAGTGGGTGAATATTTAGACTATTCAGTGTAGATATCTAGCAGGGTGTGACAGGTGTAGCCAAGGTGGGGGAGGTAAGATTGTTCAGGGAGTGGGAAATGTTCTGGTTGTTGTCCTGTCAGCTCTTTGTTCTTCTCAATTCTCACTAAATTGTTTTCAACAACTGACGTTTCCAAAGATGAGACCTTGAGGAAAGCTAGAGATCAGGAAGGGATGATCAAGCTTCACGATAACTTCATTATGGATTAAAGAGAATATATTCTCTATTTCAAATAAGTTACTCATAAACTTTTGGAATTATGTTCTGGTGTAGTCATAGAGAAGATACCAGTGTTCACAATGAAAGTATTTATTAATGCTGGCCAGGCCCGGTGGCTCACGCCCGTAATCACAGCATTTTGGGAGGCCGAGGTGGGCAGATCACCTGAGGTCAGGAGCTCGAGACCAGCCTGGCCAATATGGTGAAACATCATCTCTACTAAAAAACACAAAAATTAGCATGTACCACCATGCCTGTAGTTCCAGCTGCTCTGGAGGCTGAGGCAGGAGAATCACTTTACCTCTGGAGATGGAGGTTGCAAAGAGCCGAGATCGCACCATTACACTCCAACCTGGGTGACAGAGTGAGACTCCATCTCAAAAAAAAAAAAGTATTAATGTTGACTGAAAAAAAAATGGGAATAATAATTTAAAAAACACTCTTTTGAACACATTCTGACGGTTATAGTGCTTTGTAAAGTTTGTGTATAAAATTAACGCATTAAACCACTCGTCACTCAGCCAACAAAATGACAGCTTTTTCACTACTGGTAAAGAAAAAATCCACACTAGAAAAATACATTATATAGCCAACTTCCGTAAGGTAATGACAAGGGCAATTACCCCAAGATGGAAGGGAAAAATGCTAAAAACTTCTTTCGCAGCCCTCAAAGACTTCAGAGAAATGATTGCCTTCTAATTCATTTGTGGATACATTCTGGATACATTTCAGGCAAAACGGTCTATTCTTTGGCATTGTCAAAAAACAAAATTGCAAGAGATTTAGTTTAAAGATCATAATTGGCTCTAATTTGTGATTCTAGAATCAAGCAACATCTTATTCTATAAAGTAAAATCGGTGTTCTGATGGGCTGAACAGAGGAGGTTGGCTTTATTATAGACAGAACCTGGCTGAGGAAAGCAGATACAGGGAACAAAAAGCAGATTGGTTGTTTGAAAGTTACTTTCCAGTCCAGGCGCAGTAGCTCATGCCTGTAATCGCAGCACTTTGGGAGGCCGAGGGGGGCGGATCACATGAGGTCAGGAGTTCAAGACCAGCCTGGCCAACATGGGAAAACCCCGTCTCTACTAAAAATACAAAAATTAGCCGGGCATGGTGGTGCATGCCTGTAATCCCAGCAACTCAGGAGGCTGAGGCAGGAGAATTGCTTGAACTCAGGAGGTGGAGGTCACAGTGAGCCAAGATCACACCACCTCACTATAGCCTGGGCAACAGGGCAAGACTGTCTCAAAAAAAAAAAAAAAAAGAAAAAAGAAAAGAAAAAGAAAGTTACTTTCCTTGTAAAGGTTAAAGCAAAGGGGACTATTTGGGGATTTGGTTATTATCTCTCTCTCTCCTGATTTCTTGGAAGGTCAAAAGATTTCTTGGATTTTTGGTGGTATGGAACTTCCACATGAGTGACTCTATTTTGCTTTGGTCTGCTGGTCCTAGTGCGGGAGTTCAGTCCAAACCAAAGGCCTCCTATAAATTTTATTCTATTTTCATTTATATTTATTATTATTATTATTATTATTATTTTTTTTTTTTTTTGAGACGGAGTCTCGCTCTGTCGCCCAGGCTGGAGTGCAGTGGCGCAATCTCGGCTCACTGCAAGCTCCGCCTCCCGGGGTCACGCCATTCTCCTGCCTCAGCCTCTCAAGTAGCTGGGACTACAGGCGCCCGCCACCACGCCCGGCTAATTTTTTCTATTTTTAGTAGAGACGGGGTTTCACCGTGGTCTCGATCTCCTGACCTCGTGATTCGCCCGCCTCGGCCTCCCAAAGTGCTGGGATTACAAGCGTGAGCCACCGCGCCCGGCCTATATTTATTATTATTTTTTAAGACAAGTTCTCTCTCTGTCACCCAGGCTAAAGTGCAGTGGCACAATCAGATATCACTGCAGCCTCAACATCCTGGGCTCAAGTGATCCTCCACCTCAGCCTCCTCGTGTAGCTGGGACTACAGGCATGTGCCACCATGCCCACCTAATATTTTTATTTTTTGTAGAAATGGGGTCTCACTGTATTGCCCAGGCTGGTTTAGAATTCCTCAACTCAAGCAATCCTTCCACTTAGGCCTCCCAAAGTGCTAGGATTGCAGGCGTGAGCCACTGCATTGGCATATACATTTTATTTAACAGCATTTTAAGAGTAATGTTTCTTAAAAAATTCTCTTCCTCATTTCTCCATAGCCATTTGATTCTAACTACCATATACTTGATAGGTAAGTGACTTCTTTCTGTAGTTGGCAGATATTGCTAGAAATATTGTAACCACCCAAGGGGTTCACCTTGCCGGCTGCCTACACAGAGCAAATTTATCAAGACAGGGAATTGCAGTAGAGAAACAGTAATTCATGCAGAGCCAGCTGTGTGGGAGACTGGAGTTTTATTATTACTCAAATCAGTCTCCCTGAGCATTCAGGGAGCAGAGTTTTTTTTTTTTCTTTTTAGAGGAGTTTTGCTCTTTTTGCCCAGGCTGTAGTGCAATGGTGCAATCTCGGCTTACTGCAACCTCCACCTCCCGGGTTCAAGGGATTCTCCTGCCTCAGCCTCCCAAGTAGCTGGGATTACAGGTGCACACCACGACACCTGGCTAATTTTGTATTTTTAGTAGAGATGGGCTTTCACCAGGTTGGCCAGGCTGGTCTCGAACTCCTGACCTCAGGTGATCCACCGACCTCAGCCTCCCGAAGTGTTGGGATTGCAGGTGTGAGCCACCATGCCCGGCCTGGGGAGTAGAGTTTTTAAGGATAACTTGGTGGGTAGGGGGGATGCCAGTGAGACAAGGGGGGCTGATTGGTCAGAGATGAAATCATAAGGAGTCAAAGTTGTCTTCTTGCACTGAATCAGTTCATGGGTGGGGGCCACAAGATCAAATGAACCAGTGTATCAATCTGGGTGATGCCAGCTGATCCATCAAGTGCAGGGTCTGCAAAATATCTCTAGCACTGATTTTAGGAGTAGTTTATGGAGGGTCAGAATGTAGTAGCCTCCAGCTGCATGACTCCTAAACCATAATTTCTAATCTTGTGGCTAACGTTTGTCTACAAAGGCAATCTAGTCCCCAGGCAAAAAGGAGGTCCGCTTTGGGAAAGGGCTGTTATCTTCTTCTTTTTTTTTTTTTTTTTTGAGGTGGAGTCTCACTCTGTCACCCAGGCTGGACTGCAGTGGTGTCATCTTGGCTGACTGCAACCTCCATCTGCCAGTTTCAGGTGATTCTCCTGCCTCAGCCTCCCAAGTAGCCGGGATTACAGGCGTGCACCACCATGCCTGGCTAATATTTTTTTTATTTTTTTATTTTTAGTAGAGGCAGGGTTTCACCATGTTGGCCAGGCTGGTCTCAAACTCTTGACCTCAAATGATCCACCTGCCTTGGCCTCTAAAGTGCTGGGATTACAGGCGTAAGCCACCACACCTGGCTGTGGTCTTTAAACTATAAACTATAAACTATAAACTTAGTTTCTCCCAAAGTTAATTCAGCCTATGCCCAGGAATGAACAAGGACAGCTTGGAGGTTAGAAGCAAGATGGAGTCGGTTAAGTTAGATCTCTTTCACTGTCTCCTCATAATTTTGCAAAGACGGTTTCAATATGTCAGTGTCATTTGGATGTCATTGGCCCTGTCAACCCTCCATTTTACTCTTCCAATTTATTGTTTTCCTTTCTCTTGTTTTTTTTTTTTTCCCTTTCTCTTCTTTCAGTGGCCCATCATTTGCTACTTCTTTATTTGTTAGCACCTCATTAAGAATGGGTTGGTAACGGGAAAGAAGGAGTGTACGAATTCAAATCTGTAATTTTTGGAAAAATATTTCAGAGAGGAGACTTGAAGCTATGTCCCCTAATGTCGTTTTGTTTTTGAAAAGTGGAGTCATACAAAAAGTAACTGTCTTTTAAATAAACACTAACTTCTCTAGCCAGTCTTAGAATTGCATGTTGAGGGCTATAGGCTGAGGAACTTTGGGGAACCAACACTATCTAAAGTGCCAGGATTTCCTTAAATCATATTTGCCTTAATGGTTATTTCCTTGATTCACATCTTTTTTTTTTTTTTGAGACAGGGTCTCTCTGCAGCCTCAACCTCCTAGGTTTAAGCAATCCTCCCACCTCAGCTTCCCGAGTAGCTGGGACCACAGGTGTGCGACACCATGTCTGGCTAGTTTTTTATATTTTATTTTTGAGATGGAGTCTCGCTCTGTCTCCCAGGCTGGAATGCAGTGGCGTGATGTCAGCTCACTGCAACCTCTGCCCTCCTGGGCTCAAGCGATTCTCCAGCTTCAGCCTCCTGAGTAGCTGTGACTACAGGTGTGTGCCACCGTGTCTGTCTAATTTTTTAATTTTTAGTAGAGACCGCGTTTCACCATGTTGGCCAGGCCCGTTTCGAACTCCTGATCTCAGGTTATCTGCTGGCCTCGGTCTCCCAAAGTGCTGGCAGTACAGGCATGAGCCACCATGCCCAGCCAATTTTTTATTTTTTTGTTTTGTAGAAACTGGAGTCTCCCTATGTTGCCCAGGCTGGTCTCAAAGTCCTGGGCTTAAGTGATCCTCTTGTCTCAGCCTCCCAAAGTGGGATTACAGGCCTGAGCCACCACACCCAGCTGCTGATTCATACTTTAAAAAATCCGTGTCACACATGAGAACTAAATTCTGATTTTTTTTTTTTTTTTTTTTTTTGAGACGGAGTCTTGCTCTGTGCCCCAGGCTGGAGTGCAGTGGCGCGATCTCGGCTCACTGCAAGCTCCGCCTCCCGGGTTCACGCCATTCTCCTGCCTCAGCCTCCCGAGTAGCTGGGACTACAGGCGCCCGCCACCACGCCCGGCTAATTTTTTTTTTTTGTATTTTTAGTAGAGACGGGTTTTCACTGTGTTAGCCAGGATGGTCTCGATCTCCTGACCTCGTGATCCGCCCGCCTCGGCCTCCCAAAGTGCTGGGATTACAGGCTTGAGCCACCGCACCCGGCCTGATTTTTTTTATCTTGCCCAAATTCCTATCTAAGGAGTCTGGGGAGACATGACCTACAAATAATAAATTCTCATCAGATGGGTTTTATTTAACCCTATACATTGTGACTTACTTTCCAAACTGACTTTGGCATAACATTACAAGACAAGGAAGAAAATCAAAATGTTTTACCCCAAAATGTTTCTTTGCCATATTTTGAAATGGCCTACAAAGCTGTTCTTTGTGGGGGAAAATTTGCATCTGTAAAGAATCTATATTAACATAGCTAGATATTTTTCTTCCAAACCCTCCTAATCCTAAAGAAATTAACTAACATCTGAATAGGAAACATTTGTTATCTATTGTTTCTAAGGGCAGCCACTATAAGACTTCGTAAGACTGCAAAAGAACTTTGGTCTCCACAGTCTTTATCTTAACCTGAACATTCCCTTTCTATGAATCCCAGGTCTTTAGACAAACTCAACCAATTGTCAATCAGAAAATGTTTAAGTTCACCTACAGCCTGGAAGCCCCCGTTTTGAGTTGTCCCGCCTTTCTGGACGAAACCAATGTATTTGTTTTTTTTTTTTTTTGAGATGGAGTCTCTCTCTGTCACCCAGGCTGGAGTGCAGTGGCACAATCTCAGTCAGCTTGCTGCAGCCTCCACCTCCCAGGTTCAAGTGATTCTCCTGCCTCAGCCTCCCAAGTACCTGGGACCACAGGCATGTGCCAACACGGTTGGCTAATTTTTTAATTTTTAGTAGAGAAGAGGTTTTACCATGTTGGCCTCCCAAAGTGCTGGGATTACAGGCCTGAGCCACCATGTCCGCCCTCCAGTGTATTTCTTAAATGTATTTGATTGATGTCTCATGCCTCTCTAAAATGTATAAAACCAAGCTGCATCCTGACCACCTGGGGCCCATGTTCTCAGGACCTCCTGAGGGCTGTGTCACGGGCCATGGTCACTTATATTTGGCTAAGAATAAAGCTCTTCAAATATTTTACAGAGTTTGACTCTTTTCGTTGACACACATAAACATGCAGTAAGTCCTCACTTAACTTTCACAATAGACCTATGATTTCTATTTAGCGAATTGAGAGTAAATCTTACAGAACTATATAGTCAATTTAACAATTTTTCACCAACGTCCTGAAATAATCACTTTAACCACTTTCAGGGTCTGATTTAAAATCTTGAATGAGGCATATTTCTTGGTCCCATTCTCAATTTAGTTGTGAGTTTGAAGAGGCACGGGGTGAGTATAGGTTTGGCTACACTAATGTTTTAAAAATTTTATATAGTCATTAGTCACTATGTCCGGATAAAATGTTGTTTCTTGGGATCAGCAACACAATGAACTTAATTGCCTTAGAATGGACACATTATTTCAGTGTGTCTGTATTCATTAGACCACCCTATTAATGTCTAAAGTTTCCAATATCCTCACTTTTGAGATACTTCAGTCTCTCATTTATTATTATTATTATTATTATTTTTGAGATGGAGTCTTGCTCTGTCTCACCCAGGCTGGAGTGCAGTGGCGTGATTTCGGCTCACTGCAGCCTTCACCTCCCGGGTTCAAGCAATTCTCCTGTCTCAGCCTCCTGAGTAGCTGGGACTACAGGCGTGTGCCACCATACCAGGCTAATTTTTGTATTTTTTTTTTAGTAGACACGGGGTTTCACCATGTTGGCCAGGCTGGTCTCGAACTCCTAACCTCAAGTGGTCCTCCCGCCTCGGCCTCCCAAAGTGCTGGGATTACAGGCGTGAGTCACCAAGCCCGGCTCTCATTTATTATTATTATTATTATTGTTTTCAAGATGGAGTTTTGCTCTTATCACCCAGGCTGGAGTGCAATGGCGTGATCTCGGCTCACTGCAAACCCCACCTCCCGGGTTCAAGTGATTCTCCTGCTTCAGCCTCCGGAGTAGCTGGGATTATAGGTGCCCACCACCACACCCAGCTAATTTTGTGCACTTTTAGTAGAGACGGAGTTTCTCCAAGTTGGTCAGGCTGGTCTCGAACTCCAGGCCTCAGGTGATCCACCCGCCTCGGCCTCCCAAAGTGCTGGGATTACAGGAGTGAGCCACGGTGCCGTCTCTCATCTTAATTGTGTTCTTTTTTGGCTATGTGTTTAGACAGTTTGTGGTCTTCTCCTCCATCCTCTTCCCCCAACTGTAAAAAGTAAAATAGAGGTTCCTCTTCAAAGACATTCCTGCCGGTCTAATTAGGAATATATGGTAATTTCTCTTAAAAGCAAAATTTATTCAAAGACCTGTGCTAACATTCTTAAATATCTGCTAGCTGTAATAAAGAAATCAATGTACTTTATCTTCTTAGCTCCTACAATTTAGCCTCAATATTTGCCCTGGCATGCTTATACTGGTCCAAGCAAGCATTAGGTCATAGCCTGTTCCTCTTCCTTATTTAAAAGTGTTTTTATCTTTCTCAGCATTCCACAAGTTACTTCCTCTTTCCTTTGTTCTCCTCTACCTTTGCCTCTTTTAAAAACTTCCAAGTTGCTAGACAATCAAGACAAATACAGAATGTGAGGTCCTGTTCCAGCCAATGGAAACCGGACACAGCAGTAAGGTAGACGCGTCAGGTTATAAATGACCCTGTGTCCTTTGTTCAGTGTACTCTCGTGGCAAAACTGCTAGCAAGCGTTCCCTTTCTGCAAAAAGTAAAAATGGCCTTACTAAATAAATTAAATTTATGTTCAAGTGCTATTTCTTTTTTTTTTTTTTTTTTTTTTTGAGACGGAGTCTTGCTCTGTCGCCCAGGCTGGAGTGCAGTGGCGCAATCTCGGCTCACTGCAAGCTCCGCCTCCCGGGTTCACGCCATTCTCCTGCCTCAGCCTCTCCAAGTAGCTGGGACTACAGGCGCCCGCCACCACGCCCGGCTAATTTTTTGTATTTTTTTTTAGTAGAGACGGGGTTTCACCGTGGTCTCGATCTCCTGACCTTGTGATCCGCCCGCCTCGGCCTCCCAAAGTGCTGGGATTACAAGCGTGAGCCACCACGCCCGGCCCCAAGTGCTATTTCTTTATGGCACCGGAGAACAAGCATTTCAAACACAACCTTGCAAACCACCTCCATGAACATTAATTTAAATAAAGTGATTGCCAGGATTGTCCACATGCTTCTGCTATCTCTACACAGTGAAATTACATTGGGTCGTAGCAAAAGATAATTTGATTTTCCAATCAGTTTTAAATTAAAATAAAACATAATTGAAGATAACAGGCTAATTATTTGCAGAGATATGGTAAGAAATAAAGGGAGACAAGTTACTCAATAGTTACTAGAAATTAGTATCATAATACAAATGATAATGAAGGTAAGCCATTCGATTTATAGGGATTTTACATGCTTAGGAAAATTCCTTTCCCAGTCAACAAATGACAAAACATAAACTTGCAAGCTATGTGTTAAGCTGGTGCAAAAGTAATTGCAGTTTGCTATTAAAAGTAATTAATAAATAAGAATATTAATAAATGGGCATATTGTAAAAAGAAATAAGAAAGTGCCAGGATTTGAAAAGCCAAGTGCAACTATGCAAGCCAATTTTTAAAGTAATGCAATTTATACCAGAATTCCTTGTTTTTCCATTAAAATGAATACTGAGAGGACTTTTGTTTAATTGTACAGCAGATGTGGGTGCAATGCAAGTTCAAGACAAGTTTCTGAGTTGGTTTATGTGGACTTGGGTTAGCTGCTTGGTGATCAATATGGCTTTGTATTCATAGAATCCCATGGGGTTTCTGGGTGAAGACCTTGACCTTGTTCCTCTGTCAGATTTAAATAATAAGAATGATGCTGGCCGGGTACGGTGGCTCACCCCCGTAATCCCAGCACTTTGGGAGGCCCAGGCGGGTGGATCACTGAGATCAGGAGTTCGAGACCAGCCTGGGCAACATGGTGAAACCCCGTCTCTACTAAAAATACAAAAATTAGCAGGGCATGGTGGCACGTGCCTGTAATCCCAGCTCCTTGGGATGTTGGGAGGCTGAGGCAGGAGAATCACTTGAATTCAGGAGGTGGAGGTTGCAGTGAGCCGAGATTGTGCCATTGCACTCCAGCCTTGGCGACAGAGCGAGATTCCACCTCAAAAAAACAAAAGAATGACACTAAAAAATTATGCCCTCTTGCCAGGTCAGGAATTACGAGGTTTCTAGGCCTTTCTTTACCTCCTTTGGATTCCTGGTAGGAACTCAAGAGAGAGAGCAGGTAAACAGATTCCAATTTCTAGCAGCAGGGCATTAGAAAACTTGTGGTCCCTTTGTGAGCGCTTGCACCCTTAGAAAAGTATGGCTTGAAACAGGGTTTCTTTTATCTTTTACAAGCCTTTTTCCTCAAGCATTTGAATTCTGGTAGAGTGTTCAAAATACTGTTAAAAAATTATTCTGACAGTATGCAAGTGATGGGCCTGACAAATAAATTATGGGACACTTCTTTTTTTTTTTTTTTTTGAGACAGAGTCTTGCTCTGTCGCCCAGGCTGGAGTGCAGTGGCGCAATCTCAGCTCACTGCAAGCTCCGCCTCCCGGGTTCATGCCATTCTCCTGCCTCAGCCTCTCCGAGTAGCTGGGACTACAGGCGCCCGCCACCACGCCCGGCTAATTTTTTGTATTTTTTTTAGTAGAGACGGGGTTTCACCGTGGTCTCGATCTCCTAATCTCGTGATCCGCCCGCCTCGGCCTCCCAAAGTGCTGGGATTATAAGCGTGAGCCACCGCGCCCACCTAGGGACACTTCTTAAAATGGTAAGGAAGACTTTGTTCATGACTACTGCAATAGGTGTCATAACTATTGCAATACAGCCTGGCATGGTGGCTCACATCTGTAATCCCAGCACTTTGGGAGGCAGAGGCAGGAAGACTGCTTGAGCCTAGAAGTTCAAGAGCAGCCTAGGCAACACAGGGAGACCTACTCTCCACAAAAAATGAAAATAAATTAGCCAGGAGTGGTGATGCACGCCTGGAGTCCTGGGTACTCTGGAGGCTGAGGTGGGCCGATTTCTTGGGCCCAGGAGTTTGAGGCTGCAGTGAGCCATGATAGCGCCACTGCACTCCAGCCTGGTGACAGAGCAATATCCTTTCTCGAAAGACAAAGACTATGGCAATAGGGATGAGTGATGGGTCTCAACTCTGAATACAGCAGGGAATTTATAGTAAATGATCAGAGTGAATGGATCAATGGGTGGAAGATTACCAAGAGTAGACATGAAGGGTAGGGGTATTCTTACTAAAGCCAATTTAACAGGATTTTTGCTGGTGGCAGAGTGATCAGATATCAAGAGTGGGGTTGAGGAATTTGATCGGATATTGAGGGTGATTCGATATTAAGGGTGGGGGAGTTCTTACTAAATTGACTTAACTGCATTCTTACCACAAATGGACTAGGCAGGTCAAAGACGACCCAAGGAGGAGACCCAGTCAAAAGCAGCTCAGAGGAGCCTCCTGACTAAAGTTTGGTCAAGGAGAGAGTCTTTGTCAATACCCAGCTGGTTTTCCCTTTGTACCACCATGTGGCACCCTTCATCCCATTCCTTCAGTCTTTAAGGCTCTTTTAAAACAAAATAATCAAATTCAAGTTACGGAAATTCTAGGAGGGGCGGTCCCTCCCCCTTCCTAGTTGCGGAAGGCAACGGACTACAAGTCCCCTACGCTCTCGCGGGGCTATGATCGGCCCGGCCCTCCCCACATTCCGGAGTTTCGCGCCTGCGCAGAAGGCAGAAGGGCCTGCGCTGAGAGAAGGGGGCGGAGACAGGACTACGCGCCTGGAGTAGGAGGAGGAGGAAAAAAGAGACCATAGACTTCCATCCTGGCCTAGAGCGGCCCTTTAAGTACCAGGGAGAGGAGGGCGGGTGGGGACCACTCCAGAATTGGCCGCTGGCGGTATCATGGCGACCCGGAATCCCCCTCCCCAAGGTGAGCGGCCAGGGCCTGAAGTGGTATCTGGGACGCGGCTCACAGCTCTCGACCTTGCTCCTATGGCACCTCTTCCTTCTCCTGCCCTAGGATTCTTCAAGCTCTATTTTTTTTTTTAAGGCAGCCCCTTCGAGCACCCCCTCCGAGCTAGACTTTTTCCTCCCCTCTCTGCGGAACTCAAGCGGAGAGCCACCCCCACCCCCAGCACAGCCACCCCCACCCCCTGCCTCCTGCCTTACCTTCACCTCCGGCCCTTCATCTCCATCTTCAAATGTATTATTCTTTTTTTTTTTTTTTGAGACGGAGTCTCGCTCTGTCGCCCAGGCTGGAGTGCAGTGGCGCAATCTCGGCTCACTGCAAGCTCCGCTTCGCGGGTTCACGCCATTCTCCTGCCTCAGCCTCTCCGAGTAGCTGGGACTACAGGCGCCCGCCACCACGCCCAGCTAATTTTTTGTATTTTTAGTAGAGACGGGGTTTCACCGTGGTCTCGATCTCCTGACCTCGTGATCCGCCCGCCTCGGCCTCCCAAAGTGCTGGGATTACAAGCGTGAGCCACCGCGCCCGGCCGTATTATTATTTTCTTTTTTTAAACGTCTAGACTCAAGTGATTTCGCTGGGCTCCAGACTAGTTCTCTCAGGAGGACCCCTCCCCACCCCCATTCCTCCCACTGATGAAAATGGACCCTGCTCTGACCTTGACCCTACTAAGGTTTGGAGGTGGGGGTGACCCCTCACTACTGTGTCATTCTGAGTTGGCCCTGGCTTCGTGACCCCAGGCTGGTCCCTGGGCCTTTGGGAAAGCAGATAGGGGTCATTGTTGCAGGGTCCTTTACTCTTGAGGCCCTGGTCTCAAGAATTGAGTTAAATAAAGTCAGTAGTTTCTATGTGGGCCTTTTTAGCTGTAGGCCAGAAGTAATGAGTTGTAACAGATTTTTAAAAAGATGTATAGGACATTTCTGACTTTTGATTGACTCTACATTTATTTTTTGCATTTTGCTATTTTGAAGAATATGAAAGTGATGACGACTTTTATGAAGTGTTGGATTTAACTGAGTATGCAAGAAGACACCAGTGGTGGAATCGAGTGTTTGGCCACAGTTCGGGACCTATGGTAGAAAAATACTCAGTAGCTACCCAGATTCTAATGGGTGGCGTTACTGGCTGGTGAGAACAACGTCTTTTTTCATTAAATTTAATTTGGGGGCCTGACACTGCTGTCCTTTCATACATGGGCAAGAATCACCGTGCACATGCAGTGGGTCTACACTGTTAATTCCAGAAGAGGCTTTTCTCTGAGTTAAAATTGATGTAATCTACATTCCCAGGCTCCCTGTTGGGTTTTGGCGATCCCCTCCCCCGTGCCCACCACTGTTCCTCTCCTCCCTCCTCATCCTTCTTTTGATTCTTTATATAATTTCTCCATTCTCATGTTCAGTAAATGTCGTGGATCTGATTCAGTGATAGTAGATAGGAAGAAATATATGAGTTAATTATATGTAAATTTTTACATTTCATTCAGTGCTAACTACTGAAAAAACCTAAGAAACTCCCACGGTAGAACTGGCCTCTAGTATTGTCAGCCCTGTACAGAGCAGTGTAAAATGCTCAGTATGAATTATTGGTGATGATACAGATGATTCTGTTTTTTGTGGGCTTGTTCAAATTATGATAACTCTTTGAAAAAGAGCTGTAGAACGTTAGTTCTGTGTTTAAAGGTCTGATTGCTTACTTGGTAATATTGTGGAGTCCATTAAGAAGTAGTTAATAACCATCAACCTGACCAGTTAACATTTCAGACCATGGGATAACACAATGGCTACTGTGGATCTAATTCTGTTCTTATAATGAAAAGACTAGCCAGATAACAAGGAGCAGAAACAAATTTGACTATTTTGAAAATGGTCGTGACTGTAGAGAAATTTTGGAGTTAGTGAGGGTACTTAACTTGTGCATAAGCATTTTTTCTTAGATTCTTATTTAAATTCATCTTACATAGATTTAATTGAAATATGTACATGTTTCCACTTGATAAGTATAACGATGAGTTTTTTGATTTGTGTTTTATATGCACCTTGGAATAATGACACACTCCTCTATGCCTTTTTGCAAATGGCATTTTATGATAGAAATACTCATTGTGAAGATTCTGTGGTGCAGAGGTGCGGCATTTATTCGTGATATGTACTTACTAATGCTGCTGCAGGAAAAAAGCCTGCAATTAGAAGAGAGATGCCTGTCAGGGCCTGGTCATTCAGATGATTCTCCACAGGCTGATAGTTTCTCTAGCCCTGTAATTCAGGGTATGGCTCTCTGCTTAAATAAGCTCACAATTTGGTGCCATGGGTGATTGGTTAATGTCAGTCAGGGCCTAAAGCCCAGTCTTAAAACAGACTCAAAAATAATTGAGAATAGAATTATCAAGTCATTTCATTGTTTCTCCTTGGAGACCAGACTCCTTGTAGATGAAGTCCCATCATTGGCAGAAGTTGCTCGGAAAGCCTAGAGACAGAGCAGCAGGAGATAGGTTCATTTTAGTGACTGATGCCATCAAGCAATGGATACACATGCTTGTGGAGCACAGTCCAAGGGACGCTGTGGCTGCTGCCTGCCTTTTCTGTTCCCTTTTCTGAGCCTTTGTTGCTGACATATATACATATATATATGTATATATACATACGTATATATACATGTTTATGTATATATACACACGTATATATACGTATATACACACGTATATATACGTATATATACATATATACGTATATATACACACGTATATATACGTATATATACATATATACGTATATATACACACGTATATATACATATATGCGTATATATACACACGTATATATACATATATACACACATATGTATATATACATACACACATATGTATATATACATACACACACACACACACATTTGGATTATAGCCAGGTGTTGGTCCAGGAGCTGTATAATAGAACTAATAATTATACAGGCGATTTGTTGCAATGACTATATTCAGTGTAGTAAATTTTTGCAATTTTCTTAGGATGTAAAACTGATGTGATATTATGGTGTATATTAAGGAGGAACAGTTAATAGGCACTAACCTAACAAGTTAGCAATTTAGACCAATTCAAGACACGTATAGGAGGCTGAGGAGATTTTATTTAGCTGTAGGTAGCTGTAGGCTTTTGATCATGACAAAAAATTAAAACCATTAGGATGGGTGATTGCTAGGAGAGATGGGAGGTGTCAAGACCAGTTAGAGGGCCCTTAAAGTGTTCTGGAAGCAAGGTAACGATGGATGACCTTGAGAATGGAAAGGAGAAGACAGTCAAATAACATTTTGGAGATAAAGTATATAGAACCGTGGAGGCCAGGTGCGGTAGCTCATGCCTGTAATCCCAGCACTTTGGGAGGCCAAGGTGGGTGGATCACTTGAGGTCAGGAGTTCAAGACCAGCCTGGCCAACATGGTGAAACGCCGTCTCTACTAAAAATACAAAAATTAGCCTGGTGTGGTGACAATGCACCTGTAATCTCAGCTACTCGGGAGGCTGAGGCAGGAGAATCTCTTGAACCTGGGAGGTGGAGGTTGCAGTGAGCCGAGACTGCACCACTGGACTTCAGCCTGAGCAACAAGAGTGAAACTCCATCTCAAAAAAAAAAAAAAAGGTGTAGTATTTGCTTATAACGTACATACACTCTCATATACTTTAAATCATCTCCTAATTACTTATAACACCTAATACAATGTAAATGCTATGTAAATAGTTGCTACACGAAATTTTTTGTGTATGTTATTTTTTATTTTTATTTTTTTAAGTTTTTGTGCCCCAATTGGTTGAACTGTGGATGTGAAACCTAGAGAGGGCTGACAGTATATATATATATCTATCTATCTATCTATCTACACATTTAGATTATAGCCAGGTGTTGGTCCAGGAGCTGTATAATAGAACTCTAATAATTATACAGGTGATCTGTTGCAATGACGTTATTCAGTGTAGTAAATTTTTGCAGTTTTCTTAGGATGTAAAACTGATGTGATACTGTGGTGTATATTAAGGAGGAAGTTAATAGGCACTAACCTAACAAGTTAGCAATTTAGACCAATTCAAGACATGAATAGGAGGCTGAGGAGATTTTATTTAGCTGTAAGTAGCTGTAGGCTTTTGATCATGACAAATTTTTTTTTTTTTTTTTTTGAGATGGAGTCTTGCCCTGTTGCTCAGGCTGGAGTGCAGTGGCACAATCTCGGCTCACTGCAACCTCCGCCTCCTGGATTCAAGCGATTCTTCTGCCCCAGCCTCCCGAGTACCTGGGATTACAGGCACGTGCCACCACGCCTGGCTAATTTTTGTATTTTTAGTAGAGACCGCGTTTCACCATGTTGGCCAGGCTGGTCTTGAACTCCTGACCTCGTGATCCGCCCGCCTCAGCCTCAGAAAGTGCTGGGATTACAGGTGTGAGCCACCGCGCCCAGCCCATGACAAAAAATTAAAACTATTATCAGGATGGGTGATTGCTAGGAGAGATGGGAGGTGTCAAGACCAGTTAGAGGGCCCTTAAGAGTGTTCTGGAAGCAAGGTAATGATGACCTTGAGAATAGAAAGGAGAAGACAGTCAAATAATGTTTTGGAGATAAAATATATAGAACTGTGGAGGCGAGTTGTGGTGGCTTACACTTGTAATCCCAGCACTTTGGGAGGCCGAGGCGGGTGGATCACCAGAGGTCAGGAGTTCAAGACCAGCCTGGCCAACATTGTGAAACCCCGTCTCTACTAAAAATACAACAATTAGCTGGGTGTGGTGGCGGGCACCTGTAATCCCAGCTATTCGGGAGGCTGAGGCAGGAGAATTGCTTGAACCTGGGAGGCGGAGGTTGCAGTGGGCTGAGATGGCACCAGTGCACTCCAACCTGGGTGACAGAGCGAGCTCCATCTAAAAAATAAATAAATTAAATTAAATTAAATAACAACAGAAATTTATTCTCTCACAGTTCTGGAGGCTAGAAGTCTGAAATCAGGATGTCAGCAGGGTTTGTTCCTTCTTGGAGGCTCAGGGAGAAATCTGTTTTATGTTTCTCTGCTAGCTTCTGGTGGTTGCCAGCAATCCTTGTCTTTGTCTTTTTTTGGTTTTTTTTTTTGTTTTTATTTATTTATTTATTTTTTTGAGACAGAGTCTTGCTCTGTCACCCAGCCTGGAGTGCAATGGCGTGATCTCACTGCAAGCTCCGCCTCCTGGGTTCACGCCATTCTCCTGCCTCAGCCTCCCGAGTAGCTGGGACTACAGGCGCCCGCCACCACGCCCGGCTAATTTTTTTTTTTTGTATTTTTAGTAGAGACGGGGTTTCACCATGTTAGCCAGGATGGTCTCGATCTCCTGACCTCGTGATCCGCCCGCCTCGGCCTCCCAAAGTGCTGGGATTACAGGCGTGAGCCACCACGCCCGGCCTCAAGCAATCCTTGTCATTCCTTGGCTTGTAGACGTATTACTCTAATCTCTGCCTCTGTTGTCCTCACATGTCGTCTTCCCTCTGTGTGCATCCTTATCGGATTAAAGGCCCACCCTGTCCAGTATGATCTCATCTGAATTCATTACATCTGCAGTGGCTCTGTTTTCAAATAAGGTCACATTTAGGGGTTTTGGGAAGGATGTGAATTTTGGGGGGACACCATTCAACCCAGTGCAGAAGGCTAGAGTTAGAAATATAGGATTCATTTGCACAGTGTGGATCTGGAATGCTGAAGGGAATGTGAGCTCACTGAAGGAGCGAATTAATCACAAAAGAAGTATGAGCTGACACACAGGGTAGATGAGACACAAAAACGTTTAATATAAAAATAGGTAGATACAGATAAAGAGGCCTTTAGAAATGTGGGCTGGAGTATAGTCATTGAGTGGAACAACAGCTGGACCTGAAAGGGTAAGAACGCTTTAGATAGGTAGAGCTAGGCAGAAACCCCTAGAAGCAGGGAGATTAATAGCTTGAGCAAAGGTGATGACCTATTTGGAGGTTAATGGGGTTGGAGCCGAAGGTGGGGGTCAACCAGGTGTATGGACCATCTTGACTGTATTAAGCAAAACATCACTTTTATTACGGGAGGTTTCAGCTTATACAAATGTAGGAGGAGTATAATGAACCCGAGTACTTGTCGTTATTTTAGTAGCTGCTCTTTTTTTTTCTATAAATTCCGCTCCTCTTCTCTCCGTCCCTTATTTTGAAGCAAATTTCAGACATTATAGATTGTGCATTTTTGACTAGCCTGTATAACTAAGGGGTTTCTGAGCAGGTAAGGGATGTGATCAAAAGAAATGCAAAAACATAAGATTTTATTAGGAAAGCAATGAAAAGTAGAAGAGGGAGAGGGTTTAGTACATAATTGATTGTTTTCATCTTTTGTTATTTCTTTGATTAAAGGTGTGCAGGATTTCTGTTCCAGAAAGTTGGAAAACTTGCAGCAACTGCAGTAGGTGGTGGCTTTCTTCTTCTTCAGGTATGTCAGAGCTTTAAGCACTTGCCTTTGTTTTCATAGAAGGTGGAATTTTTCTTTTAGGCATCAGTTTGTGGAAGAGCTACAATGAGTTTTGGAAGCTGACTTTTGTCTTGAAAGATAACAATTTAAATACTTCTGAGTTATTAAGCATAGATTGATCCCAGCTATTAAAAAGACAGCCATTGCCGGGCGCGTTGGCTCACGCCTGTAATCCCAGCACTTTGGGAGGCAGAGGCAGGCAAATCCCTTGAGGTCAGATGTTCAAGACCAGCCTGGCCAACATGGTGAAATCCCGTCTCTACTGAAAATGCAAAAATTAGCTGGCATGGTGGTGCACGCCTGTAGTCCCAGCTACTTGGGAGGCTGAGGCAGGAGAATCGCTTGAACCCAGGAAGCGGAGGTTGCAGTGAGCCGAGATCATGCCATTGCACCCCCGCCTGGGCAACAAGAGCGAAACTCTGTCTCCAAAAAAAACAAAACAAAACAAAACAAAACAAAAATCCATAATCTTATATCTGAGGCAGATTTGAAGTTTCAGTTTTGTTCATATTCTTATATGTATAAGATCTAAAAATGCTTTGCCATTAGAGGATGTTTATCAGGGCATTATCTGGCATTCATGTCTGTTTGGCATATATTTTTTCAAAAATATCATTCCTTGAAGATAAAATATAGTAAATCCAAAAATTGAAAATCTCTACAAATGAATGTGAGCAGCACTTTTAAAGATACAGAGAACTGTCAGTTGTACTAGATTTTAAAAATGATTGATGTTCGTGGCCACCGAAATCTGAATTCAGCACCTAAGCCATCGATCATGTAATAACTAGTGTAGTTGTAGTACAAGGGGACTGTATTTGTATGTATGAAGCACAGATTTTGAGTTGTTCACTAAACAGCCTTTTAAAAATATATATGTTTTCTTTCTCTTGGTGACATTATTAGGATTAATTGCTTATTACTTGTGGTAAAAGGTAAAAAAAAAACATGATTAATACCTAAATTTAGTTCTTTGGATGAATATGCCAGCATTAGTACAGATGATAATTTTACTTAAGCTGATTTTGACTTGGTTTTATATGGAATCAAGAGCATATTTTATTCCATAGCTATTTTGAAGACTCAGTTGTCATTTCTGTTAGTGTAAAAGGGTACTGGACTGAAGCAGAATTTCCTAAAATGTTCACAGAATGGAGAGATGTGTATATTTTAATCCACTCTGCATGTCAGTTTTTCAAAAGTCCATTTCAGTTCACTCAATATGCACCATTCAAATCCACATTTTGTCATTGCCACCTCCCACTTTTCCGCATTTAGTCCACATAGTCTTTGAAGTTTTTAAGGCAGAACAACATAGGACCTATCTGCATCAAACCAGTTTTTCCCACAAATATGACTAACCTTGAAAACTCAGTAGAAGGAAAGTGAAAAGGGAAATAAAGTAACAAATGGCTTTTAGGCTAATTGCCTAATATTCATTAGGCCCACTTTCATATTTTTGTGACCTTTCTTATATTTAAAGGTAAATATTAGTTTATTTAGAACTTAAAGCTTTTCTAGTAACAATATTAAGTGTTTTCCAATAGATATTTATTACACTGCCATCTTAAAGTACACAGTCTCTTCGTTTTAATTTTTTGCAGTTATACGTGCTTATAATTCAAAGGGCCAAGTACTTGTGCAAGGCTTGTTACAGATTAGAATAATCCTCCACCTCTCTCACTACCCCCATTTTTCCATCCCTTGAGACATCCAGTTTGAACTCTTAACTGATTCTTAAGGTAGTTATCTCTTTTTCCCTAAACAAGTTAATTGGACATTTCTTGATCTTTCAGTTTTAGGTGTGAACTATTGGCTTCCCATTATGGAATAGGAAAATTTAGCTGTCATTTATTGACCTGTTTTGTTTTCCCTACACTTCTCCCCCAAATCTCACATACCTGAATGCTTTCTTCCCTCTCCCTCAATCATCTGAGTGTAGTTACTTCCCTTTTTTCATAATTGTGTTAGATCATTCATTATATGGAGTTCACTGAGATTGATTACTTGGAGTTCACTGAACTTCTTGAACCTGTGAATTTATGTCTTTAATCATGTTTGGGAAGGTTTTGGCCATTATTTCTACTAGGGAGTTTGGGATTTTTTTTTTTTTTTTTTGAGACAGAGTCTTGCTCTGTCGCCCAGGCTGGAGTGCAGTGGCGCAATCTTGGCTCACTGCAACCTCCGCCTCCCGGGTTCAAGTGATTTTCCTGCCTCAGCCTCCCAAGTAGCTGGGATTACAGGTGCCTGCCACCGCACCTGGCTAATTTTTGTATTTTTAGTAGAGACGGGGTTTCATCATCTTGGCCAGGCTGGTCTAGAACTCTTGACCTATTGATCCACCCGTCTCGGCCTCCCAAAGTGCTGGGATTACAGGCGTGAGCCACCGTGTGCGGCCGGGATTATTTCTTTTTTTCTTTCTTTTTTTTTTTAGACAGAGTTTCGCTCTTGTTGCCCAGGCTGGAGTGCAATGGCGTGATCTCAGCTCACTGCAACCTCTGCCTCCTGGGTTCAAGCGATTCTCTTGCCACAGCCTCCCAAGTACCTGGGATTACAGGCACCTGCCACCACACCCGGCTAATTTTTGTATTTTTAGTAGAGATGGGGTTTCACCATGTTGGCCAGGCTGGTCTCGAACTCCTGACCTCAGGCAATCCACCCGCCTTGGCCTCCCAAAGTGCTGGGATTACAGGCGTGAGCCACCGCACCTGGCCAGGATTCTTTCTTTCTTTCTTTTTTTTTTTTTTGAGACGGAGTCTTCCTCTGTCACCCAGGCTGGAGTGCAGTGGCGCGATCTCAGCTCACTGCAAGCTCCGCCTCCTGGGTTCACACCACTCTCCTGCCTCAGCCTCCCAAGTAGCTGGGACAACAGGCACCCACCACCACGCCCAGCTAACTTTTTTGTATTTTTTTAGTAGAGACAGGGTTTTGCCGTGTTAGCCAGGATGGCCTCGATCTCCTGACCTCGTGATCTGCCTGCCTCAGCCTCCCAAAGTGCTGGGTTTACAGGTGTGAGCCACCGCATCTGGCCCAGGATTATTTCTTTAGACACCTACTAGTTGTGTAAATCACCTTTCATTGTCGTATGTATCAAATAGTTCATCAGATTAACCGTCTGGGCAAACTTGGTCCCAGAGTCATTTGTCCTGTTTGCTTTCTAGGCCTGGTATACAGCCCTCACCCTGGAATCTCTCTTCAATACCTTCTGGATATTCCCTTTTTGTTTTGGGTTGTTTCCTGTATGTTATGTCTTTTGTTTGTTTGTTTTTTGAGACAGTCTTGCTCTGTTGCCCAGGCTAGAGTGCAGTGGTGCAGTCTCACTCACTACAAACTCTGCCTCCTGGGCTCAAGGGATCCTCCTGCCTCAGCCTCCCAAGTAGCTGGGACTACAGCAGGCGTGTGCCACCATGCCCGCTAATTTTTGTGTTTTTGTATAATAGGGAGGTCTTGCTATGTTGCCCAGGCTGGTCTCGAACTCCTGGGCTCAAGCATTCCACCCGCCTTGGCCTCCCAAAGTGTTGGGATTACAGGCGTGAGCCACTGCACCTGGCCTATCCTATGTCTTGATGTATTCTCTTGTTTTGGTGGACGCATCCTCCAATGGCTTTCGTAGAAAATGAGAATGGGAACTATAGTTTTTGAGACTTTGCATGTCTGAAAATTTCTTCATTTTATCCTCACATTTGTTTGATAATTTATTAATAGCTGGGTTTAGATATTGCTCCATTGTCTTCTGACTTCCAGTGTTGCTGTTAAAAGTTTAAAGTAATTCTAGTTTCTGAACGTTTACATGTGTGGGGTTTTTTTTTCCTTTCAGTAAATGCTTATAGGATTTTCTTTTGTCCTCAGTATTCTGATTTTTCCCAGTGATGTGCCTTACTGTGGGCCTATTTTCATCCACTATGCTGGAAACTCAAGGGGCCCTTTCAGTTTGGGGAAATTTTCTTTATATTTATTTAGTTAATGATATCCTGCTCTTTAATTTTCCCATCTTTTTTTCTGTAGTTCCAGTTATATGGATCTCCTAGACCAGTTGTCTAATTTTTCTTTCTTTATTTATTTTACAGTTTTAGACTTATTTTTAATTTTTTTTAAATAGAGATGAGGTCTTGCTATGTTGCCCAGGCTGGTCTCAAGCAATCCTCCTGCCTTGGCCTCCCTAAATGTTGGGATTACAGGCTTGAGCCACTGTCTGCTTGGCCTAATAATTTTTTTTTTCATTCTTAGATTTGGTAGAACACTAATAATCTTTTCAATTTCCACTTCCATCTTTTTGGTCTATTTTCTGGGAGATTTCTTCAACTTCAACAACTTTTTTGTTGTTGTTGTTTTTGTTTTTGTTTTTGAGACAGAGTCTCACTCTGTTCACCCGGGCTGGAGTGCAGTGGTGCGATCTTGGCTTGCTGCAGCCTCCACCTCCTGGGCTCAGGTGATTTCTTCACCCCAGCCTCCCAAGTAGCTGGGACTACAGCATGCGCCACCATGCCTGGCTAATTTTTTGTATTTTTAGTAGAGATGGAGTTTTGCTATGTTGCCAGGCTGATCTTGAACTCCTGAGCTCAAGCGATCCACCCACCTCGGCCTCCCAAAGTGCTGGGATTACAGATGTGAGCCACCATGCCCGGCCGTTGTTCTTTTAATGTAACTTTAGCATTCTGTTTCTTGCTTTTCCTTCATGGATGCAATGAGCAGTATCTTTTTTTAAATTTTTTAATGGCTAATACTTGGATACTTTTTTTTTTTGAGACGGAGTCTCACTCTGTCACTTAGGCTGGAGTGCAGTGGCCCGATCTCAGCTCACTGCAAGCTCCGCCTCCCGGGTTCGCGCCATTCTCCTGCCTCAGCCTCCCGAGTAGCTGGGACTACAGGCGCCCGCCGCCACGCCTGGCTAATTTTTGTATTTTTAGTAGAGACGGGGTTTCATCGTGTTAGCCAGGATGGTCTTGATCTCCTGACCTCAGGTGATCCGCCCACCTCGGCCTCCCAAAGTGCTGAAATTGCAGGTGTGAGCCACCGCGCCCGGCCTTGGATACTTTTTTTTTAAGAGATTGGTGGGATGTATTTATTATGTGTGACTTGTCCTCCCCCAACCCATTGTTTCAACCAATGCAATGGTTAGAAGACAGTCCCTTCAATAAGACTTTTAGAAACACATCGTATTACTGGAGCACTAACATTCTTGGAAACCATTTTAATTGCATGTCTATAGACCCAGAAGGTTTGTGAGAGATGGTATAGTTGAATGTCTTCTCTAATTCGAAGATAGAAGGTTCTTAGAAAGTGGCAGAGACTGATAGTTTTCCTTAAATCACCAGATGCTAGTTGAAAGTGACTGCCTTAATAGACTGCAGGTTCAGAGTGTTGATCCAAATAGTCTGTCCTACAAGCAATTCTTAGCATCTACACAGAATGTTCATCTAGCAGTTTATTTTTTCAGCTTTACAAACAACTCTGCAGTGACTAGCCATTTATATACATCTTTGCACACTTGTCTAAGACAAAGCAAAAATATACATATTTAGGCCAGGCGTGGTGGCTCATGCCTGTAATCCCAGCACTTTGGGAGGCCGAGGCGGGCAGATCACCTGAGGTCAGGAGTTCGAGACAAGCCTGGCCAACAAGGTGAAACCCCATCTCTACTAAAAGTACAAAATTAGCCGGGCGTGGTGGTGCGTGCCTGTAATCCCAGCTAGTTGGGAGGCCGAGGCAGGAGCATCATTTGAACCTGGGAGGCAGAGGTTGCAGTGAGCTGAGATCACGCCATTGCACGCCAGCCTGGGTGACAAAAGCGAAACTCTGTCTCAAAAATACACATACACACACACACACACACACACACACACATATGTTTAAGCCTCTTGATTGTCAAGTAGCCTTCGAGAAAGTATTCCCACTATCCCCATATGAGAGGATCCGCCAACTTTTCCCCCTTTTCATACCGTACTCTTGGGGTTTCTTTTTCTTTTTTTTTCTGAGACAGAGTTTCACTCTGTTGCCCAGGCTGGAGTGCAAGTGGCATGATCTTGGCTTACGGCAGCCTCAGTCTCCCAGGTTCAAGTGATTCTCGTGCCTTAGCCTCCCGAGTAGCTGCAATTACAGGCACACACCACTGTCTGGCTAATTTTTGTATTTTCCGTAGAGATGGGGTTTCACCATGTTGGCCAGGCTGGTCTTGAACTCTTGGCCTCAAGTGATCCGCCTTCCTCAGCCTCCCGAAGTGCTGGGATTACAGGCATGAGCCACCGTGCCCAGCCTCATACTGTACTCTTTGGAAGGGAGTCACTGTTTATAGCCCACATTTCAGGAGTGTAATTATGCTCCACCTTTCTGAAGGCAGAGTAGCTACATAAATTATTTAGAAATAGTCTATTGGAAGGTTTGTCTCTTCTTTTATTTATTCAGTCATTTATTTATATCAATATGGACTCATGGATATTTATTTTATACTTTGTTTTATAATCTAATGCTCTTTTATTGCTCAAATTTTACCAGCTTTGGCCATTAAGAGCTCTTTCAGTTGTGCATTATCTTTTTTAATCTCTCTGAGGACATAAATGATCAAGCTTGTGTGTGTGTGTATGTGTTTTAAGCTTCTTCCTACCAAGTCCCTGTTTGTCTAAGGTGTTTTGTTTCCCCTCCCCCACCTTTTTCCTGCTTGTTTATTTTGGTTTCTAGTTTACCAGTTAAAGGCCTTCCTCCATGTCTGATGATCCTTGGTTGTCTGCTCATATTTAAGAATTGAGCACTAAAAGTTGATGGAAAGCTCTAAACAATATGGACGTGTGGATGGGGCTTTCCATTCTCTGGGAAATCTGACCAGTCCAAGAAAAATGATCTAAAGATAAGGAGTTGGGGGTGGGCAGAATTTCCCGCAGTGAAACAGCCCAGTTAGATCAGCATATGGTGAAGTTCACAAGCAAAAAGCCCCATCTACCTGTTCAGAGCTTTCTGGCCGACATGAATCTTTATCTGAAAGCCTGGTGTGTGTGTGTGTGTGTGTGTGTGTGTTTTCTGGAAACAGTCTCACTCTCTGGCCCAGGCTGGATGCAGTGGCGTGACCATGGGTCTGCAGCCTTGAACTCCTGAGGCTCAAGTGATCCTCCCACTTCAGCCTCTCAAGTAGCTGGGACTACAGGTGCATGCCGCCATGTCTGGCTAATTTTTGTATTTTTTGTAGAGACAGAATTTTGCCATATAGCCCAGGCTGGTCTCAAACTCCTGGGCTCAAGCAGTCTGCCTGCTTCACCCTCCCAAAGTGTTGGGATTATAGGCGTGAGCAACCGAGCCTGGCCTCTGGCATTATTATTTATTTATTTATTTTTGAGACAATCTCCGTCACCCAGGCTGGAATGCAGTGGCGGGATCTCAGCTCACTGCAGCCTCCACCTCCTTGGTTCAAGAACCGCCTCCTGATTCTTGTAACTCAGCCTCCTGAGTAGCTGTGATTACAGGTGTGAGCCACCACGCCCAGCTAGTTTTTTGTGTTTTTAGTTTCACTGACATAGTTTCACCATGTTGGCACGGCTGATCTCGAACTCCTGGCCTCAAGTGATCTGCCCACCTTGGCCTCCCAAAGTGCTGGGAGTACAGGGGTGAGCCACCATGCCTAGCCCCTGTCATTATTATTTTTAGTGTCTCACTGTGTCGCCCAGGCTGGAGTGCAGTGGTGTGATACTGGCTCACTGTAGTCTCTGCTTCCTGGGTTCCAGTGATTCTTTTGCCTCAGCCTTCCAAGTAGCTGGGATTACAGGCGCGTGCCACCACACCCGGCTAATTTTTGTATTTTTAGTAGAGATGGGGTTTCACCATGTTGTCCAGGCTGGTCTTGAACTCCTGGCATTAGGTAATCTGCCTGCCTCTGCCTCCCAAAGTGCTAACATTACAGGCGTGAGCCACGGAGCCCGGCCTGAAATTATTTTATTTTATTATTATTTTTTTTAACTTGGAAGCTTTTATCCTAATGAAAGTACTTTACGTAATCCCGTTAAATATTTTAGTGTTACAGGAAGTCAGATGTTCAAAAAGCAGTCATCACTGCCCTATTCCCTCCCCAGTCTGTTGGCTTGCATTTCCTTGTAGTTGCAGATGAATTTTGTGTGGACAAGACTGAATTGGGTCCTGCATGTACTGGTTGGTTAAGTTGGTTGTACCTGAACCCCACTTGGGTCAGATTGCTTATCCTTGGTCATCTCTGTACTGGAGCAGGGTGCTCAGTTTAGACTGGTATTCTTCGGTTTGATCAGAAGTGTACTTCTCAGCTGGGTGCTGTGGCTCACTGTAATCCCAGCACTTTGGGAGACCAAGGCAGGAGGATGGCTTGAGGCCAAGAGTCCAAGACCAGCCTGGGCAACATAGTGAGACTTCATCTCTCTCTCTCTCTGTCTTTTTTAAGGCATTAATATCTTTAGCATCTCAAGGTTTTTCATTTTCCCTGCAAGGGAACAGATTCTCAAGGGAATTTGTTCAGTGATGGTAGATCACTCCAGCATCAAAGATCATTCACTCGTTAGTAGACATGGTAGGTTGGGTCCTTTGGGATAATCTAGCCCATCCATTTTGTTGCTGAGAGTCATTATTTGAGCCAGGTTGGTTAATACAGCTTTTGAGATTTAGTCTTTATTCATTGTCTTTGTTATCATTTATTTACCATGTCTCACTCATCTGGCATTAGTTGGGACTCTAGGGATGTAGAGATTCACAGCCCATATGGTCAGTGCTGAGCTAGAAGGGTGTGTTTAGTGCTGAGAGAGCAGAGGGAAGATGCTCTGTCTGCTTGGAGGTGTTAGGAAAGTCTTCCAAAGAGGCGTTAGTATCTTTAGCATCTCAAGGTTTTTCATTTTCCTTGCAACTGTTTGACATTTTCCCCCAAAACGTAGAGGATTCTTTAAACTATAAAAAATCTTTATCTCAGATAACACTGGGTTTACTAATTATCAGTGACAAATGGCTATGTAAAAATATTTTGTGTATAGAATGCTGTTTGTGAGAATTTGTTTAATCTGTCTCATTAAAATGGTTTCCTTTATTCATTTGCTGGGGATTGGGGGGTGGATAAGGGGTCTCACCCAGGGAATATAGTTAAGGTTTTTTTTTTGTTTTTTTTTTTTTTTTTTCAATTTCACTACCAATTTAACTCATGGCATGAAGATTAGCTTTTTAAAAAAAAACTTTGTAACTTAAAATGTTAATCTTGAAAATGTCAGTTGAATTGGGAGTTGCTGATGAGTGGTGGCATAGATAATATTTTTGTTCTGCTGGGCGCGGTGGCTCACGCCTGTAATCCCAGCACTTTGGGAGGCCAAGGCGGGTGGATCACGAGGTCGGGAGATCGAGACCATCCTGGCTAACACGGTGAAACGCCTTCTCTACTAAAAAACAAAAAATCAGCCGGGCGTGGTGGCGGGTGCCTGTAGTCCCAGCTACTCGGGAGGCTGAGACAGGAGAATGGCATAAACCTGGGAGGCGGAGCTTGCGGTGAGCGGAGATCGCACCACTGCACTCCAGCCTGGGCGACAGAGCGAGACTCCGTCTCAAAAAACAAACAAAAAAATTTTGTTCTAACCAAAAAATAAAGCCATATACATACATAAAATCTTTGTACTTCTCACAAGCTTTGGATTAAGAAGAAATGTTAAGATTCAGCAAAAAGTAAAATTCTGCAAAAGCTTCCAAGTAATCAACTATTTTGATTACTTAGTGCAAGCCAGTAAGAAGTCTTTTCAATTTATATGTAGAAAAGGCTCCTTTCCTAAGGTTCATCATTACCTCCAATGCCTGTGACTCAAATTGCTGTATCAGATACTACCAGAAAAAGCCTTCACTTGCCATTTGATTTGATCACCAGTGTTTTGCTGAGGCTGGAGTTTGAAGGGATAGTGGATGAATAAATACAAGAAGAAATGCAGATAAACAAATTCTTCTATGGAGTCATTCACAGACAAAATAGAACCTAAGATTTCTAGTCAGCCTGTTTATGCAAAATCAGATATTTTTATTATTTAAAGTATTTTCTGTGTGGCTAAAAGTCAGTGTGTTCATTCAGGGTGCAAATGGCAAAAAAAAAAGTGATGCACTGAAAAATTACAAAGAAAACATAAGCTTGACAGAAGTGATTTATAATGGTATATATGGCTATTTTATTATTTAGAGGCACTGAGTTACTGGACTGGCTTGCAAACACACTGTTGTTCCTGTTCAGATATTGCAGTCTCTCAGTAGTACCATATGATAATTTTTCTTATGATAGGCATTTAGCTATAGTTTTATTAAAAGGATTTATGGCATGAAACTTGTGTAGAGTGCAGTTTGTTTTATATTCTACTTTCAAAAGCAATTACCAGAAAGTATTCTTAATTTAAGTAGAGAGAGCTATTTAAAATACTTACCAGGCTACTTAAATTTCTTTAGTGATCTAATAACTGATTGGCTTATGATCCCTTATAATTAAAGATCTATTTAATTAAAGGGTATTTTTAAATTAGCTATATAATCTAGATAATCTCTGTATCTTTTTAACTAATTCCCTATTCCAAAAGGTGTGACAGAATGATAGTATAGTTAAAAGACAGTTTTTGGAATCATTTTCCCATCATGTACTAAACACTGTTCATCACATCTAAATAATTAGTTACTTACTTATGCTTAATGTCTGTTTTCACTAACAGACCTGAAGCTCTCTGAGGATAGGGGCTTATGTCTCCCTTATTCAGTACTTAGCACAGGGTAGGCACTAGTGTCTGTTAAATGAATAAACTAGTGGAGAAAAAGCAATTTCTTAGCTATAAGTTTTATAGGTTACTAGAACTCTTAAGTGTTTATATATTCTTGGCTATTATAGTCAGCAACCTAGTTGGTTTAGTATTGATAATTTTTATTATTTTTTTTTGCAGATTGCTAGTCATAGTGGCTATGTGCAGATTGACTGGAAGAGAGTTGAAAAAGATGTAAATAAAGCAAAAAGACAGATTAAGAAACGAGCGAACAACGCAGCACCTGAAATCAACAATTTAATTGAAGAAGTAAGATGATATATAATTTTGACTTTTTTTTTTTCCTTTTTTTGGTTAATGGGAGAAAATGTGACCGGGGGGATTACTGTCTTTTTTAAAAATGGTGTTTTTGGTTATATATCTAGAGTGTTAAGTAAAATTTGAGATCACACCACTGCTTAAATCAGTCATTAATTTTTTTTTTTGGTGGTTAACATAGATTCCCCTGCCTATCTCTAGCTCGCTTTGATCTTGTTGTAAAAACTAAGAACATTCTTTTCAACATATTTCCTCTGCCTTTATAAATGAGCATGTACAGGTGTAGTAAAACTTAAAAGTACACATTTTTTTTCTTGAGGATAGTTTGAAAATATATATGTTTTATTAATATGATTAATATATTTTATTAATGTTTTCAGGTGTAATTTGACCCTTTACTTTTGTACTCTGTTTAAAATGGAATTGAATACTTCCTTGCCTTTGTTTTTGTTTTATCCTTTTACCTCCCTCAACTTTTTAGTTTGGAAAAATTCAAACCAGTTAAAAAGTTGAAAGACAAATATAGTGAATATCTCAATACCCTTCATCTATTCACCAAATTGTTCATGATTTGCCGTGTTTACTTTATGTGTGTGAGTGACACACACAGATAATTTTTCTTCCAAACTATTTAAGATGTCATAACTTTTCATCCCTAAATACTTCAGTACGTATCTTCTAAGAGTACAGATATTCTCTTATACAACTATGAATACGCCCCCCCTTTTTTATTTTTTTACTATGTGGGACCTGCCACTTCAGAAACTTTTTTTTTTTTTTTTTCTTTTTTGAGACGGGTTCTCGCCCTGTAGCCCAGGCTGGAGTGCAGTGGCGCAATCTTAGCTCACTGCAACCTCCGCCTCTTGGGTTCAAGCGATTCTCCTGCCTCAGCTTCCCGAGTAGCTGGAATTACAGGCACGCGCCACCACACCCAGCTAATTTTTTGTATCTTTAGTAGAGACAGGGTTTCACCATGTTGGCCAGGCTGGTCTCGAACTCCTGACCTCGTGATCCACCCACCTCAGTCTCCCGAAGTGCTGGGATTAGGGGCCTGAGCCACTGTGCCTGGCCAAATGCCATTATTAATTAAAAAAAAAAAAAGTAACATGAGATAATAGTATTTCCTTTCTTTGTTTGTTTTTTTGAGACAGGGTCTTGCTCTGTCACCCAGGCTGGAGTGCAATGGTGTGATCACAGCTCACTGCAGCCTCGAGCACCTGGGCTCAAGTGATCCTCCCACCTCAGCTTCTCAAGTAGCTGGGACTACAGGTGCATGCCCAGCTAATTTTTATATTTTTGTAGAGATGAGGTTTTGCCATGTTGCCAGGCTGGTCTCAAACTCCTGGGCTCAAGCAGTCTGCCTGCCTCAGCCTCCCAATGTGCTGGGCATTACAGGTGTGAGCCACCACACCCAGCCAGTATTTTCTAATATACAGTTCATATTAATATTTTTCTATAAAATATCTTTTATGGCTTTTTTTTTTCCCAATTAAGAATTATATGCCAGGTACAGTAGTTCACTCCTGTTATCCCAGCACTTTGGGAGGCTGAGGCAGGAGGATCTCTTGAGCCTAGGAGTTTGAGATCAGCCTGGGTAACAGAGAGAGACCTTGTCTCTACAGAAAATACAAAAATTAGAACGTGGTGGCATGCACCCGTAGTCTCAGCTACTTGGGAGGCCGAGGTGGGAGGATTGCTTGAGGCTGTGAGACATGATTGTGCCACTGCACTCCAGCCTGGCTGACAGAATGAGACCCTGTTCCTACCCGCCCCCCCCCAAAAAAATTATATGTTGTTTTCGGTTATCATGTCTATGAAGTCTCATTTAGTCTTAAACAGTCCTTTCATCTGTTAATTTTATTCCCCTATCTTTCATGGCACTGACATTTTTGACGCCTCTAGGCAGAATATCCCACAGTCTGGCTTTGTCTGATGGCTTCCTCATGATTTTATTCTGGTTAAACATTTTACCAAAGTAATTTGTTTTGGTTTTGATCCTGTACATTTTTTTTCTGTTGGCTAAATGGACTATTAATAAATACCATTGTGCCTGCTGTGACAATTTATTAAATAATCTGTGTTAATAACTTGATGATGTGCCATTCATCTCTACCTTACAGGTAGATTTCTTTCTACTTGTGAGATTATTGCTGCCCATATACTTATTATCTCAATAGCCAAGGAGCTTACTGGGCATGACTGTGTTCTGTAGGCTCCTTCAATTAGTCAGGGACATTTCTGGGATCTTGCATGCTATTGGATACCTGCAGTAGTACGTGCACAGGAATTTTTGCTGAATATTTACTGAATTGAAGAAAATAGCTGAAACTGCTACTTGGCTCTGGATTCAGTAAGAATTTTTTTTTGTGCATCCTTTTATTGTGGTAAAATAGTTATACAAAAATTTTACCAGTTTAACCATTTTTAAGCATACAGTTCAGTGGCATTAAGCATATTCACATTTTTCTGCAATCATTACCACTGTCTATTTCCAGAACTTTTTCATCATCCCAAACTCTGTGCCCATTAAACACTAATTTTCAGTTTCCCTCTCTCCCCAGCTCTTAATGATCTGTATTCTGCTTTCTGACTACTCATATGAGCAGAATCATGTAATATTTGTTCTTTTTTGTCTACCTTATTTCACTTTGCATAATGTTTTCAAGGTTCATCCCTGTTGTAGCATAATTAAGAGTATTTTTGTTTAAACTTTGTTTCAGGCAACAGAATTTATCAAGCAGAACATTGTGATATCCAGTGGATTTGTGGGAGGCTTTTTGCTCGGACTTGCATCTTAAGGACATGAATATTCTCCCATAATGGATTCAACCATGAGAAGAGAAGTGGCAGCAATAAGGCAGTCTCTCAACAGTCATACTGCCAGAGTCTCTAGGTCAAGGAGAAACAACTAGCTGGACAATACTCAATTCACAACTTAGCGTTTTGCCATCTGAAGCTTGGCAAACTAGTATCTGCTGTAAAACAACCTATATGGTATGTGAACCATAGTATTCCTGAGCAAAATATGGCTTTCATCGCTTTGTAAAAATTTGCATCTGTTTAGAAACTAGCCTATAAAATATCACCATTGGATGTAGATATGGAGAGAAAGGAAATATGTTGGGTTTATTGCTTAGTGAAATGTTCTCTTTTTCTTTAAATAAAATGTTCTTCATTGTGTTTTATGGTATGTGTCTATAATTTAAAATTTGTATTACAGTTTGCGTATTAAGGCTGACTTTTTTTTTTTAAGATATGTTTCCAATAAGTTAAAAAACTGTAATACCCTTTTGTGGAAAGCTTTAGAAATGATATAATTATTAAAGATATTAAACAGACTCTGCTGATGTAATATGATACCAATTTTTATGTTTTTTTTTTTTCCTGGAGTTATTACTTTGTTATAAGTGTAATAATTGCACATTTCTTTTTTTTTTTTTTTTTTTTTTTGAGACGGAGTCTTGCTCTGTCATGCAGGCTGGAGTGCAATGGCATGATCTTGGCTTACTGCATCCTCCGCCTCCCAGGTTCAAGTGATTCTTGTACCTCAGCCTCCCGAGTAGCTGGGAGTACAGGCACGTACCACCAAACTTGGCTAATTTTTGTATTTTTAGTAGAGACGAGGTTTCGCCATGTTGGCCAGGCTGGTCTTGAACCCTTGACCTCAGGTGATCCGCCCGCCTTGGCCACCCAAAGTGCTGGGATTGCAGGCATGAACCACCATGCCCAGCCATAACTGTACATTTCAAAAAAGGCTCTTCTAAGGATATACTACAACATGTCTAAAGCTCTTTTTTCTTTTTTGATGTCTATAGTTTTAAAAATATCTTCTTATATGTAAGCTTCTAATTTTTTTGTTTGTTTATCCTGGCAGTCTGGGCAGAATTAATTATTTTGGGGTTACATATAGTTAGATCACCGATTCGTTTAATTAACCTTGAATGCATCTGCTTTTCATTTCTAAAAATCATTATTTTGGTCCCTTCATTACCAAGAGGCCAAAGTCACTTTAAAATACTTAGTAGTATAGTATGAATTTACTGTCTGAAGAACAGTGATTTTATAAAATATATAATTGTGAAATTGTAGCTTAAAGAGAATTGTCTCCTCGATGTAATCTAGTGTTAGATGTCAATACCAAGATTTCAGGCTTTTGATAGCATTATGTTGGTTAAACACTAGGCCAGTTCACTTATATCTCAGGGCTGGCATCACACTCCCTCAGAGGCTCCTTTGCCCAAAAAAGGTTTCAGTATTGTTAGTTTTGCCCATAGAGTTCTAGCTTGGAATTGGGAAAAGCAGCAGAACAACATGTATTAGAGTCTTCATATTAGAAAGTCTTTGCAGATATTCAGACCATCTCCTTTTTATAAGAAGTCTCTATAGTATATTTTGTGTATTGTAAACATATGACATTTCATACTTTCAAGTTTGGTTACAGGCTGCATGCTTTCATTATCGTGAGACTCCTTAACATTTAATGTGGCCTCTATCTTTGGTTTCTTCCTTACTCTCGTTAGTGCCTCAGGTGCAATGCTAAATAAAACTCGGACTTTCTTAATAGGAAGTGATTTTGCTTATAAATACTTGTTTTTCCTTTTCTTTTCTTTTTTTTTTTTTTTTTTTTGGATCAGAGTCTCGCTCTGTCACCTAGGCTGGAGTGCAGTGGCGCCATCTCGGCTCACTGCAAGCTCTGCCTCCTGGGTTCACGCCATTCTCCTGCCCCAGCCTCCCGAGTAGCTGGGACTACAGGCTCCTGCCACCACGCCTGGCTAATTTTTTTTTTTATATATATATATTTAGTAGAGACGGGGTTTCATCATGTTGGCCAGGATGGTCTCGATCTCCTGACCTTGTGATCTGCCCACCTCGGCCTCCCAAAGTGCTGGGATTACAGGCGTGAGCCACCGTGCCTGGCCAAAATACTTGTTTTTTCTTTGTGCTCTTATTTGTTTCTGCTTTGCCAAGCTTTTCGTTGCTGTGGAATTAAAAGTGACGGATATTCATGAGTGTGATCAGGTCACATTAGGTAAAGCCTTGGCCGCACTTTTGTGTGCCACACCTGCACGATGCTCTTATCTGATACAGTGAGGCAGGCTGCTGTGGAGAGCTCTAGTTGCTGGATCATTTTGTTGATTTCTGAAAATATAGTGTCCTGTGCATGATATACTAAGAATGTGGGGGGCACAAAAATGTCTGCCCTTGAGCTTTCAATTGAATAGACATAAATATTCCTATATTAAAAGTTGTTTAATAATATAGGAGAACTTGGCATATGACTTAGTGGCAAATGAGTAGTAGGGATAACTAATTTGAGAGCTTGAACATGTGAATGAAAACTGAAAAAGGTAGCACTTCATTTTTACCTATACATTTCTAAGTATCTGTCATGATATTTGAAAATATTTGTGTGCAAGTACAGAATATTACCAGTACTCTCCATACTGTCCCATCTCTGTTAGTGCTTCTTGTTCTGTCTCATATCTATGCTGTTTTCTCCCACAAGGTTAGAGTCTACTTGGAACAGTTTTATGTGTTAATCAATTTCTCACTTGTAAAGCATGTGGCATAGTGCTTTGCTCACAGTAGGTATTCAGTTAGTATTGTGATGCGTGATCAAGTATGTGAAAAGCATATTGCTGTGTTAGATTTATTGTCAGCCTGTGGGAAACTGTTCCTTCTCTGTAGCAGTCCAGTGAATCAGAGGCTCCATCAGAAATGACTTTGTAGGGCCTGGTTGCAATGAAAAGCTTATATAACCTGCCTCTGACAAAATGGAGATGTTTATATTTGAGGGCATAAAGGCTGTTTGCAAGATTTATTAAAACTTGAGTATATGGAGGCTGGGCGTGGTGGCTCATGCCTGTAAACCCAGCACTTTGGGAGGGTGAGGTGGGCGGATCACCTGGGGTCAGGAATTCGAAACCAGCCTGGCCAACATGACGAAAACCCGTCTCTACTAAAGATACCAAAATTAGCTGGGAGTGGTGGTGGGTGCTTGTAATCCCAGCTACTCGAGAGGCTGAGGCACAAGAATCGCTTGAACCCGGGAGGCGGAGGTTGCAGTGAGCCGAGATCACGCCACTGCACTCCATCCTGGGTGACAGAGCGAGACTCTGTCTCAAAAAAAAAAAAAAAACAAACAAAAACAAACAAACTTGTGTATATGGAGTATATCTATTTTGAGGCTGGGGCTTTGGAAGATATGTAGGAACATTTTGACTGATTTTTAATTTTATTATAATCTTCTGCATACCCCCTTACAAAAATACATGATTTTTAATTTGTTTTCTCATTTCAAATATCATGTGAATAAAATATGTTCATTATAGAAAAATCAACATAAAGAATAGATAGGAAGTTTATATTTTTTGTAGAGACGGGGTTTCACCATGTTAGCCAGGATAGTCTCCATCGCCTGACCTCGTGATCTGCCCGCCTTGGCCTCCCAAAGTACTGGGATTACAGGCATGAGCCACCGCGCCTGGCTGGAAGTTTATAATATGTACTTAGGGATACTTATTGTTCATATCTTGGTGTGTAGCCCTTGGGATCTTTTCTTTCTGTGTATGATCATGTATATGTGTATATTTTATAAAAATTAAGTCATAGTTTATGTTCTATTTCATAAGTAGCTATTTTCAGTTATATATTATGAATATCTTTTTATAATAGTAGGTACATTTGTGATAACATAAAGGTATAACATTAATGCCCATCCTCGTTCCCTTTTATGGAACAACCAATATTAAAAAAAATTTTTTTTTTTTTGAGGCCGGGTGTGGTGGCTGACACCTGTAATCCTAGCACTTTGGGAGGTTGAGGCAGGAGGGATTGTTTGGACGCAGGAGGATTGTTTGAAGCCAGGAATTCAAGACCAGCCTGGGCAACAAAGTGAGACCCCCCCACCCCCACCTCATCTCTATTAAAAATAATAATAATTTTAAAAATCTTTTAAAATATATATTTAATATACTTATTTTTATTATCCAAGTTTGGACAGTATATACTGAATGTCCACTCTGAAGGGAGAGGAATTTTGTATACATTCATTGTTTTTCCTTTCTTTCTTTTGATTGCTAATAGACTTTTAGTTTTTCTAGTGGTTGCCTTTATTTTAAATGTTATACTTTAATTTTTTAGTCTTTATTTACCAACTTTTAGGTAATATCTGCTAATTTCCTATAATGAAAGATGAAGACAATAGAGTCTGTCTTCCCTCCTGGTTTTTGTTAAGTTATTATTACTGCATTATGTCATATTCAAATGATAGAATGCTATGCAATTTTTTTTAAAGAGACAGATTCTTGTTGCATTGCCCAGGCTGGAATGCAGTGGCTATTCACAGGTGTGATCGTCAAACACTACAGCCTTGAATTCCTGGGCTCAAGCAAACCTCCCACCTCAGCCTTCTGAGTAGCTGGAACTACAGGTGTGTGCCACTGTGCCCAGCTCTATACAATTATTAAGAGCAATGTGGAGCTGTATAAATTGGTCTAGAAAGATATCCACATGTTAGTGATAAATCAGGTTACAGTGTGATTCCATTTTTTGGAAAAAATACCCAGCTGAGCATAAATATGCACACAAATATTATAGTGGTTATCTTTGAGAGATTGACATACAGGATATTCACTTTTTTCCCAGTATTTTTATATTGTCCAAAGTCTTTACAGTAAGTACATACTAATTTATAGTTAGAAAAAGAATAGGAATTTAGAATTAATAAGTTACTGCTATTTTAGAGGGCTTTTTCTCTTTAACCTTTCTGCTTCATTCACTGAATTTATTTTTTATGTTGCTTTTATTAAAGCAGAGAAATGCTTTAGAAGCCTAAAGAAAAGGAGCATTTCGGCCGGGTGCAGCGGCTCATGCCTGTAATCCCAGCACTTTGGGAGGCTGAGGCCGGTGGATCTGAGGTCAGGAGTTCAAGACCAGCTTGGCCAACATGGTGAAACCCTGTCTCTACTAAAAATACAAAAAATTAGCCAGGCGTAGTGGCGCGCACCTGTAATCCCAGCTACTCAGGAGGTCGAGGCAGGAGAACCGCTTGAACCTGGGAGGTGGAGGTTGCAGTGAGCCGAGATTATGCCATTGCACTCCAGCCTGGGCAACAAGAGCAAAACTCTGTCAATTAAAAAAAAAAAAAAAAAAAAAAAAGCATTTCTCTGCTTCACCTCTCTCCAGTTTAGTGGCTTTTTCTCAGAGAAGTTTCAGCTATAAGAGTTGTTTCTGTTGGCATTTACTACAACCATAATTTTTAGAGTTCCTATTATGATAAATGACTTGAACTTCCTATGTGGAGTTAGCTCTATAACACCTTCTTTTTCACATTCTTGTCTACCAATTTATTAAATTCCTTTGAAGTTTTACATATTATTATGACAAATACTGTTTACTGTTGAATAAGGATGCAACTTTTTTTTTTTTTTTTTTTTTTTGAGATGAAGTCTCTCTGTCACCCAGGCTGGAGTGTGGAGTGCAGTGGTGTGATCTCAGCTCACTGCAGCTTCCGCCTCCTGGGTTCATGTGATTCTGCTGCCTCAGCCTCCCAAGTAGCTGGGACTACATGCACGTACCACCACGCCCGGCTAATTTTTATGTATTTTTTAGTAGAGACAGTGTTTCTCCATGTTGGCCAGGCTGGTCTAGAAATCCTGACCTCAGGTAATCTGCCCACCTCAGCCTCCCAAAGTGCTGTGATTATAGGCATGAGCCACCATGCCCGACAGATGCAACTTTCTTACAGATTCTTTTATGTGAGTTCAGCTGGACTGTAGCCTTAGCCTGAACCTGCAAATAGCTCTGAAGCATGAAAGGCACTGTGCTCAGTGGAATGATGGCTCTGAAGGATGTCCATGTCTCAGTCCCCTCAATCTGTGCATACGTTAGGTTACATGGCAGAGGAGAGTTAAGGTTGCTAATCAACTGATCTCAAAGAGATTATTCTGGATTGTCTTGGGGGGCCCAGTGTAATCACAAAGGTTTTTAAAGAGGAAGAAGAGAGTCAGATGTGACTACAGAATAGTGAATGGTCAGGTAGAGGCCATACTGCTGGCCTGGAACATAGAGGAAGGGAGCCATGAACCAAGGAATGCTGGTAGCCTCTTAGAGCTGGAAAAGGCAAGAAAATGGATTCTCACCATTGCCTCAAGAAAGGAACACAGCTCTGCTGACACCTTGATTTTAGCCCAGTGAGGCCCGTGCCAGACTTATTATCTCCATACCTGTAAGATGATAAATTTGTGTGTATGTGCTTTTTTTAAAAAAAAAAAAAAAAAAAAATGGAGGCAAGTTCTTACTATGTTGCCCAAGCTGGTCTGGAACTCCCACACTCAAGTGATCCTCCTGCTTTGGCCTCCCAAAGTGCTGGGATTACAGGCACAAGCCACTGCATTAGGCCTTTTTCTTTGTGTATGTGTGTGTTTTGTTTTGTTTTAAAGAGAGGAGTCTTGCTGTGTTGCCCAGGCTGGTCTCCAACTCCTGGCCTCAAGTGATCCTCCCACCTCAGCCTCCCGGGAGCTGGGATTACAAGCACATGCCACTCTGCCTAGCTATTTATTTGTGTTGTATTAATCTGTTAAGTTTGCGTTATTAATAATTTGTTACAGCTGCAATAGAAAGCTAATAGAGGCATCACTGAGTTATCTTTCCTGTGGCAAGGGAGCTGGCTTTTTCCCTTTTTTTTTTGAGACTGAGTCTCGCTGTTGCCAGGCTGGAGTGCAGTGGCTAATCTCGGCTCACTGCAACCTCCACCTCCCGGGTTCAAGTGATTCTCCTACCTCAACCTCCCGAGTAGCTGGGATTACAGGAGCGTACCATCACACCCAGCTAATTTTTTGTATTTTTAGTAAGACGGGTTTCACCGTGTTAGCCAGGATGGTCTTAATCTCCTGACCTTGTGATCCGCCCACCTTGGCCTCCCAAAGTGCTGGGATTACAGGCGTGAGCCACTGTGCCCAGCGGGAGCTGGCTTTTTCTATCACTGAGTCAGTCGGGCATTTGCTGTAGTGTTCCCTCAGAGATTAGGGTGGGTAATCTCCCAGCCAGGTAGGCCCTGTCCTAATGGGAGCAATCCTCGAGAGAACGTTCTAACTGTCAAATAATACTAGAGCTGGCTAGTGGGTGTACTGGCCCAACAAAAGGGATCTGTATGGGGCATCAACAGTCTACTACAGTGAGTAAATCTAAGCCAATGCTGCATGATAATAATTGTGTCTACAAGGGTGGTGGTGGGGCGGGTGGGCAATAAAACTTAAGGGCAAAACTGAAATATTTAAAGTTGTATAAAGTGCTCGTGTTGTTCCAAAATGTTGATTAACCTCACACTCTGAGTGTGCATGCATATTAAAAATTTAAGGGCAGTCCCTAAATGCATTACTTTTAGTTGTGAACAAATACATTTCAAACTTACGAACAAGCAATTCAGTCTTAACAAAGGCAGGAAAGGAAAAAGAAGGAAGCATAGAGAAAGTAGGGTAAAGAGGAAGTATAAAATAAAATGGCAAAAATAAATCCAACTGTGTCAGTAATCACACTTCAAAAGGAAAAATGAACAGAATTCACAATGATTTTATATGAACATCACTGTAGAATCGAGTAGTGGGCTTAGCTCCATAGAAAAGGAAATGTTTATAAAACTTCACCATTCAATAGAGAATTCTCAAGGCATCAAGATGTAATAAAGCCTCTTAATTTTTTCTTTTTTTTTTTTTTTGAGACAGAGTCTTGCTCTGTCACCCAGGCTGCAGTGCAGTGGTGCGATCTCACCTCACTGCAACCTCCACCTCCTGGGTTCAGGCGATTCTTCTGCCTCACTCAGCCTCCCAAGTCGCTGGGATTACAGGCGTGTGCCACCACGCCTGGCTTTTTTTTTTTTTTTTTTTTTGGAGACGGAGTCTTGCTCTGTCGCCCAGGCTAGATAGAGTGCAGTGGCACGATCTCAGCTCACTGCAACCTCCACCTTCTGGGTTCAACCGATTCTTCTGCCTCAGCCTCCCCAGTACCTGGGATTACAGGCACATGCCACCACACCCAGCTAATTTTTTTGTATTTTTACTAGAGACGAGGTTTCACCATGTTGGCCAGGCTGGTCTCAAACCCCTGACCTCAAGTGATCCGCCCACCTCGGCCTCACAGAGTGCTGAGATTACAGGTGAGCCACTGTGCCCGGCCCTAATTTTTGTATTTTTGGTAGAGAGGGGTTTTCACCATGTTGGCCAGGCTAGTCTCGAACTCCTGACCTCAGGTGATTTGCCCACCCCAGCCTCCCAGAGTGCTGGGATTACAGGCGTGAACCACAATGCCTGGCTGAAAGCCTCTTAATTTTTTTCTAATCCTCCTGTCCCCACCTTCAGTCTGGGTCCGATTTAGCACCACCTACTGTTTCTTTCTTTTTTTCTTTTTGAGACGGAGTCTTTTTTTTTTTTTTTTTTTTTTTTTGAGACGGAGTCTTGCTCTATCACCCAGGCTGGAGTGCAGTGGCCCGATCTCGGCTCACTGCAAGCTCCGCCTCCCGAGTTCACGCCATTCTCCTGCCTCAGCCTCTCCGAGTAGCTGGGACTACAGGCGCCCGCCACCACGCCCGGCTAATTTTTTTGTATTTTTAGTAGAGACAGGGTTTCACTGTGGTCTCGATCTCCTGACCTCGTGATCCGCCCACCTCGGCCTCCCAAAGTGCTGGGATTACAAGCGTGAGCCACCGCGCCCGGCCAGAGACGGAGTCTTGCTCTGTCACCCAGGCTGGAGTGCAGTGGTGTGATCTCGGCTCACCGCAAACTCCACCTCCCGGGTTCAAGTGATTCTCCTGCTTCAGCCTTCCTAGTAGCTGGGATTACAGGCGCGTGCCACCATACCCAGCTGATTTTTGTGTTTTTAGTAGAGATGGGGTTTCACCATGTTGGCCAGGCTGGTCTCAAACTCCTGACCTCAGGTGATCCACCCGCCTCAGCATCCCAAAGTGCTGGGATTACAGACGTGACCCACTGTGCCCAGCCCGTTTCTTATCTCATATTGTCTTCTTTCTCGGATTACTTATATTTTTGGTTAAACTATTTTCTTGAGTAATTCTTACAGGGTGTGGGAGGTAAACTTCTGAGTTCTTCTGTGTCTTAAATTACCTTTTGTTCTCATACAATTCAAGATTGACAATATTTTTCCCTTAGAATTTTGAAGACATTGCTCCATTATATTCTAATGTGTTAGATGTTGTGTGATGTCAGTCTGATTTTGAACCTTTTTGAGTAACCTTTCTTTCTTCTTTGAAAGCTTTGTGGATTTTTTTTTTTTTTTTACCTTGGAGTTTTAAAATTTTGTAAATGTATCTCAAAATGTGATTTCTTAAAAACGGAATTAGAGAACTTTGAAAATGCATGTTAGTGTCCTTTCACTGTGCATTCTTGTCATTACACAAAAGATACACATAGTTAACATTTTAAAACATTGAAAAATCGGCCGGGCGTGGCGGCTCATGTCTGTAATCCCAGCACTTTGGGAGGCTAAGGTGGGCGGATCACCTGAGGTTGGGAGTTCGAGACCAGCCTGACCAACATGGAGAAACCCCGTTTAAAAATACAAGATTAGCAGGGCGTGGTGGCGCATGCCTGTAATCCCAGCTACTCGGGAGACTGAGGCAGAATTGCTTGAACCCAGGAGGCGGAGGTTGTGGTGAGCTGAGATCACGCCATTGCACTCCAACCTGGGCAACAAGAGTGAAACTCCGTCTCCAAAAGAACAAAAAACAAAAAAAGAATTGAAAAATCAAGGCCAGTGGAAATCATGCCATATTTGTTTTTGAAGAGGAGGGTTGGGCACAGGCTCTGTGGGAAGGGGCAGGTTTTGGCAGCAGGAGGGCTTCCTTGATAGCTGGTGGGGAGGAGGAGGAGTAGGCAAGTGCAGTTGGATGGAGGACCTACTGGAGAGCTAGATGGATGCAGCTGTTTTGTGTTTTCTATTTCCTGTCCCTGGAATAGTGCCAGTTCTACTTCTCCGGTTTTGACACCCTCCGTAGGGCCAGTTTCTTTAGAGAACATTCTTAGACTTCTACTGCTAGCAGTTCTGTTCAGGTGAGGGAGAAAAGGGCATGGTGGAGAGAAAGGAATCTAATTGTCTCTAGTCATGCCGATAAGTTTTGAAAATACAGAACATTAGGCAGCCATATGACGCCTTCCCCCTTTCTCCAAGGCTCCTTTGACAAGAACCCTTCTGATGACTGATCTGTGGGTTTCTATCCTATTTCTCTTCCAATCTGTTTTTTCAGATGTCCTGAATTTCACATTTGTTTGTTTGTTTGAGACGGAGGCTCACCTTGTTGCCCAGGCTGTTGTGCAGTGGCACAATCTCGGCTCACTGCAACCTCTGCCTCCCGGGTTCAAGAGATTCTCCTGCCTCAGCCTCCCGAGTAGCTGGGACTACAGGTGTGTGCCATCACACCCGGCTAATTTTTGTATTTTTAGTAGAGACGAGGTTTTGCCATGGTGGCCAGGCTGGTCTCGAACCCCTGACCTCAGGTGATCTGCCTGACTCGGCCTCCCAAAGTGCTGAGATTACAGGCGTAAGCCACCGCACCCGGCCTTCACAAAATTTATAACCTGTGAATGGTACCTGTTTTCTAGCACTGTTATGGTTTTTAAACACTATTTATTTTAAATTTTTATTCATTTTTTCCTGAGATAGAGTCTCGCTCTGTCTCCAGGCTGAAGTGCAGTGGCACGATCTTGGCTCACTGCAACCTCTGCCTCCCGGGTTCAAGCGATTCTCCTGCCTCAGCCTCCTGAGTAGCTGGGACTACAGGCGCGTGCTACCACGCCCAGCTAATTTTTGTATTTTTAGTAGTAGAGATGTGGTTTCACCATGTTGGCCAGGATGATCTTGATTTCTTGACCTCATGATCTGCCCGCCTCAGCCTCCCAGAGTGCTGGGATTACAGGCATAAGCCACCATGCCCGGCCTAAGAGCTTTTATTATGCCAATTTTAAAATGTATATAAAAGTGGAGAGAATAATTTAATGAATCCCCATATACCCATCACTCAGCTTCAATAATTATCAAGACATGGCCAATCATATTTCAGCTACACTCCCCACTACCTCTAACCACCCCCTCCCAATTATTTTGAAATATACCCCAGATATATCACTAGTAAATATTTTTGTATGCATCTCTAAAAGATGAGAACTCTTAAAAAAAAAAAAAAAGTATTACTGTCATCATGCCAAAAAAATTTCTGTGAAGCTTGTTAATTCTCTTTTAATTTATTGGACCCATTTCCCTTCCTCCATCCTATACACTTTATTTGCTGACAAAACTAGGTCATTTTCTTATAGAACTTCCTATATTTTGGATGTTGCTGATTGTATCCATGTGGTGTTATTTAACATGTTCTTTTGTCCCCTGTATTACCTGTAAACTGCTGGGTAATTCTACATACATAATCAGATTCAGGTTTGATTTTTTTGTCAAGAACATTGCATAGATAGTGGTACTGTATGTATCACAAGAAGCAACACATACTGTGGTTATTTCTCTTTAGGAGACGTTAAGATTGATCAGTGGACTCAGGGAGGTGTCAGTGGACTCAGGTGGTGTCAGCCATTATAAAATTTCCCATCAGTTTATCACTTCATGTTTTGAGCACCTTAATTATCACTGCCTAGATCTCTCATTTTATTCTTTGTTTTTATTTTTGGAGATAAGGTCTCACTCTGTCACCCGGGCTGGAGTGCAGTAACATGATCTTGGCTCACTATAGCTTAAACCTCCTGGGCTCAAGTGATCCTCCTCAACCTCATGGTCTCAAGCTATCCTCCTGCCTGAGCTTCCTGAGTAGCTGGGACTACAGGCTTGTACCACCATGCCTGGCTAATTTTTGTATTTTTTGTAGAGTTGAAGTCTCACTCTCTTCCCCAGGATGGTCTTGAACTCCTGGACTCAAACAATCCTCCCACCTCTGCCTCCCAAAGTGTTGGGATTACTGGTGTGAGCCACCGTACCCAGCTAGATCTATTTCATTTAGGGTTACAAAATAACAGTGTTCTAGGTTAGTTATTTGTTTGTGAATGAATAATTTATTTCTATATGTATATAGAGATACATAGATATATTTTAGAGATGGGGTCTCACTATGTTGCCCAGGCTGGTGTTGAACTCCTGGGCTCAAGCGACCCTCCTGCCTCAGCCTCCCAAAGTGCTGGGATTACAGGCATGAACCGTCATGCCTGGCTAGAATGAATAATGTATAAACATGAATTTATTTTAGAAAGAAAGAACATTTCCTCATCATCTATTTGGTTACTTTTAGATACAGTTAGAACAGGAAGGGCAGGATATTAAAATTTGCGTGAATTGGGTAAATTTTTCAAAAAACAATTTACTAAAATGTACCAAGAAATACAAAATCTGAGTAAAATCTAAAGATCTAAAGATTCTTTTATTTTTTCTTTCTTTCTTTTTTTTCTTTTTTGAGATGGAGTCTCACTCTGTTGCCCAGGTTGGAGTGCAGTGGCGCAATCTTGGCTCACTGCAACCTCCGCCTCCTGGGTTCAAGTGATTCTCCTGCCTCAGCCTCCTGAATAGCTGGGATATCAGGTGCCGCCACCACGCCCGGCTAATTTTTCTATTTTTAGTAGAGACGGGGTTTCACCATGTTGGTCAGGCTGGTCTCGAACTCCTGACCTCGTGATCCACCCACCTCGGCCTCCCAATGTGCTGGGATTACAGGCGTGAGCCACTGCGCCCGGCCTAAAGATTCTTATATCTATTAAATAAATCAAATATACAATTTAAAGTCTCCCATAAAGAAAACTCTAGGCACAGATGGCTTTAATGGTGAATTCTTCCAAACATTAAAAAGAAATAATGCCATTCTTATTTATAGTTTCCAAAGAATAGGAAGAGTAGAAAAACTCCCAAACTCATTTTATGAGACCATTATAACATTAATATCCAAGCCTAACAAGGTCATTACAAGAGGAAAATTAAACGCTAATATCTCTATGAACATAGACTTCAAAATCCTAGAAAGGCCGGGGGAGGTGGCTCACGCCTGTAATCCCAACACTTTGGGAGGTCAAGGTGGGTGGATCACCTGAGGTCAGGAGTTTGAGACCAGCCTGGCCAACACGGTGAACCCCGTCTCTACTAAAAATACAAAAATTAGCTGGGCGTGGTGGCGGATGCCTGTAATCCCAGCTACTTGGGAGGCTGAGGCAAGCGAATAGCTTGAACCTGGGAGGCAGAGGCTGCAGTGAGTTGAGATTGTGCCACTGCACCCCAGCCTGGGTGACAGAGTGAGACTCTGTCTCAAAAAAAAAAAAAAGAAAAGAAAAAGAAAAAATATTACAAATGAAATGCAGCAATATGTAAAAACGACAATACATCATGGCCACATAGGATTCATTTCAGGAATGTGAAACTGGTTTAACACTTCAAAATCAATCAAGGCTGGGTGTGGTGGTTCATGCCTATAATCTTAACACTTTGGGAGGCTGAGATGGGAGGATCATTTGAGCTCAGGAGTTGGAGACCAGCCTGGGCAACATAGCAAGACCCCATCTCTACAAAAAAATTAAAAAATTACCTGGGCATGGTAGCACATGCCTGTGGTCCCTGTACTCGGGAGGCCTAGGTGAGATGATCGCTTGAGCCTAAAAGGTTGAGGCTGCAGTGAACTGTGACTGTGTCACTACACTCCAGCCTGAACAACAGAGTGAGACCCTGTCTTTAAAAAAAAGGAAAGAAAAGAAAAAATCAGTCAATATTGTGGAGAAAAGGTACACTGTTGGTAGAAATGTAGATTGAGACAGCCATTATGGAAGACAGTATGGAGGTTTATAAATAAATTAAAAATAGAACTATCATATGACCCAGCAATTCCTCTTCTGGATGTAAATCCAAAGGAAATGAAATTACCACCCTGTAAAGATGTCAGAACTCCTACATTCATTGCAGCATTATTCACAATGGCCATTATTCACTTAGGTTATGAAAATACCTAAGTGTCAGTTGATAGACAAATGAATAAAAAAACTGATTTTATATATATATATATATATATTCATATACAGTGAAATATTATTTAGCCCTTAAAAAAGAAGGAGATCTCGCCATTTGCCATAATGTGGATAAGCCTGGAGGACATTATGCAAAGTGAAATAAGCCGGACACAGAAAAATATTGTATGATCTCACTAACATGGGGAATCTAAAATAACCCCAATATGTAAATATAAAGAGAACACAACAGTAATTACAGTGTAGGGATTGGGGATGGGAAAGGAAATGGGCAGATGTAGGTCAGAGAATACAAAGTAGCATATATGTAGGCTCAACAACGTAAGGACTATAGGTAATATTAATAAAATTGTGCTATATTTGGGATTCATGGTAGATGAGTAGATTTTAGCTGTTCTTGAAACAATAGAAAAAAAAGGGTAACTGCAAAATGATGGATATGTTAATTTGCTTCACTATAGTAACCTTTTTACTATGTGTATTTATCCCATAACATCATGTTGTGTGCCTTAAATACACAACATAAAAAACCCATCAATGTATTTTGTCTCATTAACAGAATAAAGGAAAAGGCCATATTATCATTTAGTAGACGCAGAAAAAGCATTTAATTAAACAATTACTTATGATAAAAAATATGGACTCAAAGAAGGAAACTTCTGCAATCTGATAAAATGTATCTACAAAAAGCCTACAGCTAGCATCGTATTAATGGTGAAATAGTGTGCACATTTGGAATGAAACCAGGAAGTCTATTTTAACCGCTTCTATTCAACATTGTACTGGAGGCCAGTGTGTTATTAAACTTGAATTTTGCCAATCTGATAGGTGAGAAATGGTATCTTAGTGTAACTTTGATTTGCATCTCTTTTATTACTAGTGAGGGCGAACATCTTTTCATAAGCTTAAGGAACATCTGCATTTCTTTTTCTTAAAATGTGTGTTCATTTCTCGTTCCCATTTTTTTCTATGAGGGTAGGTGGCCCTTTTGTTTTCTATTTTTAAAAAAATACTTAAAGGAAATTAAACCTTTATCTGTATACAGGTTCCAAATATATTTTCCCAATTTGCCATTTGTCTTTTTCCTTGACTTATGATGTATTTTGGCATGCAGTTTTCTCTTTCACTTTTATGTGGTCCAATTTAGTAATATTTTTCCCTTCTTGCTTATGGATTTTGAGTCCTAGGTAGGAAGACTTTTTGCACTCCCGAGCTATAAAAGAATTTACCTATGTTTTCTTCTAGACTTGTATGGTTTAATTTTTTACTTTTAAGTCTCTGCTCTATTTGGAATTTATCAGATCCCTTTTTTTTTTTTTTTTTTTTGAGACGGAGTCTCGCTCTGTCGCCCAGGCTGGAGTGCAGTGGCGCAATCTCGGCTCACTGCAAGCTCCGCCTCCCGGGTTCATGCCATTCTCCTGCCTCAGCCTCTCCGAGTAGCTGGGACTACAGGCGCCCGCCACTACGCCCGGCTAATTTTTTTGTATTTTTAGTAGAGACGGGGTTTCACCGTGGTCTCGATCTCCTGACCTCGTGATCCGCCCGCCTCGGCCTCCCAAAGTGCTGGGATTACAAGCGTGAGCCACCGCGCCCGGCCTATCAGATCCCTTTTTATGTTTTTCTACCTAGCTAACAAGTTACATAATTACCATCTACTAAAAAGTCCGTCTTTCTTCCATTGTATTGAGATGTTACCTTCATCATATGCCAAATTTCCATATGCAAGTGGGTTCATTTCTAGATATTATGATCATGTGCCAGTACTCCACTTTAAATTATTGAGGCTTTATATTTTTTTAAAAAACAAACTATCTTATTTACCTTTTTCAGATGGAAATATAGGAGAATGGTTTATTATTTTAATAGGATGGATTTCTCAAAGGAGCAACATACCATTGCTAGAGTAGGTAGCTAGTCAGACATGAGTGGGCAGGGGAGGGCCTCACCCCTAGGAATGTCAGGTGTCCATCAGGTGATGGTCAAGTGGTTGTTAACTGTCTCTCTAAAATGACAATTGGTCACAGCCAGTGCCAGGGAAAGGCAGTCTCCCAATACATAGAAAACACCTGGAGCTGGTGAGCAGCAGCTTCCTGATAAGATCTCAGGAGTTGGGCAAGTGGACTCAAGCATGTGCACTAAGAGGCAAAATGGTGGAGTTTAACCAGTATATGACTTTCCTCTGGGACTGCTTGACTGGTAAGGGAAAAATGCCTCAAGTTCAGTAAACACACAGTGCATGCAGCCCCTCCCAAGTGCTGGCAGGCCGCTATGCGTGTGGACAGCCCACCCCAAGGGAAGAATCAAGGGAGACGAAACACAAACTCCAGAACCATGCCAATGTATAAATCCCCATATCAAGAGCCAAATAGGGCACTTGAATCTCTCAAGTTGCCCCCTTGCCCCTCTTTCAAGTGTACTTTGCTTCCTTCACTCCTGCTCTAAAACTTTTTAATAAACTCTCACTCCTGCTATAAAATTTGCCTTGTTCTCCTGCTATAAAATTTGCCTTGTTCTCTCCCTCTGCTTTGAACTGACTTCTGCCCCTTGGCCAAATTCTTTCCTCCAAGGAGGCTAGGATTGAGTTTGCTGCAAACCCGTACAGACTTGCAGCTGGTAACACCATAAAGAAAAAAAAAATTAGTAATTTTGACTGTATCAATTTTTAAAAGTTTAGTGTCATAAAAGACACCATAAACAAGGTTTAAAATCAAGGATATAAGGAGATATTTGACACATATATAATATACAAATACTCTAAAATATATAACAACTTCTACAAATCAAAATGAAAATGAGCCACCCCACCCGGCTGTCTCTATCTTTTTTGATTTTTTATTGTAGTAAACTACACATCATAGTTATCATTTTAACCATTTCTGAGTGTATAATTCAGAGCCATCAAATACACTCATATGTATTTGATATCAATCAGTATCCATCACCACTATCTACACCCAAAACTTTTTCATCATCCCCACATAAACTCTATACCCATTTGTTGTGATATTGGAAAAAGCAAAGTTTTTTCCCTACTCTCACACAGTCAACACTTCTGATACCAGATGTGTGGGGGTATTTCCCCACATACCACAAGTGATTCTGCGGACACAAGCTGAGTGTCTGCTTATTCAATCAGACAGCGTCAGATCCCACAGGTTTGGGGCTCAGTACCACAAGACTATCCCCCACTTCAGATGTCAGTCACAGGTCTGGGCCTCCAAAACTTTTGATAAACCAGCTACAAATCAGGGCTCCCATGACTCTCCCCTCTGGTTTGATTATTTTGCTAGAGTGGCTCACAGCTCTCAAGGAAACACTTTACTTACATTTACCCATTTATCATAAAGGATGTTACAAAGGATATAGATGAACAGCCAGATAGAAGAGATGCGTAGGGCAAGACATGTGGGAAGGGGCGCAAAACTTACATGTCCTCTCAGTATGCACTACCATCCAGGAACCTCCACTTGTGCAGCTATCTGGAAGCTCCCAGAACTCAGTCCTTTTGGGATTTTATGGAGGCTTCACTGCGTATGCATCATTGATTAAACTATTGGCCATTGGTGATCAATTTAACCTCCAACCCCTTTCCCCTACCCAGAGGTTGGGGGAGGAAGCTTAAAGTCCCAAGCCCCTAATCATGCCTAGGTCTTTCCAGTGAAACCAGCTCCCATCCTAAAGCTATGTAGGAGTCCTCAGCTAGCAGTCAACTAATTAGCATATAAAAGACACTTTTCACTCCAGAGATTGCAAGGGATTTGGGACCTGTAGGCCAGGAAATGGACTAGGAAGACAAGATGTATATTTCACAATATCAGCACCATTAAACAATAACACCCCTTTCCCTCCTTCCCCAGCACTCCCCACCCCCAACCTCTATTCTGCTTTCTTGTTTCTATGAATGTATCTATTCTAGGTACCTCCTGTAAGTGGACTCACACAATATTTGTCCTTCTGTTCTGTTTTATTCATTAAGCATAATGGTTTCAAGGTCCATCTATGTTGTAGCATCTATCAAAATATCATCCCTTTTTATGGCTCAATAGTATTTCCTAATCAATTTTTTATTATAAAATATATTATTTATTTATCTACACTCCTTGTTTCTTAGGTAATAGAATGTGTGTGTATATGTATATATACATATATTTTTTAGACAGATTCTCCCTCTGTTGCCCAGGCTGGAGTGCAGTGTTGCGATCTTGGCACACCACAACCTCTACCTCCCAGACTCAAGTGATTCTCGTACCTCAGCCTCCTGAGTAACTGGGACTACAGGTACGCACCACCACACCCAGCCAATTTTTTTGTATATTTAGGAGAGATGGAGTTTCACCATGTTGGCCAGGCTAGTCTCGAACTCCTGACCTCAGGTGATCTGCCCACCTCAGCCTCCCAAAGTGCTAGGATTACAGGTGTGAGCCACTGCACCTGGCCTATTTAGCATTCTTTTACTTGGTTAAATAGTAGTTCTAGTTTCATCCAAGTCCTTACCTGAATGTTTCTCTCTTTTAAGAATGTCAGCCTGGCGTGGTGGCTCACGCCTGTAATCCCAGCACTTTGCCTTGTCTCTACTAAAAATACAAAAAAATTAGCCGGACGTGGTGGCACATGCCTGTAATCCCAGCTACTTGGGAGGCTGAGGCAGGAGAACCACTCGAACCCGGGAGGCGGAGGTTGCAGTGAGCCGAGATTGCACCATTGCACTCCAGCCTGGGCGACAAGAGCAAAATTCCATTTCAAAAAAAAAAAGAAGAAGAATGTCATTGAACTTTGTTGATTGTCAATACGTGGAGTGATTGGGTGAGAGGTTTGGTGTAATTAAATTAGCACTGCAACATAAAAGAAGTGGAAGGTTAAGGATGAGTAAGCATCCAAGAAAAAGAGCTGTCTTGAACTAGGAATTTTTAAACATTTATAACATATCGGCCGGGCGTGGTGGCTCATGCCTGTAATCCCAGCACTTTGGGAGGCCTAGGAGGGCGGATCACGAGGTCAGGAGATCCAGACCATCCTGGCTAACACGGTGAAACTCCGTCTCTACTAAAAATACAAAAAATTAGCTGGGCGTGGTGGCGGGCGCCTATAGTCCCAGCTACTTGGGAGGCTGAGGCAGGAGAAGGGCGTGCACCCAGAAGGCGGAGCTTGCAGTGAGCCAAGATCGCGCCATTGCACTCCAGCCTGGGCAACAGAGCAACACTCCATCTCAAAAAAAAAAAAAACCAAAAACGTATCAGATAATTCACAGCCAAAACATAATGCCTTTTCTGTTTCTTTTGATTTTTAAGCCTAGGGAACCTTATTTTTTTTGTAAGCAAAAGTTGAGTGTAGAAAAATGAAGTCTAGGCTGGGTGAGGTGGCTCATGCCTGTAATCTTAGCTCTTTGGGAGGCTGAGGCAGGCGGATCACTTAAGGTCAGGAGTTTGAGACCAGCCTGGCCAACAAGGTGAAACCCCGTCTCTACTAAACATACAAAATTAGCTGGGTGTGGTGGCAGGAGCTTATAATCCCAGCTACTCGGGACACCGAGGCAGGAGAATCGCTTGAACCCAGTGTGTGTGGGGTGGGGGCGGGGAGTGGCAGCAACAAGAGCGAAACAACGTCTCAAAAAAAAAAAAAGAAAGAAAGAAATAGGTAAAAATGGTTATCTCTATGGGATGGGGGGAAAATGACGTTTATAGGAACCACATTGGGAGTGAGACTTCTCTCTATCCACACTTTTATTGTGTTTTTTTAAAAAAGCCATCCATATCTACTGTATTTTGATTTTTGAATCATGTGAACATATAGCTTACATTTTTGTTTTGTTTTGTTTTTGTTTTTGTTTTGAGATGGAGTCTCACTCTGTTGCCAGGCTGGAGTGCAGTGGTGCGATCTTGGCTCACTGCAACCTTTGCCTCCCGGATTCAAGCAAGTCCTCTGCCTTAGCCTCCCGAGTAGCTGGGACTACAGGTGAGCACCACCACGTCTGGCTAATATTTTGTATTTTAGTAGAGACGGGGTTTCACCATGTTGGCCAGGATGGTCTCGACCTCCTGCCCTCATGATCTGCCTGCCTCGGCCTCCCAATGTGCTGGGATTACAGGCGTGAGACACCATGCCCGGCCATAACCTACTTTTTAAAAGTTAAACTAATGTAAGCTTTAGAGCTGAAATATAGCCTCACATTTGCTGTTCAAATTGAGGAAAGGAACATAATTTATGCTTCAGAAGTATAATAATTTATTACAGTCAGCATCAGAAACATTTAAATATTTATCCTTTTGAATGAATATCTATATTTATTTATTTGTGAATACAGAGTCTCACTCTGTCATCCAGGCTGGAGTGCAGGAACACTAATTAGCTATACAAAGAGTAAAAAATGCTTTATGTACTGAAATAAAAAATCACGCGTTCTCTGCTCGAGTGATACAGGAGGCAGAAAGAAATTCTTTAGGCAGATAGTGAGGGCAAAAGAGTCCCTGGCAAGGCTTCCCTTCAAATAAAAAGAAGCCCAAGAAATTATTTTTTCCTAACAAAGAGCAGCCTGAAAAATAGAGCTGCAAACATAGATAGGCAAGCTGGAAGCCTGCATGGGGGAATGCCGGCCCCTGTGCTGATAGGAAAGTGCTACCCGGGGGTGAGGCATGTCCAACATGGAGGCTCCATCTTCCCTTTTTTTGTTACCACGTGTACAGTAATAAAGAAATGGGCAACATGACACAGCTCAGGCAGAGAACCCGCTTGCATAATAAAAGATTAGGGTGGGGAAGGCCAGAGATTCACACCCTATGCAAATGGCACATCTGTTCTAACCAGTCTTTCATGCCCTATGAAACTCAGGCACTGCCTCCTCACCAGCTCATCTATAAAACCCCCTGCATTTCACCATGGTTCTGGCAACCCATTTTTCTGGGACCCGTCTCTGCAGCAGAGAGCTATTCTCTTTCTTTCGCCTATTAAACTTCTGCTCTCAACCTCACTCTTTGTGTGTCTGCATCCTTGTTCTCTGTAGGCATGAGACAACGAACCTCTGGTGTTACTCCAGACAATGAGGTCATTTCACAACCTTGCTTCCTGGGTTCAAGCAATTCTTGTGCCTCAGCCTCCCGAGTAGATGAGATTACAGGTGCATGCCATCATGCCCAGCTAATTTTTTTTTTTTTGTATTTTTAGTAGAGACAGGGTTTCACCATGTTGGTCAGGCTGGTTTCAAACTACTGGCCTCAAATAATCCACCTGCCTCAGTCTCTCAAAGTGCTGGGATTACAGGCATGAGCCACAGCACCTGGTCAAAATGTCTTTATTTTTAACAAAGACTGAAGAGTTTATGGATTATGGTAATCTGAGAAACAAAATTGTTAACTCTTCATTGACAGGAGTAGTAGTAGTTTAGTTTTCTGGAAAGCAAGAGTTGATTAGGAATTTAGATGAACCCAAGATAGACTCTCTCTGGTAATAATCTGCCTTAATAGTCTGCTATTAAAAAGAGTTTCTCTTTTTAAGAGAAACTGACCAAATATGAACAAATAGGGATCAGCTGGCTAGTAAGTCAGTGTTTGGCTGCTTAGGGGTAGTAATTTAATTTGAAATCCTCTTCCCTCAGTCAGGGTTGCTTGAGAACATATTTTATGTGACAATATTATGGAGATATTCAGTAAAACTAAAAGACAATGACACATGAGTAGCATTCTCCAGAGGAGAGTCTGAAATGATTTAGAAGAACCAAGGCATATAAAACTGTAGAAACAGCCCGGGCATGGTGGCTCACGCCCATAATCCCAGCACTATGGGAGGCTGAGGCAGGCAGATCACTTGAGGCCAGGAGTTCTACACCAGTCTGGCCAACACGGTAAAACCCTGTCTCTACTAAAAATACAAAAATTAGCCAGGCATGGCAGCGCATGCTTGTAATCCCAGCTACTCAGGAGGCTGAGGCAGGAGAATCGCTTGAACCTGGGAGGTGGAGGTTGAATCACTTGAACCTGGGAGGTGGAGGTTGCAGTGAGACAAGATCACACCACTGCACTCTATCCTGGGTGACAGAGTGAGATTCTGTCTCCAAAAAAAACCCCAAAAAACAAAAAACTGTAGAAACATAATTTTTATATCTAGAGACACAAAACAAGGTTTAACAAAAACCAACCAAATAAACAAAAACCCAGCTGGCCCTGGTGCCACGTGCCTGTAGTCCCAGCTACTCAGCTGAGGCAGGAGGATCACTGGAGGAGCCCAGGAGTTTGAGACTGCAGTTTGTGCCACTGCACTCCAACCTGAGTGACAGAGCGGTACCGTTTCTCTAAAATTAAAAAAACAGAAAAAGACACATAAGCAAAAACCCTGTCTGTGTTGGTCATTTATTGACTGAGAAGGCAAAAAATTGATTAAAGAAGTGCTCTTAATTTGTAAATAAAGTGATCAAGGCAGGGATCCTAAAGAATTGCTAGAGAAACAAAGGTAAATGATAGGAAAGGAGGGAAGAGGAGGCCTGAAGAGGGCAGGGGCTAGAAATGGGAAGCAGCAGGTGTAGAAATAAGAAAAAATAAAAAGGCCCAGTGCGGTGGCTCATGCCTGTAATCCCAGCACTTTAGGAGGCCGAGGTGGGCGGATCACGAGGTCAGGAGTTCGAGACCAGCCTTGCTAACACGTTGAAACACCGTCTCTACTAAAAATACAAAAAAAATTAGCCGAGTGTGGTGGCAGGTGCCTGTAGTCCCAGCTACTCAGGAGGCTGAGGCAGGAGAATGGTGTGAACCCAGGAGGCAGAGCTTGCAGTGAGCCAGGATTGTGCCATTGCACTCCAGCCTGGGTGACAGAGTGAGACTCCGTCTCAAAAATAAATAAATAAAATATAAAATATAAAAAACATCCAGGCCATGCGCAGTGTCTCAGCTCAACCCCAGCACTTTGGGAGGTCAAGGCAGGCAAATCACTTGAGGTCAGGAGTTCGAAACCAGCCTGGCCAACATAGTGAAACCCCGTCTCTACTAAAAATACAAAAAAATTAGCCAGGTGTGGTGGCGTGCGATTGCAGTCCCAGCTATTCGGGAGGCTGAGGCACAAGAATCGTTGAACCCAAATGGCGGAGGTTGCAGTGAGCTGAGATCTCGCCACTGAACTCCAGCCTGGGCAAAAGAGTGAGACTTGGTCTCAAAAAAAAAAAAAAAATTAAAAAAAAAATTCCAGATTCATGTACAAATCTGCTGTCTACATGGGCGATGCTGTCAATTGAAAACTGGTGTTTCAGATAAAGACCTGGAAGAACAGCAAGATCCTAAACTAATGAAAATTCTGTTTTTTAGCATTCTGGGTTTAATAAGACAAAAAGCAAAATTGGTACAGTTTTTTTTTTTTTTTTTTAACGGGTCGGGAAGTTGTGGTAGATGATCTCAAAATTCCCTTATAGTTCTGAAATGGATTCTACAGTTGTAGTGCTTATAGAGTTACTTCTTAGACCACGTGCTCATAGTAAAATGGGCTGTCACTTCTGTTCCATCAGTGGGAAAATGTATCATGAAGACTGAATAGCTATGTGAGATTGAACAATTTGTAAGTATTGGAATAAAGTGGTGGTTCTCAAACTGTGGATCCTCTTAGCATAATGTTTTTGAGATGGGTCAATGTTATGTCTATTTGTAGCTTGTTGCTTTTTGTTACTGAGTGGTACTTCATTGTATTGACATACCCACAGTTTACCTATTCGTCTGTTTATAGATAAGGAATACTTCTGGGGTTTGTCTCCTATGCTGAAGCTACTCTGAACATTTGCACACAGTTCTTTGTTTAGACATGTTTTCTTCTTTTTCTTTCTTTTTTTCAAGACGGAGTCTCGCTTTGTCGCCCAGGCTGGAGTGCAATGGTGTGATCTCGGCTCACTGCAACCTCTGACTCCTGGGTTCAAGTAATTCTCCCACCTCAGCCTCCCAAGTAGCTGGGTTTACAGGTACCCGCCATCATGCCCAGCTAACTTCTGTATTTTTGTAGCGATGGGGTTTCACCATGTTGGCCAGGCTGGTCTTGAACTCCTGACCTCAGGTGATTCCCCTGCCTCGGCCTCCCAAAGTGCTGGCCAGTTTAGACATGTTTTCATTTATCTTGGGTAAATATCCAGTAATGGAATTTCTGGGTTGTATGGCAGGTGATTTTAACTGCTAAACTATTTTCCAAAGTGGTTGTGCCATTTTCCATTCCTATCAGCAATACATGAGAGTTCCATTGGTGTCGTAATCTTGCCAACAACTAGAATGATCAGATGTTTACATTTTAGACATTCTAGGGGGATATAGTAGTATCTCACTGTGGTTTTAATTTGCATTTCTCGGATGATTAATGATTTTGAGTGTCTTTTGTTCTGTACCTACTTTTAAAAAATTTGCAAAATACAGCCGGGCGTGGTGGCTCATGCCTGTAATCCCAGCATTTTGGGAGGCCGAGGCGGGTGGATCACGAGGTCAGGAGTTCAAGACCAGCCTGGCCAAGATGGTGAAACCCCGTCTCTACTAAAGATACAAAAATTAGCCGGGCGTGGTGGCATGCGCCTGTAATCCCAGCTACTCAGAGGCTGAGGCAGAGAATTGCTTGAACCTGGGAAGCGGAGGTTGCACTGAGCCAAGATCGAGCCACTGCACTCCAGCCTGAGCAACAGAGTGAGACTCCATCTCAAAAACAAACAAAAAATAAGTAAATAAAATAAAAATTTGCAAAATACTAAACTCAAAGATCCTAGCCTATACCCATGGAGTAATTTGATTCTAAAAGTCTTAGGATGACAACAGCATAGCCATTTCACATGGTATAAATCTCTACAATTTACAACGCCCTTAAGGGTGGATACTGTACACACAGTTCCTGACATATTGTAGTTTCAATAAACATGGGCTGAATTATGGTCTAATGAAATGCTTAAAGGCAACAGTCACCATTATTAAGGGCAGGAAGGGTTTTACAGAATGTGATGTATCTGATTTAACTTGGATATTTCAATATCTCTGATTTTATTAGTCAGTGAAGCTCCTAAGGGGAAATCATTTTTAAGATTATTTTTAATTAATAAAATGTCAAAAATAATGGCAGAATCCTTGAAATTTAAGACTGGAAAAGATTCCTGTGTAAAGCAGTTCTTTAAAAATACACAGCATGGCTGGGCATGATGCCTCACGTCTGTAATCCTAGCATTTTGGGAAGCTGAGCGGAGAGGATCGCTTGAGGCCAGGAGTTTGAGAGCAGCCTGGGCCAGATAGTGAGACTCAGTCTCTACAAAAAATAATAATAACAAATTAGCCAGGTGTAGTGGCACATGCCTGTAGTCCTAGCTACTCAGGAGGCTAAGGTGGGATGATCACTTGAGTCCAGGAGTTCAAGGTAACAGTAAACTGTGATTATGCCACTGCACTCCTGCCTGGGTGACAGAGCAAGACCCTGTGTCTAAAAAAATTAAAAAATAAGTAACAAGGAAAAATACAGGGCATGATCTCCACAGTAGTTTCTCCATCTACAAAATAGGACAATTAATGAATCTGAGCCCTTTCTTGAGATGGAATTTCTTTCTTGCTGCCCAGGCTGGAGTGCAGTAGCGCGATCTTGGCTCACTGTAATCTCTGCCTCCTGGATTCAAGCGATTCTCCTGCCTCAGCCTCCTGAGTAGCTGGGATTACAGGCACCCACCACCACACCTGGCTAATTTTTGTATTTTTAGTAGAGACAGGGCTTCACTATGTTGGCCAGGCGGTTTTGACTCCTGACCTCAGGTGATCCACCCGCCTTGGCCTCCCAAAGTGCTGGCATTACAGGTGTGAGACACCATGCCCAGCCTGAGCCCTTTCTTAGCTCTAGTCAACCTCAATATTTTGAACTGCCTCATGACTATTAGGTAGTTTTATTATGTTATTAGATTACTGAGATTTAATAGCAAAATTTTGGAGGAAAAAGAATATCCCTGGCGGTACTGACGAAATTTTTTTTTTCTTTTATTTTTTTATTTTTTGAGATGGAGTTTTGCTCTTGTTGCCCAGGCTGGAGTGCAATGGCACAATCTTGGCTCACCGCAACCTCCACCTCCCAGGTTCTAGCAATTCTCCTGCCTCAAGCCTCCCGAGTAGCTGGGATTACAGGCATGTGCCACCACACCTGGCTAATTTTGTATTTTTAGTTGAGACGGGGTTTCTCCGTGTTGGTCAGGCTGGTCTCGAACTCCCAACCTCAGGTGATCCATCTGCCTCTGCCTTCCAAAGTGCTGGGGTTACAGGCGTGAGCCACCACGCCCAGCTATTTCCTTTATTTTTAAAATTATTTATTTATTCATTTATTTATTTTTGAGATGGGGTCTCACTCTGTCACCCAGGCTGGAGTGCAGTAGTGTGATCTTGGCTCACTACAACCTTTGCCTCCTGGGTTCAAGGGACCCTCTCACCTCAGCCTCCTGAGTAGCTGGGGACACAGGTGCCACCACACCCAGCTAATTTTTTGTATTTTTAGTAGAGACAGGATTTCACCATGTTGCCCAGGCTGGTCTCAAACTCCTGACCTCAAGTGATCTGCCTGCCTTGGCCTCTCAAAGTGCTGGGATTACAGGTGTGAGCCACCGTGTCTGGTGTTTGACAAAGATCTTTTTCTGCATTTTTTTTTCCTGTAAGATAATTAAGTGAATTGAACCTCTTGATTTTCTAGCTATGATAGTTAAATATGCATAATTCTTTTTTCCTAACATTTTATTGTGAAGATTTTCAAACATACAGAAAAGTTGAAAGAATGTTACAATAAACACTCATCTACCTACCACCTAGATTCTACAATTAAAATTTTACTGGACTTGCTTTTTATCATATATCTATCCATCTATTTATTGCTTTATCCGTCTTATTTGTTTTTGACATATTTTGAAGTAAATGACAGATATCAGTGCACTTCCCCCTAAATGATTATAAATTCTGTTTTAAGGATGGACTCGCTGGGTATGTATATGCACTGCTGCATACACATGCCTACTTTCTGGAAATAAAATATGCTAGTGGCTGGGCACGGTGGCTCACAGCTGTAATTCCAGCACTTTGCGAGGCCGAGGCAGGTGGATCACCTGAGGTCAGGAGTTCGAGACCAGCCTGGCCAACATGGTGAAACCCCATCTCTACTAAAAATACAAAAATTAGCTGGGCGTGGTGGCACATGCCTGTAATCCCAGCTACTCGGGAGGCTGATGCAGGAGAATTGCTTGATCCCAGGAGGCAGAGGTGGCAGTGAACCGAGATCACACCACTGCACCCCCACCTGGGTAACGAGACTCCGTCTCAAAAAAAAAAAAAAAAGGAAAAGAAAAGAAAAATCCTAAAGTTCCTATGGAACCGCAAAAGGATCTGAATAGCCAAAGCAATCCCAAGCAAAAAGAACAAATTTAGAGGCATCACATTGCCTGGCTTCAAATTATACTACAAGGCAATAGTAACTAAAATAGCATGGTACCAATACACAAAAATAGATACATAGATCAATGAAACAGAATAGAGAACCCAGAAATAAAGCTACATGCCTACAACCAACTGATCTTCAACAAAGTCAAACAAAAATAAACAATAGGCAAAGGACACCCTTTTCAATAAATGGTTCTGGGAAAACTGGCTAGCCATATGCACAACAATGAAACTGGAACCATACCTCTCACCATATACAAAAATTAACTCCAGATGGATTAAAGATCTAAACATAAGACCTGAAACTATAAAAATCCTATAAGAAAACCTAGGAAAAACCCTTCTGAATATTGGTCTAGGTAAAGAATTTATGATGAAGACCACAAAAGCAAATCCAACAAAAATAAAAATAGACAAGTAGAACTCAAACTAAAAAGCTTCTGCACAGCAAAAGAAATAATCAACAGAGTAAACAGATGACCTACAGAAAGGGAGAAATTATTTGCAAATTATGCATCTGACAAAGGACTAACATTCACAACCTACAAGGAACTCAAACAACTTAACAAGAAAAAAAACCAAACAGCCCCATTAAAAAGTGGACATTTTTGACCCAAATGTTCAAAGAATATTAACAGACATTTTTCAAAAGAAGACATACAAGCAGCCAACAGTGCATGAAAAAATGCTCAACATCACTAATATTGGAGAAATGCAAATTAAAACCACAATGAGATATCATCTTTTTTTCTGAGATGGAGTCTCGCTCTGTCGCCAGGCTGGAGTGCAGTGGCGCGATCTCGGCTCACTGCAACCTCTGCCTTCCAGGGTCAAGTGATTCTCCTGCCTCAGCCCCCCAGAGTAGCTGGGACTATAGACATGCACCACCACACCCAGCTAATTTTTGTATTTTTAGTAGTGATGGGGTTTCACCATGTTGGCCAGGATGGTCTCGATCTCTTGACTTGGTGATCCACCCTCCTTGGCCTCCCAAAGTGCTGGGATTACAGGCGTGAGCCACTGTGCCCAGCCGAGATATCATCTTACACCAGTCAGAATGGCTATTATTAAAAAGTCAAAAAACAACAGATGTTGGCATGGGTGCACAGAAAAGGGAACATTTATACACTGTTAGTGGAAATGTAAATAAGTTCAACCTCCATGGAAAACACTATGGAGAGTTCTCAAAGAAATAAAAACAGAACTACCATTCAACCTAGCAATCCCACCATTGGGTATCTACCCAAAGAAAAAGAAATCACTATATAAATAAGGCACCTGCACTTGTATGTTCATTGTGGCATTATTCACAATAGCACACTCATGGAACTAATGTTAACTGTCCATCAGTGATTGACTGCAATAAAAAAAAAATGTGGGCTGGGCATGGTGGCTCACGCCTATAATCCCAGCACTTTGGGAAGCCAAGACTGGTAGGATTGTTTGAGCTCAGGAGTTTGAGACCAGCCTGGGTGATATAGTGAGATCTTGTCTCTACTAAACATTAAAAAAAAAAAAAAAAAGCCAGGCATGATGGTGCATGCCTATGGTCCCAGCTACTAGGGGGGCTGAGGTTGGAGGGTAGCTTGAGCCCAGGAGATCGAGGCTGTAGTGAGGTGTGATTGTGCTACTGCACTCCAGCCTGGGTGACAGAGCAAGACCCTGTCTCAAAAAAGAAAAAATAATAAAAAAAAGTGGTATATATACACCATGGAATACTATACAGCCATAAAAAAGAATGAAATCATGTCCTCGGCAGCATCATAGATAAAGGTAGAGGCCATTATCCTAAGTGAACTAACTCAGAAACAGAAAATCAAATACTGATATTCTCACTTATAAGTGGGAGATAAACAACAGGTACACATGGACATAAAGATGGAAATAATAGACACAGGGGACTCCAAAAGGGGGAAGGGTTGAAAAATTACCTATTGGGTAAAATGTTCAGTATTTGGGCAAAATCTAAAATAAAATGAAGGTTGAGCATGGTGGCTCATGCCTGTAATCCCAGCACTTCGGGAGGCCAAGGCAGGTGGATCGCTTGAGGTCAGGAGTTTGAGACCAGCCTGGCCAACATGGTGAAAATTAGCCGGGCATGGTGGCGGGCACCTGTAATCCCAGCTACTCAGGAGGCTGAGGCAGGAGAATCGCTTGAGCCCAGGAGGAGGAGTTTGCAGTGAGCCAAGATTGTGCCACTGCACTCCAGCCTGGGTGACAGAGAGAGATTAACAAAAAATAAAAAATAAAATACAATTCAAGAAAGAAATTTTTTTTGTTGTTTTTGTTTAACAACCCTTGTTCTGCTTGTAAAATTATTTTACTGAGGTATCTTGTGCTCATCATTTAATTTCTTCTGTTCCTCTTTTTTCTCATTTACATCTAAAATAATCATGCATTTTCTTACAAAGTGCTCTGAAATCTGCCGATAACAAGATAACTCAGTGGTTTCAAGACGACAACTGCCACACAAAAACACCACCTAGAGGATGAACACATCATCTCTGAAGTTAGTTAGGAAAGGGAACAGGAGTCTGAAACAGGCGTGTGGATTCCTCTACAGTATTTTCTGTTTTCGCATATGCTTCTTTAATTCCAATGGCATCTTGGTTTAGGTAATCTGAACAATTTTCTCTGAATTTCTCATCTCCGCTTTCTTTTCTTTCTTTTTCTTTTTACTTTTTCTTTATTTTTTATTTTATTTTTATTTATTTTTTATTTTTATTTTTTTGAGACAGAGTCTCGCTCTGTCACCCAGGCTGGAGTGCAGCGGCACGATCTCGGCTCACTGCAAGCTCCGCCTCCTGGGTTCACGCCATTCTCCTGCCTCAGCCTCCCGAGTAGCTGGGACTACAGGCGCCCGCCACCACGCTCAGCTAATTTTTTGTATTTTTAGTAGAGACGGGGTTTCACCTTGTTAGCCAGGATGGTCTCGATCTCCTGACCTCGTGATCCACCCACCTTAGCCTCCCAAAGTGCTGGGATTACAGGCGTGAGCCACCGTGCCTGGCTCTTTTTCTTTCTTTCTTTTTTTTTTTTTTTGAGACCGAGTCTGGCTGTGTCATCCAGGCTGGAGTGCAGTGGCGTGGTCTTGGCTCACTGCAACCTCCGTCTCCTGGGTTCAAGCAATTCTCCTACCTCAGCCTCCCAAGTAGCTGGGATTATAGGCGTGTGCCACCACATCTGGCTAATTTTTTTGTATTTTTAGTAGAGACGGGGTTTTGGCATGTTGGCCAGTCTGGTCTCGAACTCCTGACCTCAGGTGATCCGCCCACCTCGGCCTCCCAAAGTGCTGGGATTACAGGCATGAGCCACCACGCCTGGCCCTCATCTCCACTTTCCATGTCATACACATACCTAAGAAGAACAAAAATAGAAGGAAAGCAAAGGGTTGAAAGACAAAAGCAAAAATAAAAAATCATATCCAATGACAATTATTCATTCATGGTAATTATCAATGCATGTTTATTTCTTTTCCATGTTTTCACCAACCTCATCCCTGTCTGCCATTATTAGCTGAGTGTCATAACAACTACAGTGGAGACGAAAGGGAGCGTAAATCCTCATCATTTCTCCTGAAACTGGAAAGATAGAATAGTGTATTTGAAAGTCTCCCCCTTGGCGGAGGTTGCAGTGAGCCGAGATTTGCCATTGCACTCCAGCCTGAGCAACAAGAGCGAAACTCTGTCTCAGAAAAAAAAAAAAAAGAAAGTCTTCCTCTCATCATTGCACTCCCTTGGAGTACCGCTGACCGACTCACCGGATTGATTTTGATACATTCATGAGAACTTTGTGGTTTTGTGTTTCTTTTTCCTTGAGATCTATTCACTAATTTTTAAAATAGGTAAACCCATTTGTATAGCAAAAATTCACCAGACACAGGACGGTATATAGTGCAAATGAGTCTTTATCCTTCCTACATCCTCCTTAAGTGCCCCCAAACAACCAGTGTTGTCAGATTTTTATGCATCATTCCAGACACATTATATGCCTATCCAAGCATGTACTTACAGAGAATCTCCCTGCCCCTTTTTATGCAGATAGAAGCCTTCTGTGCACACTGTCCTGTACCATGCCTTTTTAAAAATTGAAGTGTAGCCTACATACAGTAAAGGGCACAAGTCTTATCTATGCAACTCAATGAATTTTTATGTAAGTATACACCTGTGAAACCACCTGCTCAAACAAGATGAGAATGTTATCCACACCCCAGAGGTTCCATGATGTCTAGAGAAGCCAAGAATCTTTAATCTTATGAAGTTTTGATGTGGCAGCAAAATTTTTTTTTGTAAGCAGGTTTTTTTTTTTTTAAAAGTGACAAATTTCTGGCTGGGTATGGTGATTCATGCCTGTAATCCCAGTACTTTGGGAGGCCGAGGCCGGCGGATCACCTGAGGTCAGGTGTTTGAGGCCAGCCTGGCCAACATGGTGAAAACCTGTCTCTACTAAAAATACAAAAATTAGCCGGGTGTGGTGGCGCATGCCTGTAATCTCAGGTACTCCGGAGGCTGAGGCAGGAGAATCGCTTGAACCTGGGGGGTGGAGCCAAGATCATGCCACTGCACTCCAGCCTGGGTGACAGACCGAGACTCCATCTCAAAAAAAAAAAAAAAAAAAAGGATGGTCTCTGGCTGCCAAGATCAGGCTGCCCAGGTTTTCAGCCTTCCATATGCATATCCAGACCCTGAAGTTTGTCATTGGCCACAGTGTTGATTGTACTCAGAGGGAGTGGAACCACGTTGAGAAGAGACAGAATCCCAACTTACTTTTCAGCCTGGGGATATTCTGATTCAGATGCCAGAGGCTTGTGGTTCTGGTTGAGGGCATTTGGGGAGATAGAGTTGTCATAAAATAGAATGGGAAGGGTGGAATCAGGAGGGGTAGTGAATGATCTCAGTGGCTTGTTCATTCTTGTGCGTGTTTCTTCTTAGCCAGCGTTGGGTAAACATGGCCCACTTCTGGGTTTGGGGCTGCTTTTCCTAATCTGGAATCTACTAAACCCATCCTGGGGTCACCCTTTCCTCAAACAGGCGCAATTCAATTGATTTAGTCTCTAGCTAATATATTATGACCACATTTGGTCTTTTTCTTTTCTGAGATTATAACCAGGATACAAAGACAGATTTTGGTATGTATGTGTGTGTTGGGGGGCCGTGGGCAAGGGCTCTCATTAAGAAAAAAATCGATCACTGGCTAGAGCCACAGAAATTCTTGTTTTTGTTTTTTTAAAATCAAAATTTAGATTCAAATGTGAATATTCATTTTGAAGTAAATCCAATTTGAAGGGAATATTTATTTAGAATGTCCACAGCCCCTCCACTTTCATTCTATAGGAGGGAACGTGTGAAGAAGAGTAAGTTGCAGTGGAAACAGACAATGATCTAAAGTGATTGGAATGATACTATCTGTTTTTTGTGAATTTTATAGCAACTTCTGGCTACGTGAACACATAGCTAGGACTCCTTTCAGGGCCTTGGAAGGTGCCTATGCAGCTAGGGGCCCTGAAGCTTCACAGTAAATCCAACTCTGCCAGGTTTAAGGAGGCCCATCTGTGATGATTTCTCCCGCAAGTGGCCTCTTACATTTCCACGTGGATTTTGCTAATTCTCTCAGAGGTCAACTGATTCTCAGTGCTCCCCACATGAGTTTACACAAGAAGCTAAACATGTAAAATGCATAAATTGTAAGATCACATTTTAGCCAATACAATGGCCATTTAATCTTTTTCCTTTTTTCTTTTCTTTTTTTTCTTTTAGAGACAGGGTCCTACTCTGTCACTCAGGCTGGAGTGCAGGGGCACAATCATGGCTCACTGTAGCCTCCAACTCCTAGGCTCAAGTAATCCTCCTGCCTCAGCCTCCCAAATAGTTGGAATTACAGGCGTAAGCCACTGTGCCAGCTCCCTTTTTTCCCATTTCTTTAAAACTGTACCTGGTTGGAATGTTGCAGGAAGAAAAGGGGGATGGGTATAAAAGTCTGCTAAAAGAGGCATAAGAGGACGGGAGCAGTGGCTCACGCCCATAATCCCAGCACTTTGGGAGGCCAAGGTAGGTGGATCACCTGAGGTCAGGAGTTCAAGACCAGCCTGACCAATACGGTGAAACTCCGTCTCTACTAAAACTACAAAAATTAGCCTGGCATGGTGGCTCACACCTGTAATCCCAGCACTTTGGGAGGTTGAAGCGGTTGGATCACTTGAGTCTAGGAGTTCGAGACCAGCCATGGCCAACATGGTGAAACCCCATCTCTACTAAAGATACAAAAAATTAGCCAGGCGTCGTGGCAGGTACCTGTAATCCCAGCTACTTGGGAGGCTGAGGCAGAAGAATTGCTTGAACCCGGGAGGCGGAGGTTGCAGTGAGCCGAGATCGTGCCACTGCACTCCAGCCTGGGCAACAAGAGCAAAACTCTGTCTTAAAAGCAAAACAGCAACAACAACAACAAACAAACAAAAATTAACTGTGCGTGGTGGCTGGCGCCTGTAATCCCAGCTACTTGGGAGGCTGAGACAAGATAATTGCTTGTACCCAGGAGTTGGAGGTTGCAGTGAGCTGAGATTCCACCACTGTACTCCAGCCTGGGAGACAGAGCTAGACTCTGTCTCAAAAGAAAAAAAAAAGAAAAAAAAAAAAGACATAAGAGATTACAGATGTTATGCTAAGACATCACTGACTCTATGAAAATACTTGTGGCTTTAAGGGGCTGTCCAAGGGGACATGCTACCTATAGCCAAGTGATCCTTGATGACCTCAGGCTGACTTTGTGAATGAATTATCATCCAGAGGTGGTTAATACTGAAGGAAGTGAAAAGCTGGATGTTTACTCTTCTAAGGAAGATAGGTCGAGAAGGTTGGGGTTAGGTATAAGAGAAAATGATTTTATTTTGAGGATAACATGGATTATTAAGGCAATATTGGATCACACTTTCTTGTAACTCTCAGTGGATCATCAAATTGTCATCTTTCTGAGACAATTTAGACACAGATTTATTTCACGTTAGGAGACTATGCAAAATCATTGCTCAAGAGTCCTTCCAGTCACAGTGACATTTGGTATGCATTTGCTTTGTTTGCAGCATATCCAATATTCTAAGTTCAATTTACAAAAAAGAAAGAAAAAAAGTGCGCAGGGGTGGGGACGTGGGAAGTACATTATGAAAGAACTTTTTAATGTAATTTTAAAAACTCCTTTCAAATTTAGTTTACATAACAAGCTGTTTTCTAGTATGTTTGGATTAGGGGTCAGTAAACTATAGCCTGTAGACCAAATCCACCCTGCTGTCTGTTTTTGTAAATAAAGTTTTATTGGAACACAGCCACACTGCCCATTTGTTTACATATTGTCCATGGCTGCTTTTGTGCAACAACAGCAGAGCTGAAGAGTTGCCACGGGGACCATATGGGCTGCAAAGCCTAAAATATTTGCTATCTAGTCCTTTTAAAAAAAGCTTGCTGACTCTTGGTTTAGATTATGATTAGGTTTGCAAAAATTCAATTATGCACATAGTGTTTGATATGAGATGCAGTTTGATTTTACTCAGTTGCAAGGTCCATGCAGAATTTAATCTGGGGTTAAGTTTTATAGGCTAAAGGCTAAATTTTCATGGCAGTGAAAGCCTAAGTAAATAGTTCTCTCATAACGTCTGTCCTTTTTTAGTTACGGCAGCTAAATATAGTGCTGAGTAAGTAATACACACAAATCATTTTATGTTGAGTTGGATTATTTTATTTAAAAAATTTTTTTTTGAGAAGGAGTTTCACTTTTGTTGCCCAGGCTGGAGTGCAATGGCATGATCTCGGCTCACCGTAACCTCTGCCTCCCGGGTTCAAGCGATTCTCCTGCCTCAGCCTCCTGAGTAGCTGGGATTACAGGTGCCTGCCACCATGCCCAACTAATTTTTGTATTTTTAGTAGACATGGGGTTTCACCATGTTGGCCAGGCTGGTCTTGAACTCCTGACCTTGTGATCTGCCCGCCTCGGCCTTCCAAAGCGCTGAGATTACAGGCATGAGCCACCGCACCTGGCCCTATATCCTGCTTCCTATCTCGTGGTCATAGTGTATGGCTTTTATTTATTTTAACCTGCAGTTATTTGCAGAACATCTGAAATTCTTTGCGACAGCTGGAATTTAACATTTTTTTTTTTTTTTTAAATGGAGTCTCTCTCTGTCACCCAGGCTGGAGTGCGTTGGCACAGTCTCAGCTCACTGTAACTTTCGCCTCCAGGGTTCAAGTGATTCTCCTGCCTCAGCTTCCCAAGTAGCTGTGATTACAGGCAGGTGCCACCACGCCCAGCTAATTTTTGTATTTTTAGTTACAGACAGGGTATCGCCATGTTGGCCAGGCTGGTCTTGAACTCCTGGCCTCAAGTGACCCGCCCGCCTCAGCCTCCCAAAGTGCTGGGATTACAGGTGTGAGCCACCGCGCTGGCCTCAACATGTCTAAATGGAACTAATCTCTGGCTGTTTCTCCCTCCCCGTGTCAAATCTGCGTTTCTTCAGTCACTGAGGCTGAAAACATTAGCTTAAGTCTTTACCTTCTGTTTTATTTTCCTCACCTTCTGCAACCAATCAGACATTAAATACTGTACTGCTGGCCAGTTTTCCTCTGTACCATGCCTTACAGCTGACTTTTCCACTGGGACTTGCCCCGCTGCTGGCCCCATACTTTTGGGTCTGAATCACAGCGGACCTCTCCTTTTCTCTAGACCAGTGGCTCTCTATTCTGGCTGCATATTGCAATCTGCTGGGGAGTTCACTCTCTCTGTCTTTCCTTCCCTCTTTTTTATTTTTATTTTTTTTGAGATGGAGTCTCGCTCTGTTGTCCAGACTGGAGTACAGTGGCATGATCTCAGCTCACTGCAACCTCTGCCTCCCAGGTTCAAGCAATTCTCTGCCTCAGCCTCCCGAGTAGCTGGGATCACAGGTGCCCACCACCATGCTCAGCTAATTTTTTGTATTTTTAGTAGAGACAGGGCTTCACCATGTTGGTCAGGCTGGTCTTGAACTCCTGACCTCGTGATCCACCTGCCTCGGCCTCCCAAAGTGCTGGGATTACAGGCGTGAGCCACCACACCTGGCCCCTTCCCTCTTTTTCTGCCCCTCTCTCTTGCCCTCCCAGCTTCTCTCCTTCTCCCCTCTTTCCCTTTTCTTCCTTCCCCTCTCTCCCTCCCTCCCTCCCTCCCTCCTTCCTTCCTTCCTTCCTTCCTTCCTTCCTTCCTTCCTTCCTTCCTTCCTTTCCTTCCTCCCCGCTCCCTCCCTCCTTCCCTTCTTCCCCTTTCCTTCTTTCCTTCTTCCTTCCTTTCTCTTTCTTCCTTTTATTGAGATGTAATTCACATAGCATAAAATTCACCCTTTTAAAGTGTACAGCTCAGTGATATTTTTAGTATATTCACCAAGTTGCACAACCATCACCACTATCTAATTCCAGAATATTTTCATCACTCCCAGAGAAACCTCATACCCCTTAGCAGTCATTCACCTGAAGAGCTTTGAAAAAGTATTAGTACCTGGGCACCACTCCCAGAGATTTTGACTTAATTGGTCTGGGTGGGGCTGGGACATCAGGATTTTTATAACACTCCCTGAGTAATTCTAATATGCAGTGAGAGTAGAGAACCACTGTGTCTAGGACCTTTCCATTGGAGTCCATTCCCTGTATGGTGGAAGGTACAGCTTCCTAGTGCATTTTATACTTTTATTAAGTATCCTCAGCTCAAGAACCTTCAAACCTTTGTCTGTTTGCTAGAACAAAATCCATCCTGGCATTTAAATCCTCCTGGGACTGGTTCCCCATTTCATACCTGTCTGTCTTGTCATCGTCTTTCCCCCTCCGCGGCTGCTCTGCCTCACCCTAACTGGCTCAATTCTTGTTTCTTAAGCCCCAAAATGTGACAAATCATGTTCCATCCTGAGCTCCCACCAGGGATCCTGTGGCTGGCTGAGGCAGGGGAGCTCCTAGAATCAGGGGACTCTTTGTGGAAAGACATAGGGTGCTCTTTGGGAGTTTTTTCTTTTTCTTTCTTTTTTTAAGTGGAAAATTAAAAAATAATTGTACATATTTATGGGGTACATAGTGATGTTTCAATACATATAATACATACATAGTGATCAGATCAAGGTAATTGGCATATTCATCTTCTTAAATATTTATCATTTCTTTGTGTTCGGAACATTCAATATCCTCCTCCTAGCTATCGGAAACTATACAATATATTGTCACTAACTATAGTCATCCTGGGATGTTTAATTACCTCAGAGCAATTTGGAATGATTAACCAAAAACCCAACTATATTTTAAGTAATATTAAGAAAAAAGTCACACCCAGTAGCAAACATAACATATCCCTGAGAAAGCACAACTGTTTTCTTTTTTTTTTTTTTGGAGATGAAGTCTTGCTCTGTCACTCAGGCTGGAGTGCAGTGGTGTGATCTTGGCTCACTGCAACCTCCACCTCCCAGGCTCTAGTGATTCTCCCACCTCAGCCTCCCGAGTAGCTGGGATTACAGGTGTGCACCACCATTCCCTGCTAATTTTTATATTTTTGGTAGAGATAGGGTTTCACCATGTTGGCCAGGCTGGTCTCAAACTCCTGACCTTAAGTGATCCACCCACCTCAGCCTCTCCAAGTGCTAGGATTACAGGCATGAGCCACCACACTTGGCTGTTTTCTCTTAATATTTCATTTATACTTTTTAAAATTTTGTTGACTTCTAGCAGATAAGCAGTAGCAAGCAAGCAAAGGGAAAACAATTTATAAGAAATTTTATCTGCTAGCAACTTATTCTTGCGTGTGTGTGTGTGTGTGAGAGAGAGAGATACAGAGAGAGAGAGAGAGAGAGAGAGAGAAATGGGGGAAAAAAACTATCCTGCTGGGTAGTCTTTGTTAGAGGTTACCCTAGGCCCCGACCCAGGCCTACCACACGCCTCAGGGATGTCCTGCCTTTCCAGTTTTAAATCCTCCAGAGGCAGGGAGACGCCCTTCTTTAAAAAAAAAATATCTATCTATCTATCTATATATATATTTTTATATATACACCTTCAAGCAATTCTCCTGCCTCAGCCTCCCGAGTAGCTGGGATTACAGGTGCCTGCCACTACACCCGGCTAATTTTTTGTATTTTTAGTAGAGACAGGGTTTCGCCACGTTGGCCAGGCTAGTCTCAAACTCCTAACCTCGGGTAATCTGCCCACCTGGGCCTCCCAAAATTCTGAGATTACAGGCGTGAGCCACCTCACCCGGCCGTTTGCAGCCCCTCTGAATAGCCATCTTGAAATATGCCAAAGAAGTATATTATGGGGTGCAATCAGTTTGGTTTCCTTCATAATGTTGTCATTTGAACCAGAGTGATTCCATCTTGAATAGGGGTTGTGTAAAATAAGGCTGAGACCTATTGGGCTGTATTTCCAGGAGGTTGGGCATTCTAAGTCACAGGGTGAGACAGAAGGTCAGCACAAGACACAGGTCATAAAGACCTTGCTGATAAAACAGGTTGTGGTAAAGAAGCTGGGAAAACCCACCAAAATTAAGATGGTGATGGAAGTGACCTCTGGTCGTCCTCACTGCTCATTATACACTAATCATAATCCATTAGCATGCCGAAAGACACTCCTACCAGAGCCAGGACAGTCTACAAATGTATCTAGAACTTAAAGTATAATAAAAAAATAAAAAAATAAAAATACAAATACAAAATTAGCCAGGCGTGGTGGCGCATGCCTGTAATCCCAGCTACTTGGGAGGCTGAGGCAGAAGAATTGCTTGAGCTCGGGAGGCAGAGGTTGCGGTGAGCTGAGATCGTACCATTGCACTCCAGCCTGGGCAACAAGAGCGAAACTCCGTCTCAAAAAATAAATAAATAAAATAAAATTGCAACCTCCTTCCTCTTTCCCCTGACACTCCCTATCCTCCTTCGTTGCTTATTTTTTCTCCCTAGCATTTGCCAACATCTTTCATGTTAAATATGTGATGTATTTGTTCATCATCCCACTAGAAAGGAAGTTCCACAAGGGCATGGGGTTTCTGTCTGTTTTGATTACTGCTATGTCTCCAGAGTTTAAAACAGCTCCTGGAACCAAACAGATGCTCAAAAAATATCTGTTGAATGAATGAATTAGTAGGAGAGTGAATAGTGCCTTTCCTTCCATTTCCTCAACAATAAGATCTGTGTGAATGACCGCATGCCGGCGTGTGAATGTGAGAGACAGCCCTAGGAGAAAGGTCACATTTAATCCCAAATTAGTGGAGAAAGGGAAAGCAAAGCCTCCAGAAATCTGTGAATTACCCAAAGCAGTTCAGATGAATGGAAGGAATTATAGGAGAGTGAGTTGGAGACCAGGATTAAAGTCAATCTTTACCATGAAACATTTGGGCAAGTTAATTTAACCTCTTTGGGCTTCAGTCGTATCATCTGTAAAATGGGGGCAGTGGAATAAATAATCACCAAGAAAAAGTATATAGTGCTTTATAACTAAAAAATGTCTTTCACATGTATTATTTTCACCAGTATAACCAGTTTGTTAGCTTACTCTAAAAGTAACCCCTTTCTCCATTTGTTTCTTCCTACACAAATACCCAATTACCTGTTTGCTTGAGAATTCCAAAAGCTAATCTTTTTTTTTTTTTTGAGACGGAGTCTTGCTCTGTCACCCAGGCTGGAGTGCAGTGGCATGATCTCAGCTCACTGCAAGCTCCGCCTCCCGGGTTCACGCCATTCTCCTGCCTCAGCCTCTCCGAGTAGCTGGGACTACAGGCGCCCGCCACCACGCCCGGCTAATTTTTTGTATTTTTAGTAGAGACGGGGTTTCACCGTGGTCTCGATCTCCTGACCTCGTGATCCGCCCGCCTCGGCCTCCCAAAGTGCTGGGATTACAAGCGTGAGCCACCGCGCCCGGCCCAAAAGCTAATCTTGAAACAATCCAGGCATGAAGTGGAGCTGGCAGTTGCAATTTTCCCCCTTCCAAGGAGGAATTGGTGCACAATTAATCCATAACCTGACCTCCAATGAGATGATGCTAACCAGGCCTCTGGATGGTCAATTACTCAAGCTAGCCATCAGAAAATGACAAGCAGACCTGCAGCCTATGCACACCTTTTCCTTAAAACTCCTTGAGCCAGCCTGAGAATTTGAGCTGGCTTTTTGACCCTTGAGTGTGGCCATCTCCCAAGCTGCTAGCACTTGAATAAACCGGCTTTCCTTCCATGAAACCTTGCTTCTTGTGTGTCTGGCTTTTCAAGCAGCAAGCAGCTGAACCTGAGTCTGATTACATTATCTCTGATTCCTGTGAGGTAGCCAGAGCAGGTAGGTAGACGTGAGACAACAAAAAACCTCTTCTTAGTTGTTGCTGCTGGTAACTCCTCATAAGACCCTTAGGAGGATGGATCCCACACAAGGAGAATACTTTGTTTTCTAAGCAAGTAATGGGGGACAAATTTGGACTTGTAGGAGGGTTAAATGGCTTTATGTAAGAATCATCAGAGATACTAAGGCCTGGGCAAGATCTGGCAGCAGAAAGCAGGAGAAGCAAAAGATGGGAGGTGGCAGAGCCCTGCTGGGAGAGGTCAGGAAGAGGCATTCTTGTGGCAAAATGAGCAAGCGGGGCCTGAAAGAGAGAAATAGTAAGAGAAATGGATCTTGCTCTGTGGGGCATGATGTAAACACTTTCTACATCTATCTCAGAAAATCTAGGTGGTTTCTGATGCTTTGGCCCAGATGAATGATCTCAGGAGCACAGAAATAGGTGTGGACTCTTGTGTGGAGGCTGCCAGAGGGGAGGGGACAGCCAACGTCTTGGATACATGATGGAGAAAGGAGAGCGAATGCTGTGTTGGAGTAGGGCTCTGGCCCTGAAAGAGAGGCTGCTGTGGGCGGCCCCACCTGTTCCTTGACTAACTTGTTAAGGATATGGTATTGCCTATTTCCCCCCAGGTATCACATAAAGGATCTTATTTGTTATTTTAATTTTTCATCACTTTGTTGTAATTAGACACTCTATTTCCTTGAGCTTAGTGATTAAGCAGGAAAGCCTTCCTTGGCTTGATAAAATGGTCATCATGTTAAAACTCCTTAGGGTTGGAATGGAAGAAATCTAGAGCCTTTGCTCAGTACTTTGACTTAGCAATTCAGTTTTTGAATTTGTACACCTAGGTAAATTAAAAGCACCTTTAATTCACTTTTGGATAATTAGCACAAAGAGAAAATGACTTTGCATGTCACAACTTCCATAGTTGTACGAACTTGCAACAAATAATTTTCATTTAATTTAAAGTGATAAATCTGGGTAATTATGTGATGATGATTCATAAAACGATTAATCAAACTCATATACATTTTGTAGCATCTCATGCATTACTGCAATTGGAGTATTTTAGGAAAATATATTGTTTGAATTTTACAATATCACTCCATTGTATCTCAGCAAAAATGGAAAAATGTATCTTGGCTAGTTCTATTTAATCAATTATTATAATGGAAGGCATTAGATAGTATCCAAGAAAAACAATTATAAATAATATAACGTATACCTGCTTCCAATGTGTACTCCTTATAAACATCCAATGTAATTAAAATATAAATTGGATCTAGAATGGGCATAAAAATCCCTTTAAAAGTACAAGTTTGTCAGGAAGAGATAAAGAACAACAAAAGAATCCTTTCTCCAGTTTCTTTATTTTGTTAAATTCATACATAAGCAGCTTCTTGAGGGTATTTCATGCTTTTACTAGCCATTATTCAGACAAATTTACTCAGACATTTTCCATCTGAGACAGTAAGGTGTAAATAAAACCAAAATGAAGATGGCAAAGTTTGGAGGTGATTTAAAAAGCTGGATGTGTTCTTTTCTGTTTTTTTTTTTTTTTCTCGAGGTGTAGTTTAGTTTCACTCTTGTCACCCAGGCTGGAGTGCAATGGCGCAATCTCGGCCCACCGCAACCTCCGCCTCTTGGGTTCAAGCGATTCTCCTCCCTCAGCCTCCTGAGTAGCTGGGATTACAGGCACCCACCACCACACCTGGCTAATTTTTGTATTTTTTTTTTTAGTAGAGACAGGGTTTTGCAATGTTGGCCGCGCTGATCTTTAACTCCTGATCTCAGGTGCTGGGATTACAGGCATGAGCCACTGCGCCCGGCCAAAGCTGAATGTGTTCTGGAGTATGATGTCTCATTCTAGTATGTTTGGAGGAATCCACAGATTGGCTTTTAGACACTAAGCTTCACTATGCTCAGCTTCATTAAATGAAATGAATTATCATGTGGACTGGGGGGCACCTTTGAAAAGAGAATTCCTTTCTCAGTAGCTTAGAAGCATTCATTTGCATGCCTTGGATTACCTATATTCTCTTTCAGCACAGCAATTTCCAGCTCACTTTAACAAGTCATTTCATCCTCGGGTAAAAGTGGATTTCCAGATATATTGGGCACTTTTGATCCCTGTTGGCTCAGAGGCCTTCTTTGAAGATCACAGTCAGTGAAAACATTTTTCTGAGGATGACAACAATCCAGAGAATGGCAGGTAACTCTTAGAGCTGGTGTAATAAGCAGTTCATATTTCCAGATCATTTCCAGATGGGTCGGCAGTCAAGATTAAATGAGCATTTTGAGAATTGATAACAATGAAAAGTTAATTAATGTCATTATCTTGTTGATGAACATTTAGGTTGCTTGCAGTTTTTTGTATTACAAATAATGTTGCAATGATACTTGTATATATGTTTCCCTGAGCCCATGTATAAGATTTTCTCTAGAATATATTCCCATAAGTAGAATTGCTGAGTCAAAGGGTATATACATCTTCCATTTTACTAGATATTATCAAGTTGCTCTCTAAGTGCCTATACAATTTAACACTTCTATCAGCAGGACGTGACAGTTTCTGTTACCCTACATCCTTGCCAAAACGTGGTATTATCTGAATTTTTAGCTTTTGTACATCCAATGGGGGAAAATGATATTTTATTAGTGTTTTAATTTGCATTTCTCTGATGAATAGTCATATTGGACATCTTTTTGTTGTTGGCTTTTCAAGCTTCCTTTTTATGAATTACTTCTTTTTCCCTCATGGATTTGTAGGAGCTTCTTAAAAATACTCTTTTTAAGTTTTATGTGTTGTAAATAGCATCTCCTAGTCCACGGATTTATTTTTCAGTTTATTTTTTGGTGCATTTTATAGTCCAGAAGTATGTAACTTTAGTATAGTTGAATTTATTGACCTTTTCCTTTAGAGTTTGTGCCTTTTATGTTTTAAGAAATCCTGACCGAGCAGGAACCCACATCCAGGAACAGAGCCCTTTGCTCCTCCCTCAGAATGAATGGAGACCAGAAATCAGATGTTTATGCCCAAGAAAAGCAGGATTTCATTCAGCACTTCCCCCAGATCATTAGGGTGCTGACTGAGGATGAAGTGGGCACTCAGAGACAGGAGATGCTATTGCCCTGCTCAAGGAGGTCCTGGAGTACAATGCCATTGGAGGCAAGTATCACCGGGATTTGACGGTGCTAGTAGCATTCCGGGAGCTGGTGGAGCCGAGGAAACAGGATGCTGATAGTCTCCAGCGGGCCCTGACTGTGGGCTGGTGTGTGGAACTGCGGCAAGCTTTCTTCCTGGTGGCAGATGACATCATGGATTCATCCCTCTCCCGCCGGGGACAGATCTGGTGGTATCAGAAGCCGGGCATGGGTTTGGATGCCATCAATGATGCTATGCTTCTGGAAGCATGTATCTACCACCTGCTGAAGCTCTATTGCCTGGAGCAGCCCTATTTTTTCTTTCTTTCTTTTTCTTTTTTTTTTTTTTTTTTGAGACAGAGTTTCGCTCTTTTTGCCCAGGCTGGAGTGCAATGGCGCAATCTTGGCTCACCACAACCTCTGCCTCCCAGGTTCAAGTGATTCTCCTGCCTCAGCCTCCCAAGTACCTGGGATTACAGGCATATGCCACCACACCCAGCTAATTTTGTATTTTTAGTAGAGGCGGGGTTTCTCCATGTTGGTCAGGCTGGTCTCGAACTCCCAACCTCAGGTGATCCACCCGCCTCAGCCTTCCAAAGTGCTGGGATTACAGGCATGAGCCACCTCACCCGGCCTGGAGCAGCCCTATTACCTGGACCTAATCGAGCTCTTCCTGCAGAGTTCCTATCAGACTGAGATTGAGCAGACCCTGGACCTCATCACAGCCCCCCAGGGCAATGTGGATCTTGGCAGATTCACTGAAAAGAGGTACAAATCTATTGTCAAGTACAAGGCAGCTTTCTACTCCTACCTTCCTGTAGTTGCAGCCATGTACATGGCAGGAATTGATGGCGAGAAGGAGCACGCTAATGGCAAGAAGATCCTGTTGGAGATGGGAGAGTTCTTTCAGATTCAGGATGATTACCTTGACCTCTTTGGGGACCCCAGTGTGACCAGCAAAGTTGGCACTGACATCCAGGACAACAAATGCAGTTGGCTGGTGGTTCAGTGTCTGCAACAGGCCACTCCGGAACAGTACCAGATCCTGAAGGAGAATTACGGGCAGAAGGAGGCCAAGAAGGTGGTCCAGGTGAAGGCACTATATGAGGAGCTGGATCTGCCAGCCGTGTTCTTACAGTATGAGGAAGACAGTTACAGCCACATTATGGGTCTCATTGAACAGTACGCAGCACCCCTGACCCCAGCCATCTTTCTGGGGCTGGTGCGCAAAATCTTTTTTTTTTTTTTTTTGAGACGGAGTCTCGCTCTGTCGCCCAGGCTGGAGTGCAGTGGCGCAATCTCGGCTCACTGCAAGCTCCGCTCCCGGTTCACGCCATTCTCCTGCCTCAGCCTCTCCGAGTAGCTGGGACTACAGGCGCCCGCCACCACGCCCGGCTAATTTTTTTGTATTTTTTTTAGTAGAGACGGGGTTTCACCGTGGTCTCGATCACCTGACCTCGTGATCCGCCCGCCTTGGCCTCCCAAAGTGCTGGGATTACAAGCGTGAGCCACCGCGCCCGGCCAGCGCAAAATCTATAAGCAGAAAAAGTAACCTAGAGACTGCAAGGGCGGGGAGAGGAGGCACTCAATAAATTATTGTGTAACCTTAAAAAAAAAAAAAAAAGTCTTTCCCTGCACCACAGTCATAAATATATTTTTCTAAATTTGGTTCATACATTTGTAAAAGTTTGTTTTTTATAATTGGAATTTATTTTTATTGATTGTGTCAGTTCTCTATTGCTGCATAAGAAATTAACACAAACTTTACATCTTACGACAGCATACATTTTTCAGATCACTTTTTCCATAGGTCAGGAGTTTGGCACCACAACATAGCTGAGTTCTCTGTTGAGGAGCTCGTAAGATTGAAATCAAGTTGTTGTCTGTCTGCATGCCCATTTGGGACTGGAAGTCCTCTTCCAAACTAACATGGTTGTGGTAGGATTTGGTTCTTTTAGCTGTATGACTAAAGTCCCCGTTTCCTTGCCAGCTGTTAGCCAGAGGCTCCTCTTGGCTTCTAGAGGCTATCCACATTCCCTTCCATGTGGCCTCCTCCATCTTCAAAGCCAGCAATGAAGAACCTGCCTTGTGTTGAATCCCTCTCAGGCTTCAAATCTCTCTGTGAGTCTCTTCTCTAGGAAAAGTCCCAGCTTTTTAAAGGGCTCACCTAATTTGGTCAAGTTGACCCGGGATAATCACCCTATCTTAAGGCCAGGTGATTAGGGATCTTAATCACATCGGCAAAACTCCTTCACAGCACCACCTAGATTAGTGTTTGACTGAATAATTGGCTGAAAATGTGTGTATACCATGGGCCTAGAATCTTGGAAGCCATCTTAGAACTCTGCCTACCACACAGTGGAGGGTAGTGATCCATATTTTTGATGCATGGATCACTATGTTATTTTCGTTGTGGAAAATTTACATCACATACAAAAGTAGAGACAATAGTTTCATAGTTTCATAAACTCTCATGTTCCCAGCATCCATCTTCTGTGATTCCACATGGCCAATCTATGTTCCAACTCCCTTCTCCTTACACCCTAGGTAATTTTGCAGCAGATCTAAGACATACTAGTTCATCTGTAAATGCTTCCATATGTATATTCAAAGACAGGACCTCTTTTCTTTCTACCTGGAAGTAGCCAGACTCAAGGTTAAGGGTATAGTCCTCCACTGCCAAGTCTGCCCAAGATTTCTGATACCAACTGTAAGTTGGGGTGGGGCCTGGGGGGGTGTCCCAAAACCACCCTCAGTTTTAATAATTTGCTAGAAAGACTCATAGAATTCACCAAAACCCAATATACTAACAGCCATGTTTATTACAGGCAAAGAATGCAAATTATAAGAGACACATGGGGAAGAATCGTGGATTGGGAGGGTTCCAAATATGAAGCTTCTGTGTCATCAGGGATGTGTTAGCCTTCTGGCGTAGATATTTGGCAATACATGCATGGAGTATTGCCAACCCAGGAAGCTTGCATAAGTTTTGGTGTCCAGAGTTTTTACCAGGTTCATTTTGTAGGGATGGTTGGTGGAATTATTACCCATGTGGTTGAACTCAAGCGCCAGCCACACTCTACTCCCACAGGGCAGGCTGATATCATGTGGCTCAAAGCCCCAACCTTCTAATTACGTGGTTGGTCTTTCTGGCATGGCCAGCCTCCAACCTGAGCCATCTATTAGCTTAAACTATCAGGTGGGGTCTGAGGGGTCCACCATGCCTAACCAAGACGCTCCTATCACTTGGGAAATTTCAAGGGTTTAGAGGTTACCTCCCAGGAACTGAGGACAAAGGCCAAATTCCTTTGCTTTTCTTCTCTCTCTATTCCTTCATTCCTTCAGAGCCACAATATCATTATCACACTTAAAAAATTAATTTGAATTTTCATTAAATATCCAATAAATGTTCCATTTTTTTCCCATTGGCTCATTAATAAAACCAGTTTATATCTTCAAATTAATATCCTAACAAGCTTCGCACATTGCACTTCGTTAACATGAATCTTAAGTTTCTTTTAGTTTATAGGTTTCCTTTCCCTTTTTTTCCCCTTGCAATTTATTTGTGGAAGAAAGTGAGTCATTTGTTCTATAGAGTCTATCACATTCTGAATTTGCATAAATTACGTAACTATACAATTCACCCACATACTGTTTACACGTAACATATTTGAATTTACTTAGCTAGAGCAGACAGTTCAAACACACCTTGTGGTACAGATATCATAGGCACATTCTAGAAACCCTTGTGAGGCATTTAGTGAACAACTTGGTGACTTGGAAGCTCTGGAATATCTGTTCTAATCCATCTCGATCCATCCTCCAAGCTTTGCTGCATGTTACTTTGAATTAATGTATACTCCAGTGCACGGAGGGTCCAAGGACTTCAAGGCCTATTTCTTTTTTTATTTTTTTTGAGACGGAGTCTTGCTCTGTTGCCCAGGCTGGAGAGCAGTGGCACGATCTTGGCTCACTGTAACCTCTGCCTCCCGGGTTCACACCATTCTCCTGCCTCAGCCTCCCAGGTAGCTGGGACTACAGGCACATGCCACCATACCCGGCTAATTTTTTTTGTATTTAGTAGAGACGGAGTTTCACCATATTGGCCAGGCTGGTCTCGAACTCCTGACCTTGTGATCTGCCTGCCTCGGCCTCCCAAAGTACTGGGATTACAGGCATGAGCCACCGTGCCTGGCCATCAAGGCCTATTTCTACATGACAGACACTTCATAGAGGCCTGTTACTGCGGTGCTGCCGAGGGGATTTTTTAAGAATGAAGCAAACTGGCATGTCTGTCTGTGACTTGGAACCGCTTGTAACGTCTGCCGGTAAAGAAATGAAGATTTGACCAATAAGAGCTTTGGAGCTCTAGGGTCCACCTGTATGAACTCTGGAAAAACAAAACTGGAACTCTGCTTGGATTGGAAAGCTGGCTTTCTGGGCCCTGATGACCTTCAAGTCAGCATGTCACAGATTTACAGAATGCAACTGTAAAAAGCCCAACTAAATAAAACCATCTCTGTCTCAAAAACAGGCATATCTTTTTAAAAAGCTCTTCGAGAAGTGTTTCAAGTGCTGAAATGGATGTGAACTATCTAATTCTCTTCCACCATAAAGGCATTGGAATTATGTCTTCCTATAATATGACATACCATGAACAGTATCATTCTATCCAGTGCAGTTAATGGTAATGTTGAAAACTGAGCCCCAAATAAGTGCCTTTAAAAATCCTATCGCAATTGTCTTGCAATTGATGAATCTATAAAAGTCCTTTCTCTAAGAGAGTTTCATTGTCATGTTCAGAGGAGAAATTGGCCCCCCACGATGAGTATGCATTAGGTGTTCCTAATGTATTTTCAAAGAGACAAGGCTAGGTCTCTCAGTTGTGTCTTTAGTCCAGGTTTCAGTCTTGTTAAACACAGTGTGAGGATGGGACAGATACCATGACCATTCCATGAATCCTTTTGTAACCAGAAGGAGCCCTTGGCCTATGGGACTCCATGAGGTATTCTGACCAAATGCCAAGGTATCTGGTGGATTTCAAATATAGGTTTACAAACTGATTTACCACAGTGTTGGAACTCAGAAACACACATGGTCCTATCCCCGAACCTAGAACTCTGTCTATCCTAAGATCTGTCCCTCCACCGGATGTCCAGTGATTTAGCTATGAAGCCCAAAGGAAGTAAGCAAGTTCCTTTTTTAAATTTAATTTAATTTTTAATTTAATTAATTAATTAATTAATTATGTATTTTTGAAACTGAGTCTCGCTCTGTCTCCCAGGCTGGAGTGCAGTGGCACGATCTTGGCTCACTGCAACCTCTGCCTCCTGGGTTCAAGTGATTCTCCTGCCTCAGCCTCCTGAGTAGCTGGGATTACAGGTGTGCACCACAACACCCGGCCAATTTTTGTATTTTTAGTAGAGATGGGGTATCACCATGTTGGCTAGGCTGGTCTTGAATTCCTGACCTCAGAAAATCCACCCACCTTGGCCTCCCAAAGTGCTGGAATTACAGGCATGAACCATCACGGCCAGCCTTTTTTTTTTTTTTTTTAAAGATAACAAGTTTCCTTCCTTTCTTTCTTTCTTTCTTTCTTTCTTTCTTTCTTTCTTTCTTTCTTTCTTTCTTTCTTTCTTTCTTTCTTTCTTTCTTCTTTCTTTCTTTCTTTCTTTTCTTTCTTTCTTGACAGGTTCTAGCTCTGTCACCCAGCCTGGAGTGCAGTGGCATGATCATGGCTCACTGTAGCCTCAACCTCCCAGGCTCAAGTGATTCTCCACGTCCTGAGTAGCTAGGACCACAGGCGTGCACCACTATACCTGGCTAATTTTTGTATTTTTAGTAAAGATGGGGTTTTGCCATGTTGCCTAGGCTGGTCTCGAACTCCTGAGCTCAAGCGATCTGCCCACCCTGACCTCCCAAAGTGCTGGGACTACATGTGTGAGCCACTGCGCCCTGCCAGACAGCAAGATTTCATCATGACAGGCAAATTCTTTTTGGGAAGCATTGGGCTGCTAACCGTAGTGGATTTCAAGGATGAGGTCAGTAACTTTGTTCCTCTCCGGCTGCCATCACTGAACTCTTCATTTGAACCACCATGGTCAGTTTCTGGGAAACAGCTGAGAGACTGTCCGGTGGAGGGAAGCTGTATCCCTGGAAGCAAGTTTTCAGGAGGAAGTGGTGCTCTGGAGGAGGAGCTGCTAGGAGAAATCCTATGTTGGGAGCCAGCAAAGGGAAACTCGTAAGATGGCTCTGAAGAGTTTGGCTGAATGTTGTTAGGCCATATGGCTCAGGGAAGTGGAGGATGAGGCTGGGTTCTTAAGAGAGCTGCTGCTGGGGGCTGAAAATGCCTCCTGAAGAGGCTGCCCTGGAGAAATGGATATTGAGACTCAGAGGAGGAAGATTTGGGGTCTGAGAGGTTGTTGCCAAATGGAGCTGAGTGGAAAGTGGGAGTGAAGCTTTTGTGCTGTCGATACCATTCATAAAAGACTGACTTGAGTCCAGGTTCTGGGTCCTCATTAGATGTCTGTGGCAAACTGTGTTGCTGCAATTTAGACTGTTGCTCCTCTGGAAAGCTTTTGCTGAGGGGAGCCCAGCAGGAGAGCTCTTTGTAGCCAGGCAGAACTCCTGGGGTTTTTCTTCTCAGAGGGCTGTGCCAGTGCTACTGTCCACTCAGCCAGGAAATTGAAGGGAGGGGTTACGGAGAGCTAGAGGGTGATACCCCAGAGGAATTGGGCTTTAGAAAGTTTCATTTTTACTTTCCTGCATGAAAGACCTGTGACTTTTTCTTTAAGTGCCATCGAATGGCTTGGATATTTGTTTCACCCAAATCTCCTGTTGAAATTTAGTCCCCAATGTTGGAGGTGGGGATGGGTGGGAGGTGTTTGGGTCAGGAGGGAGGATCCCTCATGACGCAATGTTGTCCTCACAATATGAGTTCTCATGAGATCTGGCTGTTTAAAAGTGTGTGGCACCCCACCTCCAACCCCCTTCCACCCCTGCAGTTCCTACCCTGGCCATGTGATAGGCCTGCTCCCCCTTTGTCTTCTGCCATGATTGGAAGATTCTGGAGGCCTCCCCAGAAACAGATGCTGGCAGTGTGATTCCTGGAAAAGCCTGCAGAACCACGAGCCAATGAAACCTCTTTTCTCAATGAATTACCCAGCCTCAGATATTTCTTTATAGCAATGCGAGAATGGCCGAACACAACCATCTTAGTCCATTTGGGCTACTACAACAAAATCCCATAAGTTGGGTGGCTTATAAACAACAGGAATTTATTTCTCAAAGTTCTGGAGGCTGGAAGTCCAGGATCAGGGTGCTGGCATGGTCACGTTCTGGGGAGGGTCCTCTTCAGGGTTCCAGATGGCCAACTTCTTGCTGTGTCCTCAAATGAGGGAAGGAGCAAGAGAGTTCTCTCTTGGGCTCCTTCCTTTCTCCCTCCCTCCCTTCCTTCCTTCCTTCCTTCCTTCCTTCCTTCCTTCCTTCCTTCCTTCCTTCCTCCCTCCCTCCCTTCCTTCCTTTTCTTTTCTTTCTTATTTATTTTCTCTTTTTTTAGAAGGAATTTCCCTCTGTCACCCAGGCTGGAGTGCAGGGGCATCATCTCGGCTCACTGCAACCTCCACCTCCCAGGTTTAAGCAATTCTCCTGCCTCAGCCTCCTGAGTAGCTGGGAGTACAGACATGCACCGCCATACCCAGCTAATTTTTTTTTTAATTCTAATTTTATTTTTTTAGTAGAGACAGGGTTTCACCATGTTGGCCAGGCTGGTCTTAAACTCCTGACCTCAAGTGATCCACCCGCCTCGGCCTCCCAATGTGCTGGGATGACAGATGTAAGCCACCACACCCTCCCTCCCTTCCTTCCTTCCTTCCTTCTTTCCTTCCTTCCTTCCTTCCTTCCTCTCTCTCTCTCTTCCTTCCTTCCTTCCTTCCTTCCTTCCTTCCTTCCTTCCTTCCTCTCTCTCTCTTCCTTCCTTCCTCTCTCTCTCTTCCTTCCTTCCTTCCTCTCTCTCTCTTCCTTCCTTCCTACCTTCCTTCCTTCCTCTCTCTCTCTTCCTTCCTCTTTCTTTCTTTCTTTCTTCCTTCCTTCCTTCCTTCCTTCCTTCCTTCTTTCTTTCTTTCATCCTTTCTTTCTTTCCTTTCTTTCTTTTCTTTTCTTTCTTTCCTTTCTTTCTTTTCTTTTCTTTCTTTTCTTTTCTTTCTTTCCTTTCTTTCTTTCAGACAGGGTCTCACTATGTTGCCCAGGGTGGTCTCAAACTTCTGGGCTCAAACCATCTTCCCACTTCAGCCTCCCAAGTAGCTCAGACTGCAGGCATGCACTACCACACCTGGCTGGGCCTTATTTACAAGGGCATTAATCCCATTCATGAGGGCTTCACCCTCCTGACCTGATCATCTCCCAAAGGCCCCACCTCCTAATACTATCACACTGGGGATTAGGATTTCAACATGTGAATTTTGGGGTGGGGACACAAACATTCAGTCCACAGCAGGTGCTTCCAAGGGTCTAGAAAAGGGGTGTCCAATCTTTTGCCTTCCCTGGGACACTTTGGAAGAAGAAAAATTGTCTTGGGCCACCCATAAAATACACTAACACTAATGATAGCTGATGAGCTAAAAAAAAAAAAAAAAATCTCAAAAAAGTCTCATCACGTTTTTAAAAAGTTTATGAACTTATGTTGGGCTGTATTCAAAGCCATCCTGGGGTGCATGCGGCCCATGGGCCGCGGATTGGACAAGCTTGGTCTAGGGGTGTGAGTACAGAGTTCCCACTTGCTCTGATAGTCAACAGAGCCAGTTCCTTGGACACAGCTTTGAACAAGTGGATGAAGTAATAATTAAAGTCTTTATTTAATGAGTCTTCCAGGTTGAGAAAAGCAGGATTGGCAAGGCTCCTGACCAATGCCTTGCATGAGAGCATCTTGTTTGAGGCCCAGTGTGCAGACCTCCCTGATGTTCTGAAGGCAAAACAATGAGGCTGGCAATGTGGGCTGAAGGCACGAGGACCTTTTTAGCAGTCTCAGTCTATGATTTCTTCACCCTGACTTTAGAAGGTGCCATTACTTTTTTCTTGTTCAGTATTCATGTCAAGGACTTATGCTGTGGTCGGCTCTCCTTACACAGAAACCTGGGCTGCACCCAGCTTTGAGGTCAGAGAGTTTGCATAATGTCACCCAGGCAAGCTTTCTTGCAGTCCTCTCCACAACCGGTCTTGTTTCCTTCTAGATCAAGCCCTCCAGGTTCATCTTCACCCCAGCCAGAGCACCTCCTTGATTTCATCACTCCACTGGAATTTTCTTCCAGGCCCTGCTCTTCATTTCTTCTTCCTTACAGGGAACAAACAAACAAACAAACAAATGAAAAACCTGTTCTCTCTATTCCTTGTCCTTCTCCTCTTCCAGCATCTTTGCAATCTTTGCATGTGTCTATGCCTGGCATTCATCCTGGTGCGTGGCCATCTGCTCTGGCGTTGCCCTGCCAGTGGCTTCTTCGAGTTTCTCTAGAGGCTCCTTCAGATGCACTCGACAGTTCATAGAGATGAAGGTATTGAGCAAGTTTGACCAGGGTGTCCTCGCTGCAGGGCAGGCATGGAGTGAGATATCTGGCTGGCCATGCACCTCACAGCAAATCTGGCTACTCAGCTTCCATATCTGCATCTCCTTGTCCAATAGGATGCCACCCGTATCCTGGGCGAAGGACTTCCCTTTGCTCTCTCTCTCAGCAGCTCTGGCAGCCTGAACCAGCTCCTTAATGACCTTCTTCAGGGGCACTGGCAGGCCTTCCGGGAGGGAAGAGAACTCCGAATTCCTAGGCCAATCCCACCCTAAGGGAATCTCTTTCATCATCCATATCACAGAAGGCTCTTCCTTCTGGAGACTCACTGAGCAGCTGCTTCAAGTCCAAATGTGTCAGAGAGACCATGGCAGTGGCCGCCTGAAGCAAGTTACTGTCAGAAGCAGAGCGGAAGGTTAAGAGCAAGGGGTGGGAGGTGCTCCCAATTCCCACAGGCTTCTGCTCCTTGTCCCCATTTTTCCTGGGCCTATTTCTTTCTGAAATTTCTCAAACCTCTTGATTCCTTAAAGCCCCAAGAACATTCTTTCTTCTTCTCTTTACCAGCACTGAAGTCTGTAAAGTCAGCTTTGGAAAGCCTGGGCTTTGTTCATTTCATCTCCTTGTTGAAAGTGTCATCTTTCTTCTTTATCTTCTCACCACCTTCCTTCACCTTCTACTTTTTTTTGCTGATTTTTCTATATTGAAGTCATCATCAGATTCTGGTGTTTGTCATAACTGCAGGGTTCTCAACTTATTGTAACATCTTCCATACTTTGCAGTCAGAGAAGCAGGAATAAGCTTATGATATGCCTCAAGTCCAAATCAGTCAGTGAAGAAATCAGATTAATCATAGCCATCACTCATACTGATCAAGCCCTGTATTCTGTCTTGTTTTGTTTTGTTTTTTGAGAAAGCGTCTCGTTCTGTCACCCAGGCTAGGGTGCAGTGATGCTATCGTAGCTCACTGCAGCCTCGAGCTCCTGAACTCAAGTGATCCTCCTACCTAAGCCTTCCAAGTGGCAGGGACTACAGGCACACATCACGATGCCTGGCTAATTTTTAAATTTTTATTTTTGTAGAGACGGGGTCTTCCTGTGTTGTCCAGGGTGGTCTCGAACCCCTGGGCTCAAGCAATCCTTCTGCCTTGGCTTTCCAAAATGCTGGGATTACAGGCGTGACCCACTGTGCCTGGCCTATTTCATCTTTTCTATGATCCTTTTGACCCTGTTTCCAGGTTGAAGACTTCCTGCTTTTTCCTGTGCATTCTTCAGCTGCTCTGGTAGAACTATGGCAGCACTTGCCATCTGGGTCAGAGGGTGAGTGTAAGCTGACCCATTGCTGCAGCTGATTTAGAGACTCGGTGCTGTTCTGCTCACCCAACCTCCTCTTCTCCAGATATATATACATATATATACATATATATATATATATATATATATATATATATATAAAAATGTGGGATTCAAAAGGCCTGGGAGAGAGGTGAATTGTATCCTGTGAGATTTTGACATGACTACAAACAAGTCTTGGCAGTTGCCACTGTATTGCTTCTTTGTCACAGGTACTAACATTGTGGCTGCAAATGTCCCTTCATCGGCAGGATGGGCCAAGATGCATGGGCTGTAGCTCTAGTTAGCAAGTGGGCCCTGAAGCAAGCCTACCAATGGTGGCCTGTGCAATTGCACACTCCACATCCACAGATCAAAAAGCTCCTGTGAGAGCCCGGAAAGAGAGGAAAAATCCCAACCCAAGGTCTGTGAAACATTTCAGGGAACACTGGGTGGCTTGTAGTTAATGCCATGAAAGAACTCGGAGATCCAGTTTTTTGAAAACCAGTAGTTATAAAAGAGTATTCAAAATAGGCAAAGGACACCTCACTAAAGGAGATGTACAGATGGCAAATAAGCATTGGAAGAGATGCTCCACATCATATGTTATTAAGAAATTGCAAATTAAAACAACAATGAGATGCCACCACACACCTATTAGAATGACCCAAAATCCAAAATACTGATAACACCAAATGCTGGTGAAGATTTGGAGCAACAGGAACTCTAATTCATTGCTGATGAGGACGTAAAATGGTGCAGTCACTTTAGAAGACAGTTTGGCAGGTTTTTACAAAACTAATCACACTCTTAATATACAATCTAGCAATCATGTTCCTATTTACCCAAATGAGTTGAATATTTACATATAACACACAAACCTGCACACAAATGTCTATAGCTGTTTTATTCATAATTGCCAAAACATGGAAGCACCCAAGATCTCTTTCAGTGGATGCATGGGTAAAGAAACTGTGGCACATCCAGACAATGGAATATTATTAGTGCTAAAATGAAATGAGCTATCAAGCCAAGAAAAAACATGGAGGAACCCTAAATGCATATTGCTAAGTGAAAGAACCCAATGTGAAAAGGCTACTTCCTGTATGATTCCAACTATATGACCTTCTGGAAAAGACAAAACTATAGAGACAGTAAAAAGATACGTGGTTGCCAGGGGTTAGTGGGGAGAAAGGGAGGAAACAGGCAGAGTGCAGAGGATTTTTAGTACAGCAGAACTATTCCGTATGATTGGAATGTATAAGTGACATACATTTGTCCAAGCCCATAGGATATACAACACCAAGAGCGAACCCTAATGTACCTTATGGACTTTGGGTGATGATGATGTGTCAGTGGAGGTTCATCAATAGTAACAAATGTACCACTCTGGTAAGGGGATGGTGATAGTTGGGAGAGGAAGCATTTGGGAACTTTTTATATTTTCTGATCAATGTTTTCTGTAAACCTAAAACTGCTATATAAAAGAAAGCCTATTAACTTCATTTATTTATTTATTTAGAGACAAGGTCTCACTCTGTCGCTCAGGCTGGAGTGCAGTGGTGCAATCACAGCTTACTGCAGCCTTGACCTCCTGGGCTCAAGTGATCCTCCTGCCTCAGCCTCCAGATTAGCTGGGACTACAGGCATGCACCACCATGCCTGGATAATTTTTAAAAACATTTTCAGTAGAGACGAAGTCTTGCTATGTTGCCCATGCTGGTCTTAGGCTCCTGAGCTCAAGCAACCTTCCGCCTCAGCCTCCCAAAGGGTTGCGATTACAGGCGTGAGCTACTGTGCCTGGCCAACTTCTTTTAAAAAGCTGTCAAAACAGCAGAGTAGACCTTCTGCAAAATGGCATCTGGCAGACAAGAGCAGGATCTGGAGCACAGTGGAGTGTAGTCACTGAGCCCAGCACCCAGAGGAGAGAAGAGGGAATCTGGCCTCCTGCTCCTGAAGGAGAGCCCCCAAAGGCAAACAAATAGCTCTGGGCTCACTGTGTGGGACTAATGGCCTTAAGGGAGAAGGGGGTGAGGTCCATGGGTGTTGGGTGGCTCGGAAGGGCTGGGGGTTGTGGTTAGAAGCCTGGGGGGCAGGGAAGAAACCCAGTGAGAGGGGAAGGACCCCTGCCTTCTTCCTCTTTTTTTTTTTTTTGAGACGGAGTCTGGCTCTGTCACCCAGGCTGGAATGCAGTGGCACGATCAATCTCAGCTCACTGCAACCTCTGCCTCCTGGGTTCAAGTGATTCTTCTGCCTCAGCCTCCTGAGTAGCTGGGATTACAGGCATGCACCACCATGCCCGGTTAATTCTTTTTCTTTTTCTTTTTTTTTTTTTTTTTTGTATTTTTAGTAGAGACACGGTTTCACCATGTTGGTCAGGCTGGTCTCGAACTCCTGACCTTGTGATCCACCTGCCTTGGCCTCCCAAAGTGCTGGGATTATAGGCATTAGCCACCATGCCTGGCCTTTTTTTTTTTTTTTTTTTTTTTAATAATTTCAACTTTTATTTTAGATTCAGAGGGTACAAGTACAGGTTTGTTACCTGGATATAGTGTGTGACGCTGAGGTTTGGAGTAAAGATCCCATCACCTAGATAAGTGAGCGTAGTACTCAATAGTTACTCTTTCAACCCTTACCCCCTGCCTCGCTCCTCACTCTAGTAGTCCCCAGTATCTATTGTTCCCATCTTTATGTCCATGAGTACCTGATGTTTAACTCCCAGTTATAGGTGAGAGCATGCAGTATTTGGTTTTCTCTTTCTGTGTTAATTTGCTTAGGTTTATGGCCTCCAGCTGCATCCATATTGCTGCAAAGGACATGATCTTGTTCCTTTTCATGGCTGCACAGCATTCCATGATATACATGTACCACATTTCCTTCCTTCCTTCCTTCTTCTTTTTCTTTCTTTCTTTCTCTCTTTCTTTCTCTCTTTCTTTCCTTCTCTTTCCTTTCTTTCTTTCTCTTTCTTCCTTCCTTCCTTCCTTCCTTCCTTCCTTCCTTCCTTCCTTCCTTCCTCCTTCCCTCCCTCCCTCCCTCCCTTCCTTCCTTCCTTCCTTCCTCCCTTCTCTCTCTCTCTCTTTCTTTCTTTCTTTCTTCTTCTTTTTGGTGGAGCCTCACTCTGTTGCCCAGGCTGGAGTGCACTGGCCCAATCTCAGCTCACTACAACTTCTGCCACCAGGGTTCAAGCAATTCTCCTGCCTTAGCCTCCCAAGTAGCTGGGATTACAGGCACCCACCACCACATCTGGCTAAATATTGTATTTTTAGTAGAGACGGGGATTTTGGCATATTGGCCAAGCTGGTCTTGAACTCCTGACCTCAGGTGATCTGCCCTCCTCGGCCTCCCAAAGTACTGGGATTACAGGCTTGAGCCACAGCGCCCAGCCCATGTTTTATCTAATCCACCAGTGAGGGGCACGTAGGTTGATTCCATGTCTTTGCTATTGTGAGTAATGCTGCAATGAACGTATGAGTGCAGGTGTCTTTTTGGTAGAACAATCTATTTTCTTTTGGATATACCCAGTAATGGGTTTACTGGGTTGAATAGTAGTTCTAAGTTGTTTGAGAAAGCTCCAAATGCTTTCCACAGTCCTGCCCTCTTTTTAATAAATGTGTTGTCTTCACTGATCTCCTGGAGCATCCCAAACATAATTATTTTAAAGTCTTTTTCTGTCTCATAACATTGACTTTACATGTATTGAGTTCATATCAAAATTTTTATTTTGTTGCATGTTTTTGCCTTAGCATGAGATTTCTTCATGTGTTCTAGAATCTTTGTCTGCACCTTCATTTAGAGTGTCTTTTCCTTTTTTTTAAATTTCCTTTTCATTTGTTTTATTTTCACTTACATTCTTTCTCTGTTGAGCTGTTTGGCAGTTGCCTCAACTCAGCATTCCTTTAGTAGCAGGAAATGGAATTCAAGTGGCGCATATGCCTTATATTTCCTGGGTTTCTTACTCCATATAGATTTGAAGAACCATTGTCCATGAAAAGTGAAACAATCACTTACGCAGTGAACCCCTGGCATCTCTTGTAATTTGATTCTGCACCAGCTCAGACTTCTCTTTTAACCGGGGCCCCAGCCATGCCCTCTTTCCAGGCGGAGGCTCTGGCTTCTATGTGCACGCACTACATTCACATTTTTGTGAGCTTGACCCCAGTAGAGGTTTGGTGCAAAAAAATTGCCCTCTTTCTATCTCTACTTGCTTCTTCTGCATAAACTAATCCAGAATCTTCATTCCATTTGACTTGGGATTCGGAGAAAACCTTTCAGCAGTGAAAGAGAAGAACAAGGCAGAAATGCAGAGAGAAACAAAACCTAGAGATGGGGAGAGAGGGATTCATGAGTTCCCCATTTTCCTCAAGCCCTGTTCTCTGCCCTTCCTGAAGTTTGATTGTCTAACACTTCCTTAGATTCCAGGAGACACCTAGGTGTCCTTATAATACCTCTCCTGTATATTTTTTGCTCCGGGGAGTTTCTGATACTTGCAATCAAAAGAGGCACGGTGAGTCTACGTCTCTTGAGCGTCCCTTGGTACAGTGTGTTGTGATTCCTATGCGAGGCACTACTGCACCCCACACTCTGGAAGTTATCATTTCCACAACCCCTGCTTTGGAATAGCAATCTTGGTTTTCAATCTTCAGTGGGAGAGTTTGGACGCCTCCTGCTACAGACAAACTTTGACAGAAAGGCAGAGTTTGGTCAGGAAAACTGGGCCATTGTATGTATTGCAGGAAACAAAGGGTTTAAAGGATCACAGGAATATGGAGGAGTGGGGGAGTAAGGGTCTGAAGGCTGCAGCTGGAAGGCTGAAGAAACAGTCACTGATGCTTTCAACACGAACCATTGGACGGGGACAGGTGGTTCTCAGAAGTTCTCCAGGAAATTACCACAATTCTCAAATTCACAATGATCCAACCAATCTTCCATTTTCTAGCAATGAAGTGAAAGCTTGAGAAGTTTGGGAAACTGTGGCATTTGGCCACTATGACTTCCCTGTGGGAAATCATGGACAATTCTAAGAATCTGGAGCTCAGAGAGAGCTCTGAGAAAATGGAGTTTGCAGAAGAGACTTTAGAAGTGGGAATAGTCCTACAAAGTTGACAACTAACAATTGAGCCCAAGGACCTTTGAAGAGAAGAAAGTAGTCATGTATTGAGAGCCAGAGGTCTTCTCTCAAAATGAAAACGTCTGAACCAAATGACTTCTAACGTTCCTCCCAGTTTTAAGATATGCTGAATCTTTGACATGATCCAGAGCAATGCCCCCTGTAGCCTCTTTAATAGCAAAGAAAGAGTGAAAGATTGTGGAGCTAGGCCACTCTTAGTAAAGTGACAAGAGCCCATTGGGAAACTGATGTCCAGTGTTTTAAGATAGTCTTTTTTTTTTTTTTTTTTTTGAGATGGAGTCTTGCTCTGTCCCCCAGGCTGAAGTAGAGTGGTGCCATCTCGGCTCAAGGCAACCTCCGCCTCCCGGGTTCAAGCAATTCTCCTGCCTCAGCCGCCTGAGTAGCTGGGATTATAGGCGCATGCCACCACGTCGGACTAATTTTTTGTATTTTTAGTAAAGACGGAGTTTCACTATGTTGGCCAGGCTGGTCTCGAACCCCTGACCTCAGGTGATCCAGTTGCCCCGGCCTCCCAGAGTGCTAGGATTATAGGCGTGAGCCACCGTGCTCGGCCCGAGCTACCGCACCTGGCCAGTTTGTTTTTCTGATAACTTCAGGTTTCCTGACCAACCTAGCCCTCCCTCCAACCCTCAACCCTCTCCCGTTGGTTCTGTTCCCTGCTTTTTGTCCTCTTCTGCTCCAGTGTACCTACTCGGTGTGGGACTATGAATAGTATCATTAGTCCCACCTTGGGTGGAGAGGACAGAAACACTTTGCTTTCCCTATCTCTGCAGCCAATTGCTATTTTATACAAGGACCTGGGGACAAGGGCCCCTGCCTTCCTCTCACTTAAAAAATTATCCCACCTTTTTGAAATCTCTTCTTCAGCCAGCCTGTTTTGCTCTCCTCTCTTCAATGAATATGTAAAATCTTTTTGTACATTAAGAGCTTGGAAAGACCTACTTGTCTTAGCTGCATGATTTTCAAAATGTGTTAATTATGCATTACTCACGTACTCTGAGCTTTTGCTGCTAATGTCATTTTACTAGACTGGGGAGAAGGTACTTGACTTGGAGTGGCTACACAATCCTCAGACTTGCCCGCAGAAAATTTCTCCATCATAATATGTTTAAGTATGTGTGTGTTGGGGCGCATCTCATTTTTTATTCGCTATCTTGATGAAATAACATCCTTTTAATATTTGCTTCTTTCAGTCAGATGGTAAAGGAAGTCAGCATTTTAAAAAAATCTAGGCAGGGTGCGGTGGCTCACACCTGTAATCCTAGCACTTTGGGAGGCCAAGGCAGGCGGATCTCTTGAGGTCAGGAGTTCCAAACCAGCCTGGCCAACATGGTAAAACCCTGTCTCTACTAAAAATACAAAAAAAAAAAAAAATTAGCCAGGGATGGTGGTGGACACCTATAATCTCAGCTACTCGGGAGGCTGAGGCAGGAGAATTAATTGCCTGAACCCAGGAGACGGAGGTTGCAATGAGCCAAGATTGCGCCACTGCACTCCAGACTGGCCGACAGAGAGAGACTCCATCTCAAAAAACAAAACAAAACAAAACAAAAAACCCCCCAAAATCTAGATGTTCAACTTTACTTCTGTAAGCAAATACCATTGAAAGACTGAGGTAATATTGACAGTCTAAACAGAGGACTCAAAATTTCTATACTAAAGATTAATGGGGCTGGGCAGTGGCTCACGCCTGTAATCCCAGCACTTTGGGAGGCTGAGGAGGGAGGATCACTTGAGCCCAGGGGCTTCAGAACAGCCTCTAAAAAACATAAAAATAAATTAGCCAGGCATGGTGGCATGCACCTGTGGTCCCAACTACTTAGGAGACTGAGGCAGGAGGATTGCTTGAGCCCAGGATGTCGAGGCTGCAATGAGCCATGATTGCACCACTGCACTCTGGCCTGGGTGACAGAGTGACATCCTCTCTCTCTCTCTCACTCTCTCAAAGAAAATTAATGTTTCTTTTGTTATTTTTGTCAAATTAAACTGCGTAGCATCATTTCATTCCCTCAAATTGTAGTTCCAAAAAGGATACACAATTCAATTTCATAAACATGGTAAAATTAATTGATCAGAGATGCTACAGTTCCTTCATAGTTGTAAATGGTGTGATTATCAAATAGACTGACAGAACACTTGACAACTCTTTCCTTCTTTTACACTATAATTAATCTTTGAACCAGCTTTATTTGTCAACTTTTGAAAGTCAATGAAGCATGCGGTTAACACATGGCATGATTCTATGACAGATAGGCATGAGTCACGGTCCAGAGCAGGTTTATGCTGAAACCACCATTGCCTTTGATTACATGGCAATGCATGTTTATATAGCATCTTCCACGCCCTTAAGGAAACACTATATTCGACGCTGAAATGCCTGTACTACCACTTTGTCTTTTCAGCAGCATAGATTCAATTGTTTTGGTGAAACATATTTTTGGGGTCCCATCTGTACAATTGCAGTGATAATAAATTGTGGCAGTTTAAAAATGTCTGCGAATTCTTTAACCTTATTCCCAGGTGGGTCCTATGGCTGCTCCCCCTGAACCTGGGCTAACCTCAGTGACTTATTTGTAACCAATAGAATCAGCAGAAGTGGTCTGCATAATTTTTGAGGCTAGTTCATAGAAGGCCACGTAGTTTCCACTTGGTTCTCTCAGGGACACATGTGGTGGGGAAAGCAGGTGCTACATAAGAAGTCCAACTACCCTGAAACCTTTCAGGCCATGCTATTAGTACCATATGGAAGTGCTCCAGTAGTCAGCCCAGCTGAACTTCCAACCAATAACCAAACTGCCAGCCACATGAGTAAGCCATTTTGGATGTCCAGTTCAGTTGAGCCAGTCATTGAAAGACTCTAAGCAAGAACTTCCCAGCTGAGCCCGTCTCCAATTCTGCAATAGAATAATTTTGGGGTGAATTCTATATCTTTAGGAGATTCGAAATGCACATGGTAACATTAAAGGCTCTGATAAATTCTGCAGCAAGGCATCTATTTAACCAAAACTTATTGGCTACAGAGTCATTTTGTCTTGAGACACTTTTTAGCATTGAATTGATAGAATTAGACCCTGGTGAATACATTTTAGTAAATACTGGCCTTCAGTTATAGCTTAGGACCATAGCTTGGCTCAATTCAGAATGAGAGTCTATTGCAGTTGCAGTAGCTGGTTGATCTCATCTTGATAAAGAAATCAAACTTCCATGGGGGATATATGAGGAATAGGAATGGGTGGAAGATCTGAAATATCATATCAGAAAATAATAGGTTATTAGTTAAAGCAGAAATTATGTGAAAATGCGGGGTCTATATTAGCAAAAATTGAGAAGGAAGTTACTTCTGAATAGAAAAACAGTTGGAATTTTAAATGTTCTTTGGTTCTACCTCTCTTGGTTGTCAAACAAGTGGCAGAAACTCTTGGCTGAGTCTCAGAGCAAATCGATTTTCTATCCGTCTGTCTATCTATCTATCAATTATCTATCTATCTATCTATTATCTATCTATCTATCTATCTATCTATCTATCTATCTATATCTATCCTTCCATCCATCCATCTTCACTCATTTCATTGGAATAGGTAATATATTAATATGGTACTATGGTGTGAATGTATGTATCCCTCCAAAATTTATATATTGGAACTTAAACCCCGAGGTTGATGGTATTAAGGGGTATTTGACAGTTGGTTAAACCATGAGGGCTCTGCTCTCATGGATGGGATTAATGCCTTCATAAAAGGGCTTGATGGAGCAAGTTCATCCCTTTTTGCCTTTCCGCCATGTGAGAATACAGCATAAGTCCCTTCTGCCATGTAAGTACACAGCAAGAGGTGCTGTCTTTGTCTTTGAAGTAGGAAGCCCTCACCAGACACTGAATCTGCTGGTGACTTGATCTTGGACTTCCCAGCCTCTAGAATTGTAAGAAATAAACTCATATTATTTATAATTTACCCAGCCTAAGATGTTTTGTTATAGCAGCCAAATGGACTAAGATATACAGTACTAAATTCACAAGGTACTAAGAGATATACATTGAAAACTCTCCCTCCCACTCTGTCTGCCAACCACAGTGTTTCTGGTTTCTTATCTATCCTTCCAGGGTTAACTTAAGCATATATAAGCAAATGCATATATATATATGTGTGTGTGTGTGTGTGTGTGTGTGTATATATATGCTGTGTGTGTATATATATATGCTGATACAGAGCATATATATATACATATATATGTTTTTGAAAACATAGTAAAATACTATGCCTATTGTATTCTGTACCTTGTTTTTTCATATAAAGTCATTCTATATCCATATGTGGAAAGATTCCTTTTTTTTTTTGAGACAGGGTCTTTCTCTGTTGCCCAGGCTGGATTGCAGTGGCCTGACCATGACTCACTGTAGCCTTGACCTCTGGGCCTCAAGCGATCTTCCTGCTTTAGCCTCCTGAGTAGCTGAGACAGCAGGTATGTGCCACTATGCCCAGCTAATTAAAAAAATTTTTTTTTGTGTGGAGATGGGGTCTTACTTACTTAGTATGTTGCCCAGGCTAGTCTGAAACTCCTGGACTCAAGCAATCCTCCCTCCTTGGTCCCCCAAAGTGCTGGGGTTATAGGCATGAGCCAGTTTCCTTATTTTTTTCACATTCACCTAATATTCTATTGTATGGATGTACCACAATGTAATTAACCAGTTGTTTGTTATTGGACTTTTTCATATTATAAGCAGTGCTGTGATGAACAAACTTGCACATGCATCGCTTAGCACATGTGCAAGCATATCTCAGGATAAATGATTAGATGTGAAAATGCTGGGTCAAATGATGGCAGGTATTGTTGACGGCTGGCCCAGATCTTTTACGGGGCTGGCATCTCCATCCTCTAGCTGCTACAGATGTTGGTTGCTAAAAGCTCACACCTGCTTCCTTTTCTGGGGAACTGCTATTGGCTGACAGCTGCTGCCTGACCTGGAGACGTCTTGAAAGTTACACACTCTTCTGGGGAAAGCCCTTGGCCAGTGACTAAACAGATGCATGGATATAACAGCCCAGCCTTCTTGTCTCTGGACAAGACGATTTCTGTGGTGCAGTTTTCACTCAAGAGCTCCTTGTGGGATCAGGCTGAGACTAAGCTTCTAAAACCACATTTTGCCTTAGGTCCTTCCCCTGCCATCCGGCTTCCCTTACTCCCCTGCAGGTTTCTCCTGAGAACATTTCCTCAATAAGTCATCTGTACAGAGTCCCTGTCTCAGCCTGTTTCTAGGAAGCTCAGTCTAAGACAAATGATGTGCGCACATGTGATTTTTATATATTTTGTAGATATTGCTCAATTGCCCTCCATAGAGATTGTACCAATTTAGACTCATCCTAGCAATGTAAGAAAGTGTTAAGAAAAAGCTTATTATCCAAATTGCTCTCAAATATTAGTGAAACTGCTGGGCATGGTGGCATGTGTCAGCCACCTTGGGAGGTTGAGATAGAAGGATCACTGGAGGTCAGGAGTTCGAGACTGTAGTGAGTTGCTAGTGCCTGTGAATAGTCACTGCACTCCAGCGAGGGCAACACTGTGACTCTGTCTCTTAAATAAATAAATAAAATTTAAAAAACATTAATGAAACAATGAATATATGCTGCATATTATTTTGGTGACGGTACATTTGGTGCAGTGTTTCCATCTCAACAGGCATGTGGCCACTGACCACATGGCCTTTCTACTTGCTGTGGGTGTCAGGGAGTGTTGAAAAGTAGATGGTGGGGAGTGCCATGGGGAAAGGGATGGGTTAGGAAGGTTTAGTATATTTTAGGATACAATAGGATATAAGGACTGGTGTCTCAGGTTTTTTATTTTTTTCTGAAATCTTGACAAAGCATGGAATATCTAGATGAAAAGAAAGCGTTTGAGACCCATAAGGGGGATTCTACTTCTGGGTCCAAATTTGATCAAGGCTACATGGTTTGCAGAAGCCAGGGTCAGCCTGCTTTGGGCTTTGGGGTCCGGCAGACTTTGGATCCAATCCCAGCTCTGCCACCTTCTAGCCCTGTGATCTTAACTTTCTGAGTCTCAGTTGCATTTTCAGTAAAACAGTAATATTAATACCTATCTTGGAAAGTTATAATGAGGATTAGATGTGTTGGTCCCTGCTGGGGGTTCTGTAAAGGGTATTGAAAAGGTAGTAGTAGGAATGGTGGTTATTATTAGCGGAAGGCTCTCATGGATTATGATGAAAGGTTTCAGCACTAGGGAAGTAGGTTTAGTACAGAAGAAGGAAGCTTGCGAGAAGCTTCGCGTCCCAGCAGCCCCACTTTTCACCACATCTTCACATTGTCCTATTCCAATGCACTAACAAAGACTCCTACATCCTCCTCCCCGCCCCCCACTCCGCGCCCCACACGATGCCTCCATCTCTCAGTACACTCAGAGGCTTCTGTAAACAGCCAATAAAAAAAAAAAAAAAAATGCCGGAGGCTGGGCACAGTGGCTCACGCCTGTAATCCCAGCACTTTGGGATGCCGAGGCAGGTGAATCACCTGAGGTCAGGAGTTCGAGACCACTCTGGCCAACATGGTGAAACCCCATCTCTACTAAAAATACAAAAATTAGCTGGGCATGGTGGCATACGCCTGTAATCCCACATACGTGGGAGGCTGAGGCACGAGAATCACTTGAACCTGGGAGGCGGAGGCTGTAGTGAGCCAAGATTGTGCCACTGCACTCCAGCCTGGGTGACAGAGTGAGATTGGTCTCAAAAAAAAAAAAAAGGCTGGAGCATTTTTGGGCAGCAGGATTTTCTCTTCGGGCAAATGCTCAGAAATCTAATGACCTCTACCCAGGAGGGAGGATGAACTCCCTATATAGCAAAGGGTTTTAATGGTGAGAAGTTTCCCCGTTTCCACTGAGGACAACATAAAAGAAAACAGAAAAAAGCTGGAGCAAAAGGAATTAGGATGGACTTAAGCAGACTTTTCCCAGACCCTCAGTGGTAGGAGATTCCATTCTGTGAACACATTGCCTCTGGGTTTAGTTGAGTGTAGTTCAGCTTTAAAATTCAGCACTGGCTTTGCATTGTCGAAGCCACCCAAAGGAATCCCTGCACATAATACAAAATGTACACATTAACAACAAAGCCAAGGATTTTTTTTTTGGAACCCTTATTATGCTTAAACTCATTTTGGGGGGACGTTTTAAATTATCTTCTTTCATGATCTTCCCCACGGTTGGCCTGCTCATGAGTGTTGATGTTGTATAATGGATACCGCCATGAGCAAGTTTATTTTTTTATTTGTTTTGGTGGAGGAAGGGGAATTTTTTGAGAAAAGAAAATTGGAACATTTGTTTATGAAAAGTTTAGCTTGAAAGAGTTTTCTCTGTTATGAAAAAAATCAGAAAACCAGATCTGTTTTGAGCCTTTCATGTTAGATAATAGTTTGAGAGTATGTCTTTACATCTTATAAAGTAATCATTGCACAAATTATTTATCCTCTTTCCCAGAATAAAGAATCCCTTGGTACTTACACTTTAGAGAACTTAAAGATGCAGATTGGGAATAAAGTGTCCTCCTAATTTTTTTTTTCTTCCGCAGTAGGGAAGGCAGATTGGGTAAGAGCGCATGCAGCATACGGAGCATTCACCAGGATCCAGGCTGCCAAGGTGTACAAATCCAAGGGATGCCGTTACATTGTCTTCTATATGAATGGCACCTCTTGGAATCCAACAGTGTAAATGTTAAGATCTGGAGTTGCACATCACTTGGAAGGGTCCAGATTTTGCTTCCATATGCCACTTTTGGGGTTTTGCCTCATCTAATGTCCCTAGCTAGGGAGCATTATCTACAGTCCAAGCTACCATGACAACAAATTGAGGCCAGTATTATCAGAACAGAAGCTGGCACCCAAACCCACTTTAAGATATCCTCCTTTCTCTGAGCACTACTGGGTGTGAGAGAGTGATTAAGTCGGGCCCTTGTATGGAGGTACTCACAGCACAGAGGTGACCCAACTAGGACAGTTGATTTTGGTCCTGTGGTCTGTAGGTTTGGTGATCATATTTTTTTCTAACAAAAACCAGGACAAATGGTCCGGGAAAGAATTATTCATGGTCTGTGGGTATATTTAAAAGGAGTGTTACACATAGCTTTTAGTTATTTATGTGTCAAATCATTGTGTAGAAAAGAATGAAACTATGAAATTGATGTTGTCCCAGGAATTTTAATATAGGCCCACTACCTATAACATGAATAGCTACCACTTGTTGAGGGATTATTATTGAAGCTTCAAATGAAGTGCTTTACAAAATTATCTCATTTTCTCCTCAGGACAACTCTAGGAGGTGGGCACTATTAATACATTTTATAGAGAAGATAACTGAGGTTTCCAGGTGGGAAGTAGCTTACCAAGATTATGTAGCTAGTAAATGGTAGAGCTGACAATCTCACTCAGGCTGGTGGAACGCATTGTCTTCAACGATATGACACTGTACTGTCCATTTAATGGAGGCTTTTCACTCTTTTATTGGCAAGTTTTATTCTTTTACCTAAGTCTGATATACAGCAAAAGGCTGTTAGCTCCATTAGGCCTAGAGATTTGCAACTCTCTTCTGTTGGTAGGGAATAAGATATTTCCTATCCCATTTAGTTCAGGACAACAAACACTTTATTGAGTGTCTATGTGATACCAGGCACCGGGTTAGTGGTTATGGAATGTAAAGATTAATAAATATCAATCCTGCACTGTTCCTACCCTCAAGATGTGTGGAATGAAGGGAAAAGGGAAGCACACAAATAACTATAACATAAGGCCAACTGTAATAGGTGACATATTTGAGAAGCCGATTGCTAAGAGTGTTTAAAGAAGGTAGAAATTAATTCCTGATAGAGAAGCTTCCTACAGGAAATGTCATTTAATTAAGGCACTGGAAGTCTGTGGAGCTATCACGATTGCTATGACTGTGTAACAATTTACCCCAAAACTTAGTGGTGTTGAACAATCATTTTAGTTTACTCACAATTTTATGTTCAGGAATTCAGGAAGGTCTCAGCTGAGCAGTTGTTGCTGCTTGGGGTGTCTTATGTGAGTACAATCAGGTATCATCTGAAGGCTCAAGTGGCTGAGTGTCCAAGATGGCACATTGACAGCAGCTGTCAGCTGTGAGCTCAACTGGGCTGCTATGCCAACCAGAGTGCCTACACATGACCCCTTTGGAGTGGTGGTCTCAGGCAAATGTTGCATGGACTTTTCTGACCTAGCCTTGGAAATCATGTGGCGTCACTTCTGCCACAATCTACTGGAAATTAGAGAGTCACAAAGGCCAGCTCAGATTCGGAGGGAACATAGGCCCCACCTCTCAATGGGAGGAGGGTCAATGTCACATTGTAAAAGAGAATGTGGGATGGGAGGTATTGTTGCAGCCATCCTTGGAAAATATAATCTGCCACAAAGATGTGACAGGTAGAAGTGTGGACAAAAGGTCTTTGAGTCCAATAAAACTGCAGGAGTATGGCAGAGGGATGTTCAAAGTGTGTTTGAGGAATAGCAGATTAACTGGTGTAGCTGGGATGAGGAGTATAAGGAAAGGGGGAGATAAACTGGGAAAACTATTTTGGGTCTCGTCCATAGAGGGCTTTGAAAGTCAGAATACTGGGTCTGGATTTTATTGAGAGGCAACTTAGTGATGAGATTAAGAGCATGGCTTTGGCGTCAGCTAGAATTCTTCCCTGATCCTCCCATTATTAGCTGTGTGACCTTAGGTGAATTCCTCACCCTTCCTGTATCTCAGTGTTCTTCCCTCCAAAAGGGGGGAAATTCTAGCTTTGTTGCAGTTTTACTCCACAGGATAAGATAATGAATGTAAATCACTTAGTATATAATAAAGGGTGGCTATTAGTATTATTACTCTGATAGTAATAAGGTAGCCAATGAGATTTTCTGAGGAAAAGTAACATGATCATATCCGTCACTCAGAAAGATACCAGCAGGTAGCTAATAGGCCTAAAGTTAGGAAAACCAGTTAGGAGGAAGTAGCATTTATCTAGTTAAGAAGTCCCCAGCACTTTGGGAGGCCGAGGTGGGCGGATCACGAGGTCAGGAGATCGAGACCACGGTGAAACCCCGTCTCTACTAAAAATACAAAAAATTAGCCGGGCGTGGTGTCGGGCGCCTGTAGTCCCAGCTACTCGGAGAGGCTGAGGCAGGAGAATGGCGTGAACCCGGGAGGCAGAGCTTGCAGTGAGCCGAGATTGCGCCACTGCACTCCAGCCTGGGCCATACAGCGAGACTCCGTCTCAAAAAAAAAAAAAAAAAAATAAGAAGTCAAGACAGCCTGGTGACCTGGGGGGAGCTTGGAATGATGAGACATTGAGGAGATTGAGGCTTTATTTGGTGGCTCATTGGCCACAAGGGTAAGGGAGAGGGAGAACTCTCTTAGGGCAGAGATCAGAGGTCAGAGTGGCATGCAAGTCCTCTTGATGGGGTGTTGGGGAGAGGTGGCATTTCTGCTATCTAGGATTGCTCTTGCAATCCACATAAAGCCATGTCTTGTAAAGCCATGTCTTCACCAAGGTCCTAAAAGCAAAACCCTAGGCAGCAATTTTTGGGCAAACGATTATTGAGGGAGCATTCTGAAGAGTGAGGGAAGAAGACTAGAACAGTGGAAAGCCCTTAAAAAAGGAGAGGGTCTCACCTGGAGACTAGCTTCAGCCAGATCTTGCCAGGAACTCTGGAACTTGATTGCACCACACCATCAGTCACACCTTGAGGCAAGGGCCTGCCTTCCTAGCCTGAGAATCAGTCAGTCATTGACTTTGGATGGCCTTGGGGTAGCAGGGTAGGGTATAATCCCTGTTGCCAGATGGCTCCTTTTGGCCAAGAGCAATTCTCTGGAGAACAGCAGCTGTGAGCTCTCAGCAACCACCATTCTTGCCAGCTGGGGAACGGGTGTACTGGCCCGGAAAAGAGGATTTGGATGAGGTACCAACAGTATTCCCGGTAAGGATCTCAGCGTTGCTGTCACTCTGCGAGACCCCTTCCTGGGGAGCCAGTGTGACTGGTCTGCTCAGCATGCTTACGGTCATTATAGAAAATTCCTTTATGTTGCAACCTGTGATAATAACTAATGTCTTGCATTTAGGAAGTCATCTTTTCTTCTTAGACAATCCTAGGGTATGACATTGTGCAAGTGTATAGTGCTGAGGCCAGGCGAGTCTGCATAGCCTCTTGGGTTGCATGTAGGTGGGTGGGGGGAGGGGGGGAGAGAGAGAGAGAGAGAGAGAGACAGAGAGAGAGTCAGAAGTGAGAGAGGCACAAAGAACAGACAGCACACAGAGATGTGCATTGCATTATATTTACTGACGAACTTTTCCCCCTCATGATATATGTACCTCTCAATGGACTCAGCAGGCGCTATTATTTCATCTCTGGTTCTGTGATCTCCTGGTCCATGCACACTGGATGTGACTGAGATTAGACAAATCATTGTTTTCTTTTAAATGGGAGACTTCTGAAGCAATTTCTAAAGGTATCGCATGATAAATTTAACTTTTCATATAGATGCTGTTTGCTTCTTTAAAGTCAATATAAATGATTAAATGGGAATATGTTATATAATTCAAAGTAAGCACACACACATACACACCAAATCTTTAGATGAATGGTTTGGCTGCCTACCACAAGAAATCTCCCACTTCCCTTTTATTATTAGAGGCAAACACAAAACTGAATCAACACCATCAAGGGTTTGCCCAGTTGGAAAAATATTGCATTCCAGAGGAGTCAAAAATTTACACTACTCAGAACAATTGTATGTTGTTTTCTATAAGGTTCTTGGCACGGTAATAGTCATTATTTTCTACCCTCATTCCAGCCTTCCAGCATTCACAGTCCTTCTAGAAGCACATCTTTTGTGCATTTTGCAAAGTGGTCCTCTTCAGGTTATCCTTCAGGAAGCCCTCCTACTGGACTGAGCCCAGCTATTTACCTGAAGCCACCACGGTTCTACTGTTTTTGTTGGAAGCCCTGGTTCACAAAGCTAGGTCCTCCTCAATTTCAGAAGGAGAGAAAATATTCATGAGAGAAAATATTCATGAAAACAACTCACACACTACTACTGTTCCCGTACTAGATATATAACTATGTAAGAAAGAGCTACTGGAGGTCAGAGTTATGTTTTGATCAGGTGACTACAAATACATGTTTTCCAAATACGTGTTAGATGCCATTGCATTGAGTAAGCTAATGAAGTCCTAAAGACAAAATGCTGGTGGGTTATCTGAGTTCCTGCTGCTATAACAAAATGCCACAAACTGGTGGCTTATAAACAACATTAATTTCTCCACTTTGCAAAATGCACAAAAGATGTGCTTCTAGAAGGGCTGTGAGTGCTAGAAAGCTGGAATGAGGGTAGAAAATAACGACTATTACCATCCCATGAACCTTATAGAAAACAACATACAATTGTCCTGAGTAGTGTAATTTTTGTTTCTTTCTTTGAGACGGAGTCTCGCTCTGTCACCCAGGCTGGAGTGCAGTGGCGCCATCTCGGCTCAGTGCAAGTTCCCCCTCCCAGGTTCACACCATTCTCCTGCTTCAGCCTCCCGAGTAGCTGGGACTACAGGCGCCCACCGCCACACCCGGCTAATTTTCTGTATTTTTAGTAGAGACGGGGTTTCACCGCATTAGCCAGGATGGTCTCACTCTCCTGACCTTGTGATCCTCCTGCCTCGGCCTCCCAAAGTGCTGGGATTACAGCTGTGAGCCACTGTGCCCAGCCGAGTAGTGTAAATTTTTGACTGCTCTGGAATGCAATATTTTTCCAAGGATTTTCTAGAGACTGGGATGTCCAAGATCAAGGTGCTGGCAGATTTGGTGTCTGGTAAGGGCCAGTTTTCTGGTTCATAGATGGCTGTCTTCTCCCTATGTCCTCACATGGGTGAAAGGACTAGCTAGCTTTCTGGGGGTCTCCTTATAAGGGCACTAATGCCATGAGGGCAGAGCCTCCATCACCTAATTACTTCCCCAAAACCCCACTTCCTAAAACTGACACCTTGAGGGTTAGGATTTCAACATAGGAAATTTGTGAAGGACACAAACATTCTGGCTATTGCACAGGGTTTCTCACTTCTATCACGGTTAATACTCAAGATGAGCATGTTCTGTATGAACTTATAACAAAAAAAAAATCACTCTTTGTTATCTGATGTATAATGAAAAGATGATGATTTAGAAAACCCAGATTTACAGTGACAGGAGATTTTGGACAAGTCTCTGAGCCTCAGATTCCATATCTCTCAAGTGATAACATTTGTTAGACCCATCACTTAGTGTCACTGGAGCATCTAAGGAGATATAGATGGCGTGATATTGAACGTCACTTATAAATGCCTGAGTGATGTTCAAATGTTGGAAACTAGGAAACATTAAATAATTGTACATTTAAAATGTGTTCTATTATTCCATTATATAGTAAATACATACTCATAACAAAAAAATACAGAAAAAAATTTAAAAAGTGAGAGGGAAAACAATCCTTTATAGGATTTAAGGTGTTATTGGGTTAAAAGTGATACCTCTTTGAGTTGGATGACGTAGTGGATTGAATTGTGGCCCCTGAAAAGATATGTACAAGTCCTTATTTGGAAAAAGGGTCTTTGCAGATGTAATTAAGGATATCAAGATGAGATCATCCCAGATTTACTGGATAGACTCTAAATCCAATGACATGTGCTTTTATAAGAAGAGGAAAGTGTAGAGGAATGTCATGTGAAGACAGAGATTGAAGCGATGTGTCTACAAGCCAAGGAATGCAAGCAGCCACCAGAAAGCTGGAAGAGGTAAGGAATGATTCTTCCTAGAGACTTCAGATGGGGGATGGCCCTGCTGCCACCTTGATTGCTGACTTCTGGCCTCCAGAACCGTGAGAGAATACATTTCTGTTGTTTTAAGCTGCCAAGTTTGTGTTAATTTGTTACAGGAGCCCTGGGAAACTAATACAGATGCCCACCATAAAGAAAGCCTGACAAATTTCATTATGTCAGAGAATGAGCGCAGCCTTGAAAGACAGAAACATGTGTGGTTGGCAATCTGTGACACGTGGCTTTCCTAATGAAAAAGTTTTTCTGTCCTTTTTAAAGGGGTACAGTCTCTTTAAATGGACAGAAGCAAAACAGCACTAAAAACTGTAATAAAGGCAATTTAGGAGAAGGAAAGTAATCACAGCAAATAATACAGATTGAGTCAGTTGTATCTTGTATTAAGAAACGACTCTTCGCATCAAGTTAAGTACATAAGCATTTCTTCTTTATCTTATTTTATTTTGTTTTATTTCATTAACACCAGTGTCACTTGCCAAGCAATTTCTCTTTAAAGTGGAGCATGGTTGGGAGGCTGAGGCAGGAGGATTGCTTGAGCCCAGGAGTTTGTGACTGCAGTGAGCTATGATTATGCCACCATGCACCAGCCTGGGTGACAGAGCGAGACCCTGTGGCTAATAAGTAAATAAATAATAAAAATAAAAGTAAGAAAATAAAGCAGAGCATGGGACTAAAAAGAAGAAAGAGATTAGGAATGGTAACAGTTAAAGGATAGAGAAAAATGCACCTAATTGATTCAGAATTTACACCACGTGAGCTCAGATTTCATCTGTCCTTTCTTTTGACTTTACATTTAGTTATGTGTAAACAGTTTAATAAAGAGATTGATTCTTATCAAGTAAAGTTGGAAAAAACTCATTGTTTAATTTGGGCGAGTCTGGGCAAAGTTCTTGGCTATTTGAGCAATCTTAATGTGGTACTTGGCACCTACAGCTTAGTCAAAGCCCAAATTTATAATATGGATTTTCTATGTCCTAGGACTGACCTTTTCTCCAGCAGGATTTTTTATAAGAATTTCCTGCCCAAGCAGACGTCAGCTGAATTCAAAATCTGCTTGGTTTCTATCTTGCCCAGCCCCAGTCTCCCTTGAATTCTTATTTTCTATTCACCTGGCACATGTCTATGGTTGTTTTATTGTTAAAAAGAATAATAAGCACCAGCTATCTCTAGGCACTCATGTTTTCATACACACCATTTGATTCTTGTGATGATCTTGAGAGGTGTCTATTATCATTTTCATTTTATATATGAGGAAACGAAGGAACTGTGACCCTGGAGGTACAATGTGGTGAATAGAAATCAAATAGAGCTGAATTAGATTTCTGGCTCCATATTCACAAATAGCTGTGTGACTTTCGATGGATAAATGGCATAAACTCTTTAGCTAAGCCTCAGTGGTCTTGTAGGTAAAATGGGGCAATGTTCCATTTTTTGGTGTTCTAAGCAGCCTTTTATTTTCACTTCTTATTTCATTTTATTTTATTTATTCATTTTTTGAGATGGAGTCTTGCTCTGTCACCCAGGCTGGAGTGTAGTGGCGCCATCTTGGCTCACTGCAACCTCCATCTTCCAGGTTCAAGCAATTCTCCTGCCTCAGCCTCCCAAGTAGCTGGGACTATAGACACTCGCCACCAAGCCCAGCTAATTTTTGTATTTTTAGTAGAGATGGCATTTCACCATGTTGGCCAGGCTGGTCTCGAACTCCTGACCTTGTGATCCACCTGCCTCGGCCTCCTAAAGTGCTGGGATTACAGGCATGAACCACCGTGCCTGGCCTTCCTTTCTTATTTTAATGTTTGAAATTGAGTTGTGTTTTATAATTGATTATGTCTTCTTTTTTATTTTTTTTCTTTTTTGAGAGAGGATCTCGCTCTGCCATGCAGGTTGTGGTGCAGTGGCGTGATCTCGGTTCACTGCAGCCTCGAACTCCTAGACTTAAGCAATCCTTTCACTTCCACCTCCCCTGTAACTGGGACTACAGGCACGTGCCACTACACCAGGCTAATTTAATTTTTTTTTTTTTTTTAAATAGAGACAGGGTCTCACTATGTTACCTAGGCTGGTCTGGAATTCCTGGCAACGAGCCATCCTTCTGCCTTGGCCTCCCAAAGTGTTGGAACTACAGGAGTGAGCTACTGCACCTGGCTGCCTATGTCTTGTAAAGCATTACCCTATAAAGCTATTATTAAATTGATTACATGTCTTGCCACTGATAGGGTTTGATAAAAGAGATTTAATTATACATCCCCTCCAAGGTTCTCATAAAGCTTAAAGCACTTGGTACAGAATCAGCTTAAGAAATGGTATTATTACTTCTCATTAACTTCGCCATGGGCTGCATTACTAGTAAGTTGCAAAACCTCAGTTTGAATCAAGTTTGTAACTGCAGCTACAGAATTCCTTCGCTTCTTGCCCAAATTCTAGCCTCAAACAGTGAGGGGACAGGCTCCTTATATTAGCTGGGAGTTGGTCCCTCATGTCATGGCCCAGACTCCTTGATTCTCACAACTCTGCCTGCTCTTCTAACTCTACTATCTTCATCAGGCACAAATCATGTGAACCCATCAACATTTGAAATTTGACATTTTAATCCTTAAACCAATGCACAGAGGACTTTCATAATTATGATTTGTTTTATTAAGTTGTCATATTGTCTTTCAGATATGGCCCTTCTGGGATAACAGGAACTAGGTAAAAAAATGAAACAGGCTAAAAGGCAAACAGAAAGGTCAGTATTAAAAGTATTGAAATGAAGTCAAGCCATTAGCCTATTCCAACATCCTGTTTCAGTTTGTGTTTTTTTTTTTCTCCCCAGAAGGAATCAACAGTTCGTTATTGTATTATGATTGGTGCCCATGCCACCCTACCTGCTGAAAGGGACTCTGAACTGGTGAGAGGAATGTGGCCAAGAATTACAACCATAAATTTGGTATAGTGGACATCTATTATTATTATTGTTGTTGTTGTTCTTTTATTTGCCTGCCTACCATCCAATCTTCATTCTTTTCCATTGAAGGAGCTCTGCCCTTCCTCAGGACTTATGATTTGTTGGGGAGCAGGACTCATCCTAGAGGTGGTTGAGAACCCCAGGCTTGGACAATCGGCACATTTCATCCCTTTGGCCACTGTATTTGGTTCAGGAATGAGCAAATAACTTACTTTTTATTATTATTATTATTATTATTTTTTTTTTTTTGCTTAAGAGTCCATCTTTGCTAATGGGAATCAAGATCAGCTGGTGATTGGAAGGCCCCAATAGCCACAGGCTAACATTGGAACTAAATCCTTTTTTTTTTTTTTTGAGATGGAGTCTCCCTCTGTCACCCAGGCTGGAGTGCAGTGGCACCATCTTGGCTCACTGCAAGCTCCGCCTCCTGGGTTCACGCCATTCTCCTGCCTCAGCCTCCTGAGTAGCTGGGACTACAGGCATCTGCCACCACGCCCAGCTAATTTTTTGTATTTTTAGTAGAGACGGGGTTTCACCGTGTTAGCCAGGATGGTCTCGATCTCCTGACCTCGTGATCCGCCCACCTCGGCCTCCCAAAGTGCTGGGATTACAGGAGTGAGCCACTGCGCCCGGCCATTGAACTAAATCCTTAATGAGGTGTTGATAAGGATAGTTTTTCAGGGTCTCCCAGCACCATCAAGGAAGAGGCTTGCTCTGAACGCACTGACCCCTTGAGCGAGGCAGATATTTTTGTGAGCAGTGAGCTTACTGGGGTACCACAAATTAATAACCTTGTTAAAACCATACAATTCCCTCTTTTTGAATCTACTGTTTATCAGCCAATTATTTGAACTTAATTCAACCTTACTTTAGTGGGAAGGGAGGGCAGAAGGCAGGTGAACCTGGTGCTCTGGGAGGTATATGGTAGGGTACGTATAAATGAATAAACTCATGGTCTGATTTGTAAGTGAGCCTCCTATAAATCTGATTATCATGAGCCAGGCCAACTGATGAGCAAGCTTAACTGGCGCTGATTTAACAAATTTAAATTTCAGAACCTACTTACACATTTGAAAAACCACGCCCAAAACAGAAATGGTTAACAACAAGAACCACCTTAAAGATTCCTTAAAATACCAAATTTTAAAATGACCTATCTGTTGTTGTTTTATTTTCTTTTTCTTTCTTTCTGTTTTTTTTTTGAGACAGAGTCTTGCTGTGTTGCCCAGGCTGGAGTACAGTGGCTCCATCTTGGCTCACTGCAACCTCCGCCTCCTGGGTTCAAGCGATTCTCCTGCCTCAGCCCCCATCGAGTAGCTGGGATTACAGGCACCCACCACCACGCCCAGCTAATTCTTTTATTTTTAGTAGAGACGGGGTTTCACCATGTTGGCCAGGCTGGTCTCAAACTCCTGACCTCAGATGATCCACTCGCCCTGGCCTCCCAACGTGCTGGGATTACAGGCGTGAGCCACTGTGCCTGACCTGTTATTGTTTTCTTGAGGGAGAAGTAGAATTGGTGTTTGTTCTGTGGTCTGGATGCACTATGTGGGTGATCAATGAGAGTTTTGGGGCTGATTGGTTTGGCCAGTTTTGCAAGTCCTCAGCCATCAAACTTTTTGATTCTTTGTGTGGTTGCTGAGATATTAGCTATGAAAAGTGACCACCAGCACAGCCTTAGAAAGATGTTCTAACTTGATAAAGTGATTCAGTCTTTCAGAAAGTTTATATCTGTGACTATCCAGGTAAGGCATTAGGTTCTAGAGAAAGGGATGGAAAGCTGAAGGAATGTTCGATTTATTTTATAGTATGGCATATTGCAGCATATTCAAGATAAAATATAAAGAATGCCCTTTAGAGGATATTACTTTTCATTAAGACTTGATATTCCTATGTGAGCTGGAAAAAAGTAAACTATTAATAGACGTGCTAGGGTTTTTACTTATTAAGTGTAAGGAACACTGAATATCTACTATTATATGGCATGGGTTAAGTAAATGTTACTTTTTACACAATGTAAGTGCAAGATACTGTCAAAGTAATTTCATAATCGTTTCAAAAGCCAGATAAAGGCACTTGCCATAAAAGTTGTAATGTTTTTTAAATGTCAGAGCAGTAACTGAGCAATTATAAGAGTTAGGGCACATTTTGTTATTAATTTGTCACTCTTACTATGACATTAACTTCCTTCCTCCAAATTGCTCATTTGACATTTTTCCAGTTCGGATTGTGTGAGGAGCTTCACAATGGACATTGCCTCATTGTCTTTCTTTCCTTCCTTCTTTCCTTCTTTCCCTTTCTTTTTCTTTCTTTCTTTTCTTTCTTTCTTTCTTTCTTTCTTTCTTTCTTTCTTTCTTTCTTTCTTTCTTTCTTTCTTTCTTCTTTCTTTCTTTCTTTCTTTCTTTCTTCTTTCTTTCTTTCTTCTTTCTTTTTCTTTCTTTCTTTCTCTCTCTCTTTCCCTCCTCTCTCTTTCTTTCTTTCTTTCTTTCTTTCTTTCTTTCTTTTTCTTTTCTTCTTTTTCTTTCTTTCTTTCCTTCTTTCTGTAATTAAAAAGAAAACCATACAAGTTAAGCACAAATACTTTTTAGTAAAAGGAATTTTCAAATGATGAAAAAGCAAATGTTTTCTTTGATTCCTACCCAATCTTACTTCTCTTTCCAGAAGTTACACTGCTGTGTAGCATATCCACTTCCAGCCCCTTCTCTATGCATTTATGAAAAAATATGTGCATATATCAGTGTATGCTTCTATTTTTGGTATGTGTGTTTGTAGATTAGATCATAGTGTATATACTACTTTGCAACTTGCTTTTTTCACTTAATGAGATGTGTTAGGGATCTTTCCATATCAGTACATGTAGATTTTATTCATACAGTCATTCAACAAATATTTATTGAGCACGATTGTGGATTTTATCGCGGCTTAGCAAATATTCACTCCCCTTTCCCCAGCTCCCCAGGGGAGGAGTGTATTTCCCTTCCCCATTGATGTGGAGCTTGTTCATATGAGTTGCTTAGGCCAAGGGAATGAGAGTGGTGGAAAGGACAGTGTGCCAGATCCTAGCAGAAGCTTACAGAAACATGGCATGTTCTGCTAGCCTTCTTGGGCTCCTGCCCTCCACTAAAAAAATTGTATGCCCCCCATGTTCTTCAGCTGAGCCCCTTGCTTAGAAAGACACACGCAGCAGACCTGGACCCAACCCACAGCCTGGACCAGAGTTGCTACCACTGACTATAGAGCCATGAGCAATAAATAAATGTTTGTTGCTGCAAGCCATTGAGATTTTGGGATTTTTGTAACTCAGCATGATCCCTGATTGGTACAAACACCTGCTATTTGCCAGGTATTGTTCTAAATGCCAGGAAAACAACAAAAATCCCTACTGATATGGAACTTACACTGTGTGTTAGTCTGTTTTTGCATACTATAAAGAAATAGCTGAGGCTGGGTAACTTATAAAGAAAAGAGGTTTAATTGGCTCACTATTCTGCAGGCTGTACAGGAAGCACCGCACTGGCATCTGCTTCTGGTGAGGGCCTTAGGAAGCTTACAATCGTGGTGGAAGGTGAAGGAGGAGCAGGCATGTCACTTGGTGAGAGTGGAAACAAGAGAAGGGGGAGGTCCTAGACTCCTTAAGACAACCAGATCTCCTGTGAAGTAACTGAGCTATTAACTCACTAATTACCAAGAAGATGGCGCTAAGCCATTCATGAGAGATCCACCCCCATGACCCAGACATCTCCTACCAGGCCCTACCTCCAACATTGGAGGGATCACATTTTTTTCTTTCCTTTTTTTTTTTTGGAGACAGGGTGTATTAGTCCATTTTCACACTGCTGATAAACACATACCCGAGACTGGGCAATTTACAAAAGAAAGAGGTTTAATTGGACTTACAGTTCCACATGGCTGTGGAGGCCTCACAATCATGGTGGAAGGCAAAGAGGAGCAAGTCACATCTTGTGTGGATGGCAGCAGGCAAAGATAGAGCTTGTGCAGGACAACTCTCGTTTTTAAAACCATCAGATCTCATGAGACCCATTCACTATCACGAGAACAACACAGGAAAGACCTATCCCCATAATTCAGTCATCTCCCGCTGGGTCCTTCCCACAACACGTGGGAATTATGGGAGCTACGAGATGAGATTTGGGTGGGGACACAGAGCCAAACACAGGGTCTCACTCAGTCACCCAGGCTGGAGTGCAGTGACATGATCTCAGCTCACTGCAGCCTTGGCCTCCCAGGCTCAAGTGATCCTCCCGCCTTGGCCTCCCAAGTAGCTGGGACTACAGGCATGCACCACCATGCCCGGCTAATCTTCTGTATTTTTGTAGAGACAGGGTTTCACCATGTTGCCTAGGCTGGTCTCAAACTCCTGGGCTCAAGTAATCCACCTGTCTTGGCCTCCCAAAGTGCTGGGATTACAGGCATGAGCCACTGCACTCCGCAGGTTCACATTTCAACATGAGATTTGGAGGGGACAAACATCCAAGCCATATCACATTGAAAAGCAGGGTAGTATTCTATGGAATGGTTGAACCATGGTAAGGCATTGTCTCTTTTTCAGTCTCATAGGCCTTTTGTAGAAAATGCTTAGCATGCAATGTCTGTGCGTCCTCAGTGCTTCTAGCATCTCCATCCCCTCCTTCCCATTGCCACTGCTACCTGTTCACTCGTCCTCTCTCCACTTTCCACCTTGACCGTGAAGCCAGTAAAAATTAGTCCTTTCTCTAGGTTCTCCCCACCCTTAGATGGCCCCATGCATTGTGATGGTACAACTTCTAGCCATGACCTCGTCTCACACCAAAGACCCTTTCTCCTTACCTACAAAACACAACGTCGGGCCTTCAATGTCCACCCCTCCCAACTTTCCAACCTCATTCTTTCCTAACTCTTGCACTCTCATGTTTGGCCAGATCAACCTGCTCACTGCCCAGGGCACACATCCTATAGTGGGCTACAGTGGTGAGCCAGCCAGAATACCCCTTTAAGACTGAGACACTCACTCCCTCAGCTGCTGAGAGTGTTGGTGGATGATGGCTTGCATTTTAGTTCCTCTCTGGGGATTGCTGTCAGCTGAGGAGAACCACCTCACCCAAAATTCACATTCCTTTCTCTATATCCAATGACTGGTCAAGGGGAGGGGCTATAAATACTTGCCTCGCCTTGTCTCTGAATAGTCAATCCATGGGATTGGCTAAGGCCTGTTTTTTGTGAAGATATTGAAGTCCAATAGCTTTCTCTGCAAAATTCTACTTCTTTCACTCCCCACAGGGATTGATCCAAAGTATACTCCCAAATACATTTTTCTTTTTTCTTCATGGCCTCCCCCAAACATCACCTATTCCGTAGCATTTTCCCTGACTCCTCAACCCAGAAGACCTTACTCTCCTTTTGAATCTCTACTAGGAGCACTTTTTTTTTTTTTTTGAGATGGAGTTTTGTTCTTGTTGCCCAGGCTGGAGTGCAATGGCATAATCTTGGCTCACCGCAACCTCTGCCTCCCGGGTTCAAGTGATTCTCCTGCCTTAGCCTCCCGAGTAGCTAGGATTACAGGCATGCACCACCGTACCTGGCTAATTTTGTATTTTTAGCAGTGACGGGGTTTCTCCAAGTTGGTTAGGCTGGTCTCGAACTCCTGACCTCAGGTGATCTGCCCCCCTCGGCCTCCTAAAGTGCTGGGATTAGAGACATGAGCCACCACTCCCGGCCTTAGCATGTAGATTTTTTTTTTTTTTTTTGAGACGGAGTCTCACTCTGTCACCCAGGCTGGAGTGCAGTGGCACAATCTTGGCTCACTGCAACCTCTGCCTCCCAGGTTCAAGCGATCCTTCTGCCTCAGCCTCCTGAGTAGCTGGGACTACAAGCATGAGCCACCATGCTTGGCTAATTTTTGTATTTTTAGTAGAGACAGTGTTTCACCATGTTGGCCAGGCTGGTCTTGAACTCTTGACCTTGTGATCCGCCCGCTTTGGTCTCCCAAAGTGCTGGGATTACAGGCCTGAGCCACTGCACCCGGCCAAGCAGTACTCTTTTCATACTTCTGTTGCGGCACTGTGGGAGCTGGCAGGTTGGAAGGGAAAGAGCCTGGACTTAGGAGCCAAGCAGGCTGGGACTCCTCCACTTGCTAGTTGTGCTGGCATGGCCTCTGCAGTTTTTCTTATCAACAAAATAGGATTACAAAACGGCCACTTCATAGGATTGTGGTGAGCATTAAATGAGATAATACAGACAAAAGTGCCTCCCACATAGGGGGTGCCCAAATTCAAGATCTTTCTACATTTTTCTTTTTCTCTTTATTATATCTTGTATCTTTATTGATTATATCAGTCATTTGTTGGCTTGTCTCATCTGTAGATAGGCTTTGTAAGGGCTGGAATGTGCCTTGCTTATCTTTTTCAAAAACTTTTATTTTAGGTTGGAGGGTACATGTGCAGGTTTGTTACACAGATAAACTTGTGTCATGGGGGTTTGTTGTATAGATTATTTAGTCACCTAGGTACTAAGCCTAGTACCCAATGGTTATTTTTTCTAATCCTCTTGCTCCTCTCACCCTCCACCCTCCAATAGGCCCCAGTGTGTATTGTTCCCCTCTCTGTGTCCATGAGTTTTCATCATTTAGCTCCATCTTATAAGTGAGAACATGTGGTATTTGGTTTTCTATTCCTGCATCAGTTTACTAAAGATAACAGCTTCCAGTTCCATCTGTATTCCCACAAAAGGTATGAGCTCATTCCTTTTTTATGGCTGCATAGTATTCCATGGTGTATATGTACCACATTTTCTTTATCCAATCTGTCATTGGTGGCATTTAGGTTGATTCCATGTCTTTGCTATTGTAAATAGTGTTGCAATAAACATTCACGTGCATGTGTCTTTATGATGGAATGATTTACAGTCTTCTGGTTATATATCCAGTAATGGGATTCCTAGGTTGAGTGGTAGTTCTGCTTTTAGCTCCTTGAGGAAGCACCACACTGCTTTCCGTAATGGTTGAACCAATTTATACTCCCACCAACAGTGTGTTTGTTTCTCCACAACTTCACCAGCATCTGTTATTTTTTGACTTCTTAGTAATAGCCATTCTGACTGGTGTGAGATGGCATCTCATTGTGGTTTTCATTTGCATTTCTCGATATCAGTAATATTGAGCTTTTTTTCATATGCTTGTTGGCCATATATATATCTTCTTTTGAAAAATGTCTGTTCATGTCCTTTGCCCACTTTTTAATGGGGTTGTTTTTCTCTTGTAAGTTTGCTTAAATTCCTTATAAATGCTGGATATTAGACCTTTGTCAAATGCATAATTTGCATAATTTGCATTCTGTAGGTTGTCTGTTAACTCTGTTGATAGTTTCTTTTGCTTTGCAGAAGCTCTTTAGTTTGATAAGATCCCATTTTTCAATTTTTGCTTTTGTTGTGGTTGCTTTTGGCATCTTTGTTACAAAATCTTTGTCCATTCCTACATCCAGGATGGTGTTGCCTAGGTTGTCTTCCAGGGTTTTTATAGTTTTGTGTTTTATATTTAAGTCTTTAATTCATCTTGAGTTGATTTTTGTATATGGTGTAAGGAAGGGGTCCAGTTTCAATCTTCTGCATTTGGCTAGCCAGTTATCCTAGCAACACTGATAGAATGGGGAGTCCTTTCCCCATTGCTTGTTTTTGTCGCCTTGCTTATCTTTGGATTTACACAGTGCTTAACACAAAGAGCTTAATAAATGTTGTTGAACTGCTCTAGTGTTCTATAGCACCCTAGGGTGACTGTTACAATTAACAACAATTTATTGTCTATTTTCAAATAGCAAAAAGAACAGATTTTTGTTTGTTTGTTTCTTTTTTGAGATGGAGTCTTGCTCTGTCACCCACAATAGAGTGCATTGGCACGATGTCAGCTCACTGCAACCTCGGCCTCCCAGGTTCAAGTGATTCTCCTGCCTTAGCCTCCCGAGTAGCTGGGACTGCAGGCGTGTGCCACCATGCCCAGCTAATTTTTTTTTTTTGTATTTTTAGTAGACACAGGGTTTTGCCACATTGGCCAGGCTGGTCTCGAATTCCTGACCTCAGGTGATCCACCCGCCTTGGCCTCCCAAAGTGTTGGGATTACAGGCTTGAGCCACCACACCCAGCCAAGAACAGATTTTGAATGTTCTCAAAAAAAAAAAAAGAAAAGATAAATGTTTGAGGTGATGGATATGCCAGTTACCCTGACTTGATCATTACATATTATATACATATATCTAAATACCACATGTACCCCAACATATGTATAATTATTACACATCAATTAAAAAAATAATAAAAGCAAAAAAAAGTTGTTGAACTCAATACTACTTTGGGACAAACCCTTCTAGTTTGCTTTTGGAACCAAGAATTTCCATGTTGTATCTCATAATGCATGAATTTATCACACAAATAAAGGAGTCCAGAATGCCTGTTTATGAATTCTCAGTAGCAACTGTAATTGAAAAGAGTTCTGATAACCCTTGGGTTGGCCTTGTCTTTCTCTGCAAGCACCATATGGGAACCCAAGCTGCAAACAAAGGTACACTTAGGTTGTTTGGAATCAGATAACAGCTAAGGAATTCCAAAGCAAACCACACACATTGGTGTTCCTATGATTAAAGTTTATTTTAATCTAATTTTTTCCTATGACCGTGGTTGAGCATTCTAAAATAATCTTAAAAGTTAGCACAGGGGCTGGGCGTGGTGGCTCACACCTGTAATCCTAGCACTTTGGGAGGCCAAGGCGGGTGGATCATTGGAGGTCAGGAGTTCAAGAGCAGCCTGGCCAACATGGTGAAACCTCGTCTCTACTAAAAATACAAAAATTAGCTGGGCATGGTGGTGGGCGTCTGTAATCCCAGCTACTCGGGAGGCTGAGGCAGGAGAATCACTTGAACCTGGGAGGCGGAGGTTGCAGTGAGCCGAGATCGTGCCATTGTACTGCAGCCGGGGCAACAAGAGCAAAACTCCATCTCAAAAAAACAAAAACAAAAACAAAAACAAAAAAACACCAGGGCAAAAAGTGACCAAGTTAGCATAGTGACTTAGCATATGTCCAAGACATGTTTCTTAAATGAATAAATGAGTAGGTGAATGGGTGTGGCTGAGTGATGGGTGAAGTTCCGTAGAAGGCATACTTTCCTCTCCTCACACAGTTTGGTCACCTTTAGGGAAAATTGAAGGGCAGAGTTGGACTTCTTTCCTATGTAGCCACTATGCAGGCGTGGTTGCTGGGGTAAGTGAGATGGTGCCTGTTGTGTCTGACAGTATCATTTTGAAGGGGAGCACCTATGGTAATAATGATGTGTTGCAGGAAGGGAACTTTGTTTAAAACCCCAGGGAAGCTTTAAGTCCAAGTTTCTTTTCTAAAATTTTTAATTATTATTATTACTATTTTTTGTAGAGATGGGATCTCACTATGTTGCCCAGGCTGGTCTTAAATTTCTGGGATCAAGTGATCCTCTTGCCTTGGCCTCCCAAATTGCTGGGATTATAGGTGTGAGTCACTGTTCCTGGCCTCCAAGTTTCTTAATAAGCATTAATGATCCATGTCATAAGTTGGGTTCCCTGTGATCCGAACAATGAGACTGAGTTAGTGTGCAGGATGTTTATTAAGGAGAGCACTTGGAATTAGTACTGTAGAAAGGAGAGGAAGGAAGCAGAAGTGGCCAGAGGGAGACTGAGCTGTGATGCAGGCCCAAAGACAGCTTTGACCTACCTACAGGGAGTTCTAGAGCTAGATTGCCCTTCAAAATTGTTCCAAGTTGGGCCAAGGTGACCAGTCCTTTATAGCCTTGTCTCAATCAGTCATTGAATGTTGGCCATCCCCAGGACAGTGTGATTTGGGGTGAGATGTGTCTCTGTGACTGAGGCAGACTCTGAAGGGGCTGGCATTTGAGGGCTGTGTGCTTACAGCACTCTCTTACCTGGGCCTTCCTCATAGGGGGATCTGGGCTGTGTATGTCCATAGTCAACACAACCTGCTATGCCCTATCCCTGTCCCTCCTCCTGCCCTCTCCTTCTGCCTTCCTTGCTTCTCTTCTCTCTCTCTCCTTTTTTTTTTTTTTGAGATGGAGTTTCACTCTTGTTGCCCAGGCTGAAGTACAATGGCACGATCTCGGTTCACCGCAACCTCTGCCTCCTGGGTTCAAGTGATTCTCCTGCCTCAGCCTCCCAAGTAGCTGGGATTACAGGCATGCACCACCACACCTGGCTAATTTTGTATTTTTAGTTAGAGACGGGATTTCTCCATGTTGGTCGGGCTGGTCTTGAACTCCCAACCTCAGGTGATCCGCCCGCCTCGGCCTTCCAAAGTGCTGGGATTACAGGTGTGACCCACCGCACCTGGCCTTTCTTTTTTTTTTTTTTTTTTTTTTTTTTTGAGACAGGGTTTTGCTCTGTCTCGCAGGCTGTAGTGCAGTGGTGCTATCACGGCTCACTGCAACCTCCACCTCCCGGGTTCAAGTGATTTTCATGCCTCAGCCTCCAGAGTAGCTGGAATTACAGGTGTGTACTATAACGCCCGGCTAATTTTTGTATTTTTAGTAGAGATAGGGTTTCACTATGTTGGCCAGGCTGGTCTTGAACTCCTGACCTCAAGTGATCCGCCCTCCTCAGCCTCCTAAAGTGCTAAGATTACAGGCGTGAGGCATCGTGCCCGGCCTTTGCTTCTCCTTTCTAACCCAGCGCACTAAAGACTTGTGGTCTCCATGCCTTTGCTCATGCTGCCTCCCTTCTCAGAATATCCTTCCCCTCCTTTGCTGAGCTAACTTTCACTCTTCCTCTAAGATTAATTTCTGGGCATCATCTCTTCCAAGACATTTTTCTGGATTCCTCAAAACAAAATACATGCTTCTTCACTGTGCTTTCAAAATCCCCTGCACCTGGTGCCTCTTTGCCATTTTATTGTGTATCTCTTGTTCCAGACTGGGAGCTCCTTCAGGGCCCGGCATTAGCAAAGTCTGACTCATACATGGGAGTTTAATTCATGTTTGTCAAATGAATGACTGGATGGAAGAACGGTAGAGTTTGTTAACACCAATAATACATGAGTGTGTAATTCTAATGGCTAAGAAGTTACAAAATAGGTCTGTTATAACATCATGTGTGTTGATTCAGACATTTAAATTCATAATAAATAGGTCTCTCAAATTCTCTTAATCCTTTTTCATCTGGCTGGCTGGTTGTTTTGTAAAATGAACAGCATGTAGAATACCTTCTTGAACTTCTGTTTCCCAACCAGTGGGTTGGGTCACTTTGGTGGATCGTGAAGATGTTCTTGATTAGCCACAGTATCCTTAGTTTCCTGATTCTGTTATCAATTTCTGTCTGGCACGGTAGAATTTAGTGGTAACTGTAGTAGAGACAGGAAGTGGGACAACATGGGCAAACATGTGAGTGTCTAGAGGTCAAGTGTTTGGGATGTGGCTGTTGAAGGATTGGATGGGAGAAAGCAGGAGGCAGGAGGCAGCACACCCTGCCTTGTCTATATATTCTGCTTTGCACAAGGTTGATGAACATAGATATTTCAAATAACTGAAAATGATGTCTCAACAGAAGCCTCCTTAAGTGGAATTGGCTGCTGTTGTCAAGCCAGGATGAGCTGAGGATGGAAAATGAAACAGAGCATGAGCTGAGGCTGTAGACCACTCAGAGAGGCATGTCCTTGGTAAAAGAGAAAATTTGTCCTGTATACGTCTGTGCAAAGAACACTCCTATATTAAATCTCGTGGTTGCAAAGGCTCCAACTGGAGCCACCTTAGAGAAAAAGGAGGATTTATTGGCTCTTGTAGAAAACCCTGTAAAGAGAAAGGGGTAGCTGGCTTCTGGGAGGACAGGGACAGAGGCTGGTCCCCTACTAGCATGGAGAGTGAAGCTTTCTTTGTGTCAATTGTCCTCTTTCAGGGACTTTTCCGCAAGACTGGCCCACCGATGACAGAAGCTGCTAACTCTCATCTGCCCAGATTTCATTCATCCAATTCATAAAACACATATCAATGGAACACCTATAACATTACAGACACTTTTCTAGGTGCTGGAAATAGTAGGAGAAGAAATGCAAGAAATAAACTCTGTTCATATTCTAGAGGAGGAAATTCAGGCAGTAAACAAAAGTAAAGAGAAATATTTTACAGCATGTTAGAAAGTAGTAAGTGCTATGGAAAAAAAAAAAAATCAAGCATAAGCCCAGGCATGGTGGCTCATGCCTGTAATCCCAACACTTTGAGAGCCAGAGGCCAGTGGATCACTTGAGCCCTGGAGTTTGAGACCAGCCTGAGCAACGTGGTGAAACCCCGTCTCTACAAAAAATACAAAAATTAGCTGAGTGTGGTGGCTCATGCCTGAAGTCCCAGCTAGTCGGGAGGCTGAGGTGGGAGAATCTCTTGAGCCTGGGAGGTCGAGGCTACAGTGAGCCATGATTGTGCCACTGCACTCCAACCTGGGTGTCGGAGTGAGACCCTGTCTCAAAACCAAAACAAAAACAAAAAGAAAAAAAAAAATTAAGCATAGAGGAGGGATAGAAAGTGCTGGGGTGGGGAGTTGCAATTTAAATCGAGTAGTCATGGTGGGCCTTACTAGGAAGATGACATTTGAGCAAAGACCTGAAAGAAGAGAGGGAGTAAGCCATGCAAATAACTGAGGACAAAGGACTGAAGTTAGGGAGAACAGCAAGTGCAAAGACATGAGGCCAGGGAGGTAAGAGAATGCAGGGCAGCTTCTGTAGAGTTCTGTGAGTCATAGCAAAGACTTTGACCTTGACTTAGAGTATGAGTTAGGCAACTACTAGAGGGTTTTGCATGGAGGAGTGACATTATCTGATTTGCATTCACCTCTGGCTTCTGTGTTGAGAGTGAACTGTAGAGAGGCAAGGGTGGAAGTAGGGAGACCAGTTAGGTCTCCTTCAAGGGAGATATGATGGTGGCTCAGACTAGGTTGAGTCACAGTTTTGCTGTCTGAGAGAGACTGATCCTGTCAAGTTCCACGTAAAAACAGAATGAAGTCTATGGGGTCATATGGGTCACATGGGCACAAGTATGACTGGTTACCGCACTGTGAGCAGTTAAGTGGAGTGGTAGAGGGGACAGTTTATATAAAATGTGGGGAGCTGTTTCTAGAGGAGGGGAAGAGAAAGCGGCAGATCACAGTAGCTGTCTATTTCAGGTGTTGTTTACTCAAGCCCGCTTTGAAATTACACAAGCATTCTTCTGCCTTCGACTGCATGTTTGAATAGCTCCGGGAAAAATTCTCTTCCTATAACTCACACAATATATTCCACTACATCCAAGGACTAGTTTGCTGAAAAATCAAGCTAAGGTTTTTGTGAAGAACCGAGCTGTGAGTGGATTTGATCCTAACACAATGTCTTTTAGAGTTCTTGACTTCCCTCCTAGAGAAGTTTTCTTTGTTGAAATATAGCTTACTCAATTTCTTATTACTGTCACAACAAATGACTTAAATGGTTCCATATGCGTGTGCCTGGTTTTCTCAAAAACTACCTCTTTACAATGCCACCCTGATTCTCTGAAAAGAGAATGTGTGACAAACATTACAATATTTATGTCATCTCATCTTCAGAGTGACTCTGGAAAATGCTGGACATAAATTTAGGAGTCTTAAGAGTAAAATAGGCTCTTCCGACATGGCTGTTACAATTGCAATGAAAGATTCTAAAAACAGAAATGGTAGTCTTTTTATATTTAACCATGATATAAATTCAATGACTGGTCCTTAAACAGTCGTCTCTTTCCTCCAATTTTTTTTTTTTTCACAAAGGCATGACATGATGACGACTTCAACCATTTCAGACTGTATCCACTATTAAAATCGATCTCTCTCACAATGTCAATGCACTCCTCCGCTTCAACTTTTATTTTATTTTATACTCTTGGTTTAGATTGAGTTTAATGTTATCACTTTGCATCCTGGAAAAAGAAGCTGAATATTTCTTTCTTTTTTGTGTACAAGCTTACCTGTGGCCCTTCTAGAGTGAGATGTTTAGACTTTGTTTCTATTGTATACTCTCTGAGTACTGTGAGTTACATCCAGATGGAAATAATTATTCCCAGGTGGGACTAATCCTTGTTAAGGCACCATTCTATTCACCAATGATTCCATGGTCTACACTTTCTGACAGCCAATAGTCACCTTCTGTACCCTCAGTGACCAGCTAGCATGTATCTGCCACTTCTCTCTTTTTCTTTCTCTACTCTTCACCCATTTTTTCTCTCCCCTGGATTTAGGACAAAAATGTAAATGGCAACACAAAAATTTGTTCTGAAAGACTAAATCCGTGTTACATCTTGGAAACGATGTATAGTGTGTTAGATCATTAATTTACATGGAATTATTTTATTTTGATTTTGATTTTTTTGAGACGGAATTTCGCTTTTGTTGCCTAGGCTGGAGTGCAATGGTGTGATCTCGGCCCACCGCAACTTCCGCCTCCCGGGTTCAAGCGATTCTCCTGCCTCAGCCTCCCAGGTAGCTGGGATTACAGCCATGCGCCACCACGCCTGGCTAATTTTGTATTCTTAGTAGCGATGGGGTTTCTCCATGTTGTTCAGGCTGAGCTCAAACTCCCGACTTCAGGTGATCCGCCGACCTCGGCCTCCCAAAGTGCTGGGATTACAGGCGTGAGCACCCCCCAGGCTTACACAGAATTAGAATGTAAGAAACCATAATATATATGCCCCTAAGTGCTTCTGCTATAAAGGAGAGGGATGGGAAGGGAGACTTGTACTCCCAGTGGGGGGAGAGTATTTTTATCACTGATATTGTTTAGAATTGTTGACACCACTGATTACAGGTAAAAAGGGCAGGACTAATTTTCATTCATGCTATTGTTTTCAAACTCCCTAAAGACAATGCCCTTGTTTATTGCCTGTCCTCAGGGCTGACTGTTATTACTGCTTCCACTTAGTTCACCATTTTCTGGTATTCATTAAGAGAAAAAAAAAGAATGAAAACCACATGAGGACAGTGATTTTTGCCAGTTTCGTTCATCAGTGTATCCCAAGGGCCTGGAACAGTGCCCAGCATATATCAAGTGCTCAATAAATGATTTTTTTAATGAATGCATTTATTATGAGATATTATCACCAACAAAAGAAGGTATAGAATCAATTTGTAAGATATAAAGAAAAATGTAGCAAATATTTACCAAGCTGACCTAATAAATATCATTTGACACTACTATATTCCTTGAATAAACTTCTCTTGTCATATCTCTTTCCATTATTCCAGAGGCTACAGCAATCTTGAATTAATCTTTATTTTGCTTTTTCTATTTTACTGTATTATTTTTCATTCTTAATTGAATGTGGATTATTTTGTACATACAGAAGAATGTTAGGTAGATAACAAACGCCTATATATCTACCACCTAACTAAAGCAATAAATTATTACCAAGACCATTGACGTTTCCGTGTTCCTCCCGATCTTAAAAGGCCACATCTTCCTCCCCTCTTCTAAATTTTGTGTTTCTCATTTCCTTGCTTATTTTTTTAGGCTTACTACATTTTAATGTAGGAATATAAAATATTATTTCATTTGACATTTTAAACTTCATGTAAATGGTAAAATATTGTATATATTCATCTATAACTTGCTTTTTGTGATAAGCATTATGTGTGTGAGAGTCTACTGCTCTGGGGACCAATTATGCCACCTGTGTACTGCACAACTCTGGGGGGGCTGTTTGCTTTGAGGTCTGGGTGAATGACAACCCCTGGAGTTGTACAGTGTACAACCTGCTTGGCTGTACGTAAGGCTGTGACAGATTGTGTTTCCAACTATGGCCACAAAATATCTCCCATCCCAGAAGCTTTTTTGCAATGTGACCTTGTCATGCCCCCATCAAGAAATGGAGTCTATTTTTCCTCCCTGTGGATCTGGGCTGGCCTTGTGACGTATTTCAACTAATAGAATGTAGTAACTTCCAAGACTAAGAAGTAAGAGGTCTCTAACTTCTTCCTTTATCATTTGTAATGCTCCAAGCTACCATGTAAGAAATCTGATTACTCCAAGACCACCATGTTGTGAGAAAGTCTAAGCTGACCATATAGTAAGAGAGAAGCCACTTGGAGGAGCACTGAGGTGCCAGACATGTGTATGAAGCCATATTGCTCCTCCTAGCTCAGTCTAATCACGGACTGAATGCAGCTGAGTGAATGACCCCAGCTGATGCTATGTGGGGCAAAACTGCCCAGCTAAGCCCTAACTAAATTCCTCACCTGCAATATCATGAGCCAATAAAATGAAACTAGAATAGCCCTTCAAAACATTCCCACTTGTCCTGAGTTGGACTGATTAGTCACTGGATGTGGCCATCCCAGCAAGGAAGGTGATCTAGGACCAGGCAGCTCTCTGCAACTGAGGCAGTCCCTGAGGTCCCACCACTGAAGGTGAGCTGCTGACAGCACTACCATAGAGTCTTTATGTTATTCTCTACATAAGATCATGTCATCTGCAAACAGGGACAATTTGACTTCCTCCTTTCCAATTTGGATGCCCTTTATTTCTTTCTCTTGCATAATTGCTCTGGCTAGGACTTCCAGTACTATGTTGAATAAGAGTGGTAAGAATAAGCATCTTTGTCTTGTTCTGGTTCTTAGAGGAAAAGCTCACAAGTATTTTATTGTGTGAATATCTGTTATTTAACTCTTTTCCTATTGATGGATATTTGGATTCCTGAGATCATCAGATATTCTTCTGAGGAGAAATAAAATCCTTTACAGACAAGCAAATGCTGAGAGATTTTGTCACCACCAGGCCTGCCCTACAAGAGCTCCTGAAGGAAGCACTAAACATGGAAAGGAAAAACCGGTACCAGCCACTGCAAAAACATGCCAAATTGTAAAGACCATCGAGGCTAGGAAGAAACTGCATCAACTAATGAGCAAAATAACCAGCTAACATCATAATGACGGGATCAAATTCACACATAACAATATTAACCTTAAATGCAAATGGGCTAAATGCTCCAATTAAAAGACACAGACTGGCAAATTGGAAAAAGTGTCAAGACCCATCAGTGTGCTGTATTCAGAAGACCCATCTCACATGCAGAGACACACATAGACTCAAAATAAAGGGATGGAGGAAGATCTACCAAACAAATGGAAAACAAAAAAAGGCAGGGCTTGCAATCCTAGTCTCTGATAAAACAGACTTTAAACCAACAAAGATCAAAAGAGACAAGGCCATTACATAATGGTAAAGGGATCAATTCAAAAAGAAGAGCTAACTATCCTAAATATATATGCACCCAATGCAGGAGCACCCAGATTCATAAAGCAAGTCCTGAGTGACCTACAAAGAGACTTAGACTCCCACACAATAATAATGGGAGACTTTAACACCCCACTGTCAACATTAGACAGATCAATGAGACAGAAAGTTAACAAGGATATCCAGGACTTGAACTCAGCTCTGCACTAAGCAGACCTAATAGACATCTACAGAACTCTCCACCCCAAATCAACAGAATATACATTCTTCTCAGCACCACATTGCACTTATTCCAAAATTGACCACATAGTTGGAAGTAAAGCACTCCTCAGCAAATGTAAAAGAACAGAAATTATAACAAACTGTCTCTCAGACCACAGTGCAATCAAACTAGAACTCAGGATTAAGAAACTCACTCAAAACCGCTTGACTACATGGAAACTGAACAACCTGCTCCTGAATGACTACTGGGTACATAACGAAATGAAGGCAGAAATAAAGATGTTCTTTGAAACCAATGAGAACAAAGACACAACATACCAGAATCTCTGGGACACATTTAAAGCAGTGTGTAGAGGGAAATTTATAGCACTAAATGCCCACAAGAGAAAGCAGGAAAGATCTAAAATTGACACCCTAACATCACGATTGAAAGAACTAGAGAAGCAAGAGCAAACACATTCAAAAGCTAGCAGAAGGCAAGAAATAACTGAGATCAGAGCAGAACTGAAGGAGACAGAGACACAGAAAACCCTTCAAAAAATCCATGAATCCAGGAGCTGGTTTTTTGAAAAGATCAACAACATTGGTAGACCACTAGCAAGACTAATAAAGAAGAAAAGAGAGAAGAATCAAATAGATGCAATAAAAAATGATAAAGGGGATATCACCACCGATCCCACAGAAATACAAACTACCATCAGAGAATACTATAAACACTTCTATGCAAATAAACTAGAAAATCTAGAAGAAATGGATAAATTCCTGGACACATACACCCTCCCAAGACTAAACCAGGAAGAAGCTGTATTTTCCAAATATGTTAAAGTTTTGCTGTTCATATTTGAATCCTGAATGACCTGAAAAGTGATTTTGTTATGGTATTAGGTAAAGATCCATTTTTTTTTCATACAAATGACTGTTAATTCGCAATAATGCCTCTGTCATATATCAAGTGTCTGTATGTTTTGATGTCTTGCTGGGTTACTGATTGTGTTATTGTGTTCTGCTGGTTCGTTTGTCTATCTCTGAGCCAGTGTCTTAGTTCCTTAATTACTATAAATTTATCACACTTGGAGCAGGGTTCCCTTAACCTTGTCATTCTTCTCCACGAGTGCCTGGGCTGTTCTTCACTCTGCTCTATCATATAAATTTTAAATCAGTTTGTCAAATTTCACACGCAAAAATTTCTTAGAAATTGTGTTTGTTCTGTTTTCTATGAAAATGTCTTTATTTTAGAAGTAATCTGTATCCTGCTGAAATCTGAGAAACACTCAATTGAGGGATTTGCTAGCCATTTGTAGCGGGTTGAATAGCGGGACTTCCAGGCTATGTCCACATCGGAATCTCTGGAACTTATAAATGTGATCTTATTTGGGAAAAGTGTCTTTGCAGATGTAATTAAATTAAGGATCTTGAGAGGAGGAGATTTTCCTGGATTATCTAGGTGGTCCCTAAAGCCAATATTAAATGTCCTTATAAGAGATACACAAAAGGAGAGACACAGAGAAGAGGAGGCAAGGTGTTCATGGAGGTAAAGATTGGAGTAATGCAGCCAAAAGCCAACAAACACAGCCACCAAAAGCTGGAAGAGGCAGAAAACAAATTCTCTTCTACAGCCTCCAGAGAGTGCCGCCCTGCGACACCTTGATTTCAGAGATACCAGATCTCCAGAACTGTGTGAGAATATATTTCTGTTGTTTTAAGCCACCCAATTTATGGCAATTTGTTACAGCAGTCACAGGAAACTAATACACCACTCATTCTTTGTTTTCTGTAAGCTATTTTCCTGTATTGTTAGATCCCTAGAAAGCAACATACCAGGGGCATATTATTACCAATATAAATGTTAATAAATATAAATATCTTCACTGGTTGAAGCCAGATATCATGTCTTTGAATTTTCTAAAGTGTATGAGAAATGGCCACATAAAAAAATGTCTGCATCTGTGGCAAGACACCAGCTCTATCTCCTAGGAAAAGGTCAAAGCAGAACATTCCTGTGGGTGAGATGAGTCCATCCCCTCTGTAAATCCAGGAAGCAGATCATGTTGGGGAGAGCCACAAGTTTATTATTAATGTAAGTTTTGGTTAAGACAAGTCAAAAAGAAAAATCTTGGTCAGAGTTACTCAGGTAAGCTGCTCTCATGGTAAAAAGATGGTGCAAAGGCAATGGGCAACTTGGTAATGGCATCCCTCAATATGCTTAGCGCTTGAGTTTCCTGCTCCAATCTGGACTGGCTGCACATGTCCGGTGCACTGCTGTCATCCCAAGATATCCCTTTACCAGCTACCTGGGAGCTCCCTTAATCTGTTTACTACATCGAATCTCCTGTTCCCTGTGTCTTATATCTTCCTATGTCTTGATTTACTCTTCATATTTTGGTGAGCACCTCCTCCAGTAGCTTCTTGGGAAACTGTGCTTGGGGAACAAGTAATTTGAGACCTTGCATGTCTACAAATATCTTTATTTACTTACCCTAAAATGATAGTTTGGTGGAATAAAAATTGTAGCATGAAAATAATTTTCCTTCAAAATTTTAGAGCCATTGCTTCATTGTTTTCTTGCTTCCTTTGCTGCTGTTAAGAAGAATAGAGCCATTCTCCTATCTGATCCTTTGTATAAAGTCTATTTTTTCTCTTCTAGAAACTTCTGTTTATTCCCATTGTGTTGAAGTTATCTTGATGTAAGCCTATTTTCTCCCACTGTGCTGTGTTCTAGGTAGGCTCCTTTTATCTGACAATTCACGTCCCTGAGTTTGGAGAAATTTTTTTTTTATTCTTTCAATGATAATTTTCCCACCTCTGCTTTCAGCATTCTTTTCTATAATTCACATTTTTCAGGTGTTGTTACCACTTTGTCTGGTCGTTTAATTTTTTCACGTTTCTTTCCTCACTGTTTTTCTTCTTTTTGTCCTTGAATTTCACCCTTGAGTTTTTAATTTCTGCTATCATTTTACTTAACCAGACAGAATCTCTAGTTAGATGTTGAATAGAGGCAATAATAATCCTTGTTTTGTTCTTGATTTGATTTTTAAGGTAATGTTCTCATGTTTCAGATTTAGGTATTGGGTTGATTTTAGGTCTTTGGTAAATAACTTTTATTAGGTATCTGTTATTCCTAGATCGTTAGGCAATTCTATTCCAAATAGGCATTGAATTACATTGAATGCTTGTACTGTATTTGTTAAGATAATTTGTTTTTTCTGTTTTTATCAGTGAATAAAAATAATGGATTTTCTAAAATTAAATTAACTTTACCTTCCTGGGATAAGCACAGCTTAGTTGTAATGTTTTCTGTCTCTTCGTTGCTGGATTCAGTTTGTATATATTTTGTTTAGGTTTTTATATCTGCATTGGTGAGTGAAATTGTTCTGTAGTATTCTTTGCTTATACTTTACTTTTCTGTTTTTGCTATGGAGGTTGTATATAACACAGCTCTCATAACAGTTGGAGAGCTAGAGAGTTTTCTTTCTATTTCTATTCCCTGGAAGAATGTTTATAATATTGGAATGATTTCTTCCTTAAATGCTTAGTAGAACTCGACAACAAAATAATCAGGGCATGATGCTTTTACATATTGATTTTATTCCCTCATTGTTTATAGGACTACTCAAGATTGCTGTTTTTCTTTGAGTCAGTTTGGGTTGGTTATATTTCCTAGGAGTTTTGCCTTTTTCAAGTCCTAAATATATTGGCATTAAAATTTTCATAGTATTATCTCTTCAATACACCAGTTTTTGACTTTGTTGACCCTCTTTGTTGTCTGTCTTTTTTTTTTTTTTTTTTTTTTTTGGCTTTTTTTCAGAGACAGGGTCTTGCTCTGTGCCTAGGCTAAAGTGCAGTGGTGTGATCATACTCACTCTAACCTCAAACTCCTGAGCTCAAGAGATCTTCTCGCCTCAGCCTCCTGAGTAGCTAAGACTACAGACATGTGCCAGGTAATTTTAAAAACTTTTTGTAGAGAAAGGGTCTTGCTACATTGCCCAGGCTTGTTTCAAACTCCTGGCTTCAAGCAATCTTCCCACCTTAGCCTCCCAAAGCACTGGTATTAGAGGTGTTAGCCACCATATCCAGCCTGTCTTCTCTTTTATTATTTAGCTTTATTATCTCTTTTCCTTGGGTTTATCCTGTTTCTCTTTTATTAAGTTTTTAAGTTCAATGCTTAGCTCATTACTTTTCATTTTAGCTTATTTCACAATTTTAACTTTTTATTTCTAAGTAATTGTAGATTCACAGAAAGTTGTGAAAATAATAAAGAGAATTGCTATGTACCCTTCACCCAGTTTCTCCTGGTGGTTACATCTTAGGTAACCATAGTACAATATCAAATCCAGGAAACTGACATTGGTACAATGTGTATGTATAATTTAATGCCATTTATCACGTGCATTGATTTGTGTAACCCCACCATCACAATCAAGACACAGAACATTTCCATCATTACCAAGATCTCCCTCCTACCTACCGTTTATAGTCACACCCATTCCCTTCCCATCCACCAGGCCTAACTCCTGGTAACTACAAATCTGCTCAACATCTCTATAGTTTTATCATTTTGAGAATGTTATATAAATGAAATCACACAGTATGTGACCTTTGAGATTGACCCTTTTCACTTGGCAAAATGCTCTTGCGAGCCATATAAGTTGCATGTATCAATAGTTTGTTCCCTTTTATGGCTGAGAAGTCTTCCATGGTATGGCTATACCACAGTTTGTTTAACCATTCATCTAGTGAAGGACATTTAGATTGCTTCCAGTTGTTGATTATTACTCACTTATTAGAAAGAACTATCCAGGTGTTTTTAATGTAGAATCCTTGAACTTTTCTATGTAGACCATCATATCATCGAAAAATAGGGATGTTTTTATTTATCCCTTCCTGATCTCTATGGCTTTTATTGTCTTAATGCACTTACTAGGATTCTAGTATTATGCTGAATAAGAGGGATGAGAACAGACATCTTTGCCTTGCTTTTGAACTTAAGAGGAAAGCATTCAGTCTTTCACCATCGTGTATGATGTCAGCTACAGGGTTTTTGAAGATGTTTTTTATTAAGTTGAAGAAGTGCTCCTCTATTCTTAGTTTTCTGAGCATTTTATTTATTTTATTTTATTTTACTTTTTTGAGATGGAGTCTTGCTCTGTCACCCAGGCTGCAGTGCAGTGGCGGGATCTCGGCTCACTGCAGCCTCTGCCTCCCAGGTTCAGGCGATTCTCCTGCTCAGCCTCCCAAGTAGCTGGGATTACAGGCATGTGCCAGCATACCCGGCTAATTTTTGTATTTTTAGCGGAAATGGGGTTTCACCATGTTGGCCAGGCTGGTCTTGAACTCCTGACCTCAGGTGATCCACCGTCCTTGGCCTCACAAAGTGCTGGGATTACAGGTGTGAGCCACCGTGCCCAGCCAGTTTTCTGAGCATTTTAATCATGTATGGGTGTTGAATTGTTTTTGCATCATTTTTAGGAAACAACATTTACATATAAAAATTCATTATTTTAACTATTTTAAAGTATACAATTCAGTGTTTAGTGTTTTTTAGTACAAACACAATGCTGTTCAATCAACATCACCGTCCAATTTCAGAACACTCTTAATACCTCAAAAAGAAACCCCACAGCCATTAAGCAGTCACTTCGCATTTCCCCTACCCCTCAGCCCCTGACAACCACTAATATGCTTTCTGTCTATGAATTTATCCTGGATATTTCATGTACATGGAATCATACAATATGTATCTTTTTTGTCTGGCTTCTTTAGCATAATGTTTTCAACTTCATCCATGTTGTAGCATATATCAATACTTCATTTCTTTTAATGGCTAAGTAATATTCCATTGTATGGCTATACCAAAATTTGTTTATCCATTCATCAGTTTAGCTATTTCTACTTTTCATCATTATCATCATTTGAGCTGTTCATCATTATTCACCATTTGAGTTATTTCTACTTTTTGGCTATTATGAATAATGTTGCTATGCACATTCACATTTGAGTTTTTGTATAAACATATGTTTTCAATTCTCTTGGGCATATACCTAGGAGTGAAAGTGCTGGGTCATATAGCAATTCTATGTTTAACTTTTTAACAAACTGTTCAAATTTAGTGGTAGGCAAGATAAAGGCAAGCTTTTTAGCTGGTCTTTCAGATGGGTCAGAGGAAATGATTACGATTCTTGTGAATGCAATCTGTTCTATTCTTCCCCACACCAGCACTAGAAGGCAGAGTATTATTTTCAAGGCTACCACTGAGGTGGGGAGTGAAGGATGGGAATAGGTTAAGTTAACATGCCACACAGTTTGCTGTTCTTACTGAGATTCAGCTTGTTTTTCTTGATTAAGCACTGGGCTGGTCATTGCAAGCTTCTGCTTATTTCCAGAGTTCTAAAAAAGTTGATTTTTTGCCAGTTTTTCCATTGCTTTTATGGAAGAACAGAGTTTTGAAATTCCTTATTCCACCATCTTCAATAACATCTTCAACAATTTGGGTGTTAAATTTTGTCAAGTACTTTTTCTGCATCAATTGATGTGATCATATAATTTTTCTTCTCTAAATTTAAATGAGGGCTTATGTGGATTGATTTTCAAATATGGAACCAGCCTTATATCTCTGGGATAAATCTCCTTTGTTCATAATGTGTAATTGTCTTATATGTTGCTCAATTCTATTTGCTAATATTTTCTTAAGTACTTTTGTGCCTATGTTCATGATGGTTATTTGTCTGCAGTTTTATTTTTTTCTGGTTTTGGCATCAGAATAATATAGGCCTGATAAAATCAGTTGGGAAATGTTTCCTCCTTTTCTATTTTTTTGGAAAAGATTTTGTAGATTTGGTGCTAAATCTTTTCTAAATGTTTGATAGATGTCACTTGAAATTTATGTTTGGTAGAATTCATATGGGCCTGAGGATTACTTTCTTGGGAGTTTTAAAGTTACAAATTCAGGGCTGAGTGTGGTGGCTCACTCCTGTAATCCCAGCATCATGGGAGGCCAAGGCAAGAGAATCACTTGAGACCAAGAGTTTGAGACCAGCCTGAACAACATAGTGAGACCCCTGTTCTTTACAAAAAATAGAAAAATGGGGGTAGCTTGAGATGGTGGAATAGAAGGCCCCACTGATCATCTCCCCTGCAAGGACACTAATTTAGCAACTATCCACACACACAAAAAGCACCTTTGTAAGAACCAAAAATCAGGTGAGCACTCACGGTACCTAGTTTTAACTTCATATCACTGAAAGAGGCACTAAAGAGGTAGATAAAACAGTCTTGAATCGCCGATGCCACTCCTCCCCTCTCCCCCATACCCTGGCAGCCAAGGTGTGGTGTGGATAGTGTTTTTGTGCCCTGAGGAGAGGGAGAGCCAGGAATTGTGAGTCATTGAACTCGGTGCTGCCCTTGTTATAGCACAAAGCAAAACCAGACCAAAGGTAGCTGATGCTTGCCCATGGAGGGTGCATTTACACCAGCCCAAGCCAAAGGAGAATCACAGATCCCAGCGGTCAGAACTTGAGTTCTGGCAAGCCTTGCCACAACTAGCTAAAGTGCTCTGGGGCCCCAAATAAACTTGAAAGGCAGTCTGTCCCACAAGGACTGCAACTCCTAGGTGAGTCCTAATGCTGAACTGGGCTCAGAGCCAGTGGACTAGGGGGAACGCAACCTACTGAGATACCAGCTGGGGCAGCTAAGAGATTGCTGGCATCACCCCTCCCCTAGCCCCAGGCTGTGCAGCTCAAGGCTCCAAAGAGACCCTTTCCTTCCACTTGAGGAGAGGAGATGAAAGAGTGGGGAAGACTTTGTCTTGAGTCTTAGATGCCAACTCAGTCACAGCAGGATAGGGCATGGGTCAGAGTCATGAGGCCCCCTTTCCAGGCCCTAGCTCCTGGACATTCCGGGACACACCCTAGGCCAGAAGGGAACCCGCTGCCTTGAAGGGAAGGACCCAGTCCTGGCAGGATTCATCACCTGCTAACTGAAGAGTCCTTGGGCCTTGAATAACCAGCAGCGATACTCAGGTACTACATCAAGTGTCTTTGGGTGAGACACTGAGGCTAGCTGGCTTCATGTGAGACTCAGCACATTAGCTGTGGTGGCTATGGGGCAAGATTTCTCTTACCCGAGAAAAGCAGAGGGAAAAGTAAAGGGAACTTTGTCTTGCACCTTAGGTACCAGCTTGGCAACTAAGCGGGTAGAGCACCAAGCAGGCTCTTGGGGTCCCTGATTCCAGGACTTGGCTCTTGGATGGCATTTCTGGACCTGCTCTGGGCCAGAGGGGAGGCTACTCCCCTGAAGAGTGAGTCCCAGGCCAGGCAGCATTCACTACAAGGAGACTGAGGAGCCCTTGGGCCTTAAAAGGAGCATCGGCAGTAGTCCCCAGAGGCCTATGGTAGCAGTGGTCATGAGGTAAGTTCCCTCTGCCTTTGGAAAAAAGCAGGATGAATGGGAAGGACTGTGTCTTGTGGTTTGAGTGCCAACTCAGCTGCAGTACAATAGAACACCAGGTGGACTTCTAAGGTTTTAGACTCTAAAGTTTTGACGGCAACTCTGGACCTGCCCAGGTCCTTGGGGGAGCTCGCTGCCTTGAAGGGAAGAACATAGGCCTGGCTGGCTTTGCCACCTGCTGATTGTAGAGGCCAAGGACTTTGAGCAAACACAGGTGGAAGCCAGGGAGTGGTTACAGTGGGCCTTGGGCAAAATCCAGCACTGTGCTGGCATTAGGTGTGATTCAGCACAGTAACAGTGGTGGTAGCCACAGGGGTGCTTGTGTCACTCCAGCTCCAGCTCCAGGTGGCTCAAAACAGAGAGAGACTCCATTTGTATGGAAGAAAGTAAGGGATGAGAACAAGAGTCTCTGCCTGGTAATCCAGAGAATTATGGATCTTGTCGAAGACCATCAAGGCAGTACCTCTATGAGTCTGCAAGAACCACACTGTTACTGGGCTTGGGGTCCCCCCTAAAGCAGATACAGATTAGATCACAACACTCAAGTCCTTTCAAGTATCTGGCAAGCCTTTCCAAGAAGGACATGTACAAACAAGCTCAGACTGCAAAGACTACAATGCCCAGACACAGACGAACATCTATAAGTATCAAGACAGTCCAGGAAAACGTGACCTCACCAAATGAAGTAAATAAGGCACCAGGGACCAATCCTGGAGAAACACATATGTGACTTTCAGACACAGAATACAAAATAGCTGTTTTGAGGAAACTCAAAGAAATTCAAGATAACACAGAGAATTCAGAATTTTATCAGATAAATGTAACAAAGAGATTGAAATAATTTAAAAGAATCAAACAGAAATTCTTGAGCTGAAAGATGCAATTGGTATACTGAATAATGCATCAGAGTCTTAATAGCAGAACTGATTGAGCAGAAGAAAGAATTAGTGAACTTGAAGACAAGTTATTTGAAAATACACTGTCAGAGAAGACAAAAGAAAAAAGAATTTAAAAAAGTGAAGCATGCCTACAGGATCTAGAGAATAACCTCAAGAGGGCAAATCTAGGGTTATTGGCCTTAAAGAGGAGTTAGAAAAAGAGATGGGGAAGAAAGTTTATTCAAAGGGATAATAACACAGAACTTCCCAAACCTAGAGAGAAAGATATCAATATCCAAGTACAAGAAGGCTACAGAACACCAAGCAGATTTAACACAAAGAAGCCTACCTCAAGGCATTTAATAATAATCAAACTCCCAAAGGTCAAGGATAAAGAAAGGATTCTAAAAGCAGCAAGAGAAAAGAAGCAAATAACATACAATAGAGCTCCAATATGTCTGGCAGCTGACTTTTCATTGGCAACCTAACAGGCCAGGAGAGAGTGGCGTGACATATTGAAAATACTGAAGGAGGCTAGGCGCGGTGGCTCGCGTCAGTAATCCCAGCACTTTGGGAGGCCAAGGTGGCCAGATCACCTGAGGCCAGGAGTTTGAAACCAGCCTTGACCAACATGGTGAAACCCCGTCTCTACTAAAAATACAAAAATTAGCTGGGCATCGTGGCATCCACCTGTAATCCCAGCTACTAGAGAGACTGAGGCAGGAGAATCACTTGAACCCGGGAGGCAGAGGTTGCAGTGAGCCGAGATTGCACCATTGCACCATTGCACTCTAGCCTGGGCAACAAGAGCGAAACTCTGTCTAAAAAAAAAAAAAAAAAAAAGAAGAAAGAAAAAAGAAAATACTGAGGGAAAAAAAACCTCTTACCCTAGAATAGTACATTCAGCAAAAATGTCCTTCAAACATGAGGGAGAAATAGACTTTCTCAGACAAACAAAAGCTGAGGGATTTCATCGATACCAAACCTGTCTTACAAGAAATGTGAAAGAGAATGTATCAGTCAGAAGGAGAAGGACATTAATGAGCAATAAGAAATCACCTGAAGGTACAAAACTCACAGGTAATAGTAAGTACACAGAAAAACAAAGAATATGATACCACTGTAATTGTGGTGTGTAAACTACTCTTAAGTAGAAAGACTAAATGATGAACCAATAAAAAATAATAACTACAACTTTTCAAGACATAGTATGATAAGATATAAATAGTAACAATAAAAAGTTAAAAAGCAGGGGGACAATGTGAAGGCACAGAGTATTAGTTTTCTTTTTGCTTGCTTATTTGTTTATATAAACAGTGCTAAGTTCTTAGCAGCTTAAAATAATGGGTTATAAGACAGTATTTGCAAGCCTCGTAGTAATCTCCAATAAATAAATGTACAATGGATACACGAAAAACAAAAAGCAAGAAACTAAATCATATCACCAGAGAAAATCACCTGCCCTAAAATGAAGACAGGAAGAAAAGGAAAAAGGGAGAGAAGACCACAAAACAACTGAAAACACATAACAAAACGGCAGGAGTAAGTCCTTACTTATCAATAATCACATTTAATATAAACGGACTAAACTCACCAATCAAAACACATAGACTGGCTGAATGGATAAAAAGACCCATTGATCTGTTGCCTACAAAAAACACATTTCACCTATAAAAATACACACAGACTGAAAATAAAGGAATGGAAAAAGATATTGCATGCCAATGGAAACCAAAAAAGAGCAGGAGTAGCTATACTTATATCAGACAAAATAGATATCAAGATAAAAACTATAAGAGAAGGTCACTATACAATCATAAAGGGATCAATTCAGCAAGAGGATATAACAATTTTAAATATATATGCACTCAACACTGGAGCACCCAGGTGTATAAAGCAAATATTTTTAGAGCTAAAAAGAGAGATCAACCCCAATACAATAATAGCTAGAGACTTCCAGACAGAAAATCAACAAAGAAACATCAGATTCAATCTACGCTATAGACCAAATGGATCTAATAGATATTTAGAGAGCATTTTATTCAACAACTACAGAATATGCATTCTTTTCCTCAGCAAAGGAATCATTCTCAAGGATAGACCATATGCTAGGTCACAAAACAAGTCTTAAAACATTCAAACAATTGAAATAATATCAAGCATCTTCTCTGACCACAGTGGAATAAAACTACAAATCAATAACAGAGAAATTTTGGAAACTATACAAACACATGGAAGTTAAACAATATACTCCTGAATGACCAGTGGATCAATGAAAAAATTAAGAAGGAAATTGAAAAATTTGTTGAAACACGTAATGGAAACAAAACATACCAAAACCTATGTGATACAGTGACTAAGAGGGAAGTTTACAGTTGTAAGTGCCTACATCAAAAAAGAAGAAAAGCTTCAAATAAACAACCTAACAATACATCTTATAGAACTAGAATAGCAAGAGCAAACCAACCCCAAAATTAGTAGAAGAAAAGAAATAATAAAGATCAGAGCAGAAATAAATGATATTGAAATGAAGAAAACAATACAAAAGATCAATGTAACAAAAAGTTGGTGTTTTGAAAAGTTAAAAAAAAAAAACCTTTAGCCAGACAAAGAAAAAAAGAGAGACAATCCAAATAATCAAAATCAGAGCTGAAGGAAACATTATAACTGATACCACAGAAATTCAAAAGATCATTAGTGGCTACTATGAGGAACTATATGCGAATATACTGGAAAATCTAGAAGAAACCAATAAATTTCGACCAGGTGTGGTGGCTTGCACCTGTAATCCCAGCACTTTGAAAGGCCACTTGAGCCCAGGAGTTTGAGACCAGTCTGGGCAATATAGTGAGACCCCATCTCTACAAAAAATACAAAAATTAATCAGGTGTGGTGTCATGAGCCTGTAGTCCCAGATACTCAGGAGGCTGAGGTGGGAGGATCACCTGAAGCCTGGGTAGGTTGAGGCTGCAGTGAGCTGTGATTGCACCACTGCACTCCAGCCTGAACAATAGAGTAAGACCCTGTCTCAAAAAAAAGAAAGAAATGGACAAATTCCTAGACACATACAATCAATAACAAGTAACAAAATTGTAACCCTGATGAATATTGATGCCAAAATTCTCAGTAAAATACTAATAAACCAAATTCAACAATACATTAAAAAGGTCATTCATCATGACCAAGTGGGATTAATCACAATGCAAGACTTGTTCAACATACACAAATCAATCAATGTGCTACATCATATCAACAGAATGAAGGACAAAAACCATATGATCATTTCAATTGATGCTGAAAAAAGCATTTGATAAAATTCAACATCCTTTCATGATAAAAACCCTTAAAAAAACTGGGTATAGAAGGAACATACTTCAACATAATAAAAACCATATATGACAGACCCACAGCTAGTATCATACTGAGTGGGGAAAAATTGAAAGTCTTTCTCCAAGATCTGAAACATGACAAGGATGCCCACTGTCACCACTGTTATTCAACATAGTACTGGAAGTCCTAGCTAGAGCAATCAGACAAGAGAATGAAATAAAGGGCATCCAAATTGGAAAGGAAGAAGTCAAATTATCCTTGTTTGCAGATAATACGATCTTATATTTGGAAAAATATAAAGACTCCATCAAAAGACTATTAAAAGTGATAATTCAGTAAAGTTTCAGGATACAAAATCAACATAAAAAATCAGTAGCATTTCTATATGCCAACAGTGAACACTCTGAAAAATAAAATTAAAAAGTAATCCCATTTACAATAGCCACAAATAAAATTAAGTACCTAGGAATTAACCAAAGAAGTGAAAAATCTCTATAATGAAAACTATAAAATACTGATGAAAGATATTGAACAGGACACCATAAAAATGGAAAGATATTCCATGTTCATAAATTGGAAGAATCAATATTATTTAAATGTTCATGCTACCCAAAGCAATCTACAGATTCAATGCAATCCCTATCAAAATACCAATGACATTCTTCACAGAAATAGAAAAAACAATCCTAAAATTTATGTGGAGCCACAAAAGACCCAGAATAGCCAAAGCTATCCTAAGCAGAAAGAAGAAAACTGGAGGAAACACATTATCTGACTTCAAATTATCCTACAGAGCTATCATAACCAAGACAGCATGATACTGGCATAAACACAGACACATAGACTAATGGAACAGAATAGGGAACCTAGAAATGAATCTACATACCTACAGTGAACTCATTTTTCAACAAAGGTGCCAAGAACATACACTGGGGGAAAAGACAGTCTCTGCAATAAATGATGCTGGGAAAACTGGATATTCTATGCATAGCAATGAAACCACCATGCTTAGCTAATTTAAAAAATATTTTTTAGAGATGGGGGTCTCACTATGTTGCCCAGGCTGGTCTTCAACTCCTGGGCTCAAGTGATCCTCCAGTCTCAGCCTCCCAAATAGCTGGGATTACAGGCAGGAGCCACTGCACCTGTAAAAATAATTCTATTCTCTTCAAGAGATATAAAACAAAGTAAGATATCCTTTTTCAAATTACCAGATTGGAAAGATTAAAAAGACTAACAAAGTGGTATAGTTGCAGTAAATCAGTTATCACTGACAACGTAGAGAGAAGGTAAGAGGAAAACATAAATACAAAACACAAGAGAAAAAAAGCAATGTCATATTCAGCATCGGATAAGGTCTAGGCCAGAGTTTCTCAACCTCAGCACTGTTGACATAATTCTTTGCTGTGGGGGACTGTCCTGTGTATTGCAGGATGTTTAGCAGCATTCCTGGCTTCTACTCACTAGATAACAGTAGCATCTCCAACTTCTTTCCCCAGATTCTATATTATTTTTGAATTTATCTCTTGGTACAGATTTTTAGTGGTTGCCCTATGCATTACATTATACCCCCATCGGTTATCACAGCCTTCTAGTGTCCACATTTTACCACTTTGAGTGAAGTATAGAAATCTTACCTCCCTGCAAGTCTTTATACCCTCCTCTGTTTATAATTCCCTGAAATATTTCCTCTACATACATTGAGGACCACATCACATAATGTTATCTTTTTTGATTCAAAAGTCAAACAAAATATAGAAAGCTCAAGAGAAGAAAAGTCTATTTTATTTATTGTTACTCTTCCCCTTATTTTTTATTCCTTGCTGATGTTTTGAGATTCTTTTATCGTTTCTGTTTTTTTTTTTTTTTTCAAGAACTTCCTTTAGCCATTCTTTTAAGGTAGGTCTGCTAGTGACAAATTCTCTTAATTTTCCTTTATCTGAAAGTGTCTTGATGTTCCCTTTATTCCTGAAGTGTATTTTCACTGGATATAGCATTCTGGGTTAACAGTTCTTTTGTTTTAGCACTTGAAATTATTTTTTTTTGTCATTTTCTTCTTATCTAAATGGTTTCTGATAAGAAATCCACTGCCACTTGAGTTGTTTTCCCCATCAGTAAGGTCTCATTCATCTTTTTTTGACTTCTGTATGTCTATTCTTGTGCCTGAACCACATTGTCTTGATTACTTTAGCTTTGTAGTAAATATTGAAATTGGGAAGTTTGAGTTTCTCAACTTTGTTCTTTTTAAAGATCATTTTGACTATTCTCAGTTCTTTAAATTTCCATATGAATTTTAGGATCAGTTTGTCAATTTCTGCAAAGTAGTCATTTTGATCATTGGTAGGGATTGTGTTGAGTCTATAGATCAATTTGGGGAGTATTGCGAGCTTAACAATATTAAATCTTCTGATCCATAAATACAGGTTGTCTTTCCACTTATTTAGGTCTTCTTTAATTTTTTTCAATGATGTTTTGTAATTTCCAGTGTACAAGTCTTGCACTTTTTTGTTAAATTTATTCCTATTTTATTCTTTTTCATGCTATTGTGTAAGATGCTCTCTTGAACCATAAGGTTGAGAGCCATATCCTAAGAATGGCAAAACAGAAGCTGATAGGAGCCAAGACACCCTACACACTTCAGTACCAAAAGAGCTCTGTGCCACCTACCAAGACATTTATATAACAGAAAAATAAACTTCTATCTTGTGCAAATCTGTGTTATTTTGAGTGATCTGTCACTCACATAGGAGCTAATCTTAATGAATTTAACTTGTGATGCCATTCATTCATTCATTCATTCAAATATCTATTGAACATATAAAATGTCATAACACCGTGCTAGACCCTCAATGAGATGAAAAAGGCATGTAAATTTCAAACCAAGCTACTTAAGAGACTCTCTAGTGGTTGGTGAGATGAGATATTCACACTAATAATATTTTTTGAGCAACGACAAAGTACCATTTGTCTACTTTAATGAATAGCACAGACCATGCTTGCCTGAACAAGTGAGAGAAAACAGGGGAGAGAGTGGCAATAGAAGAGATCCCTGGACTGGATTCTTAGAGAAAGATTTGAGGGAGAAATCTTCAACTGGAAGAGAAAGATGCTGAAGCATTTCAGATAGAACATTGAGATGAGCAGAAACAATGTTAAAAAAACCTAAAAACGGAAGTGAAGATGGCCGGAAAACTGAAGGGACAGTGGAGAAAGGGGCCAAGGACCCCATGAGAGAACTGAGTGCCCAGCTACAGTCTGTGGGTAAGGTGAGGATCCTCCCATTAGGTGAGCTAGGCTGGTTTGATTGAGTGGCATACCAAGGGAGGAGCAATGGGGCCATCAGGCCTCAAGTGCAACCAGTAACTTGGTGATTGTCTATAGGGAATCTAAAAACAGTATTAAAGCCAACTTAAAGTCAGTCTGCTTTTTACTGCATTGGCAATTCTAAACAATTTCAGTGATAAAATACTCCTCCCTCAAGAAATCTTTTGTCAGTCTATGGCTGTGCTGTCCAATAGAAATATAATGCAAGCGATGTGTTATTTTAAATTTCCCATTAAGAGATAGGCAATATAAAAATAAGTAAACTGCAAAAACTTAAGGTAAAAATGTGGGGCTGATGGAGTTAAAATGTAGAGATTTTGTAGAGGTTTTTTAAATTTTTTTTTTTTTTTTTTTTTTTTTAGAGACAGTGTCTTGCTCTGTTGCCCAGGGTGGAGTGCAGTGGCATGATCCATAGTTCACTGCAGCCTCGAGCTCCTGGGCTCAAGCAATCCTCCTGCCTCAGCCTCCTGAGTAGCTAGGACTACAAGTGTGCACCACCCCATCCAGCTATTTTTTTAAAATATTTTGTAGAGATGGGGTCCACTATGTTGACCAGGGTAGTCTCAAAACTCCTGGCTGCAAATGATCACCTCACCTCGGCCGGCCTGTCAGAGTGCTTGGATTACAGGCGTGAGCTTCTGTTCTTTTCTTTGTGATCTAAGATAAGTTTTCATCTCTTTAAAATAACTTGTTATATCTATAAAATGTTTTTTGTAACCCTCATGGTAACCACAATACTAAAACCTATAGCAGAGTTACTTAAAAAAAAAAAAAAAAAAAGAAAGCTGGGCATGGTGGCTCATGCCTATAATCCCAGAACTTTGGGAGGCCGAGGCAGATGGATCATGAAGTCAAGGGTTTGAGACCAGCCCGACCAACATGGTGAAACCCCGTCTCTACTAAAAATACAAAAATTAGCCAGGTGTGGTGGTGTGTGCCTGTAATCCCAGCTACTTGGGAGACTGAGGCAGGAGAATAGCTTGAACTTGGGAGGCGGAGGTTGCAGTGAGCCTAGACTGTGCCATTGCACTCTAGCCTGGGCAACAGAGCAAGACTCTATCTCAAAAACAAAAACAAAAACAAAAAACAAAAAATCCAGAGACAAATTAAAACATATTATCAGAGAAAGTCACTTAACCACAAAAAAAGACAGTAGGAAAGGAAGAATGGAAGAGAGGAGTTATAAAACAACCAGCAAACAAGCAACAAAATGGCAGTAGTAAGTCTGGTAGGGATTGATAAGTAATATCAATAATAACACTGAATGTTAATCAATTCTCTAATGAAAACATATGGAGTGGCTGAATGGATAAACAAGATCAACTATATGTTGCCTATAAAAAACCCACTTCACTTACAAAGACACACAGACTGAAAGTGAAAGGATGGAAAAAAAATATTCCATGTAAGTGGAAAACATAAAAGAGCAGGAGTAGCTATACTTGTATTACATAAAATAGAGTCCAAGTCAAAGAATGTAAGAAGAGACAAAGAAGGTCACTATATAGTGATAAATAGGTCAATTCACTGAGAGGCTATAACAATTATAAATATCTATGCACCCAACACTGGAGCTCCCACGTATGGAAAGCAAACATTAATAGTTCTAAAGGGAGAGGTAGACTGCAATGCCATAATAGTAGGGGACTTCAACACCGCACTCTCAATAATGGACAGATCAGCCAGCCAGAAAATCAACAGAAAAATATCGGAGTTAAACTACACACTAGACCAAATAGGTCTAACTGACGTTTAAATAATATTTCACCCAAGCACTACAGAATACCACATTCTTTTTATGAGCACATGGAACATTCTACAAATAGACCATACCTTAGGCCACAAAACAAGTCTCAACAAATTCAAAAAAGTAGAAATTGTATCAAGTGTCTTTTATGACTACAATGGAATAAAATTAGGAATCATTAACAAGAGGAATCCTAGAAAACACACAAACACATGGAAATTAAACAACATGTTCCTGAATGACCAATGAGTCAATGAAGAAATTAAGGAGATTTAAAAATTGTTTGAAACAAATGAAAATGAAAATACAGCATATCAAAATACAAACGTAGTACTAAGCAGTACTGGGATATAGCAAAAGCAGTACTAAGAGAGAAGATGTTAGCAATAAATGCCTATATCAAAAAAGTAGAAATACTTCAAACAAACTACCTAACAATGCATCTCAAGGAACTAGAAAAGCAAGAACAAATGAAACCCAAAATCAATAGCAGAAAAGAAAGAATAAAGATCAGAGCAGAAAGAAATGACAGAGGGACTAAAAAAATAAGAGATTCACAAAATGAAAAGTTGGTTTTTGAAAAGATAAACCAAATAAACAAACCTTTAGCTAAACTACCTAGCAGAAAAAGAGGGAAGACCCAAATAAATAAAATCAGAAACAAAAAAGGAGACATAACAACTGAGATCACAAAAATAAAAGGAATCATTAAATCCTATTATGAGCAACTATATGCCAACAAGTTAGGAAATCTAGAAGAAATTGATAAATTCCTGGACATGTACAACCTACCAATATTAAACCATGAAGAAATAGAAAACTTAATAAACCAATAATGAGTAATGAGATTAAAGCTGTAATAAAAAGTCTCCCATCAGAGAAAACCCCAGAGCCTGATGGCTACACTGTTGAATTCTATCAAACATTTAAAAAAGAACTAACACCAATTCTACTCAAACTGTTCAAAAACATGGAGAAGGAGGGAACACTTCCAAACTCACTCAATGAGGCCAGAATTACCTGATACCAAAACCAGGTAAGAACACAACAATAAAAAAAGAAAACTATAGGCCAACATCACTGATGAACATAGATATAAAAATCCTCAACAAAATACTAGCAAACTGAATTCAACAACACATTAAAAAAGATCACTTATCATGATCAAGTGTGATTCATGCTAGGAATGGAAGGATGATGGTTCAACATATGCGAATCAATAAACATTATACATCACATTAGCAGAACCAAGAACAAAAACCATATGATCATTTCAAGAGATAATGAAAAAAATTCAACAAAATTCAATGTCTTTTTATCATAAAAACCATCAACAAACTAGGTATAGAAGGAAAATACTTCAAAATAATTAAGGCCACGTATGGCAAATCTGCAGCTAATATAATGAGTGGAAAAAATAAAAACCTTTTCTCTAGGATCTGGAATGAGGCAAGGATACCAACTCTCACCACTCTTATTAAACATAGCACTGGAGGTCCTGGGCACAGCAATTAGGCATGAGAAAGAAATGAAATGCATTCAGGTTGGAAAGGAAGAAGTGAAGTTAGTTTTGTTCACAGACAACATGATCTCATACGTAGACAATCTTAAGATGCCACCAAAAAAGTGTTTGAACTGATAAATAATTCAGTAAAGTTGCAGTAGAAAAAAAAATCAACATACAAAAATCAGTATTTCTATATGCTGGCAGCAAACAATCTGAAAAAGAAATCAAGAAAACAATCCATTTATAATAGCTACAAATAATATTTTAAAAACCCAGGAATCAATTTAACCAAAGAAGTGAAAGATCTATGCAAGGAAAACTACAATACACTGATGAAAGAAATTGAAGAACACACACACACGAAGTGGAAAGATAGTCCATGTTCATGGGTTGGAAGAATTAATATTGTTAAAACGACAATACTTCCCAAAGCAGTTTACAAATTCAATGTAACCCCTATAAAAATATCAATAACATTCTTCACAGAAATAAAAATAATAATCTTAACATTTCTTTTCTTTTCTTTTTGTTTTTTTGAGACAGTCTCACTCTGTCGCCCAGCCTGGAGTGCCATGGCGCGATCTTGGCTTCCAGGCTCAAGTGATTCTCCTGCCTCAGCCTCCCGAGTAGCTGGGATTACAGGCACCTGCCACCACCCCCAACTAATTTTTGTATTTTTAGTAGAGATGAGGTTTCACCATGTTGGCCAGGCTGGTCTCAAACTCCTGACCTCAGGTGATCCACCTGCCTTGGCCTCCCAAAATATTGGGATTACAGGTGTGAGCCACTGTGTCTGGCCCCAAATCTTAACATTTCTATGGAACCACAAATTATCCCAAATAACCAAAGCAATCCTGAGCAAAAAGACCAAAGCTGGAGGCATCACACTGCCTGACTTCAAAATATACTACAAAGTTATAGTAATCAAATCAGCATGGTACTGGCATAAAAACAGACACATAGACCAAGGGAACAGAGTAAAGTACCCAGATATAAATCCACACATTTATAGCCAACTGATTTTTTATTGGTGCCAAGAACACTTATTGGGGAAAGGACAGTCTCTTCAATAAATAGTGCTGAGAAAACTGGATAACCATATCTAGAAGAATGAAACTAGACCCCTATCTTTCACCATATGCAAAAATCAAATCAAAATGGATTAAAGACTTACATCTAAGGCCTGAAACTATGAAACTACTAGAAGAAAACGTTGAGGAAATGTTTTCCAGAACATTGGTCTGGGTAAAAAAAATTTTTGTGTAAGACCTAAAATGCACAGGCAACAAAAACAAAAAAACAGACAAATGGTATTACATCAAACTAAAAAGCTCCTGTACAACAAAGGAAACAATAAAATGAAGGGACAACCGTGGAATGGGATATAATATTTGCAAATTATCCATCTGACAAGGGACTGATGACCAGAATATATAAGGAGCTCAAAGAATTCAATAGCAACAAACAAACAAACAAACCCTGATTTTAAAAATGAGCAAAGATCTGGATAAGCATTACTCAAAAGAAGACATACAAATGGCCAACGGATATATAAAAAAAAATGCTCAGTATCACCAATCATCAGAGAAATGCAAGTGAAAACTACAATGAAATATCATCTCACTCCAGTTAAAATGGCTTTTATAAAAAAGACAAATAATGAATGGATGCTGGTGAGGATGTAGATAAAAGGGAACCCTTGTACACCATTGGTGGAAGTGTAAATTAATACAGTCACTGTGGAAAACTGTATGGAGGTTCCTTAAATAAACCTAAAAATGGAGGCCAGGCATGGTGGCTTACGCATGTAATTCCAGCACTTTGTGAGGTCAAGGGAGGTGGATCACTTGAGGTCAGGAGTTTGAGACCAGCCTGGCCAACATGGTGAAACGCCGTCTCTACTAAAAATACAAAAATTAACCAAGCATGGTGGCGCACGCCTGTAATTCCAGCTACTCAGGAGGCTGAGGCAGGAGAATCACTTGAATCTGGGAGGCAGAGGTTGCAGTGAGCCGAGATCAGGCCACTGCACTCCAGCCTGGGCGACAGAGCAACATCTTGTCTCAAAAACAAACAGACAAACAAACAAAACTGAAAATGGAACTGCCATATGATCCAGTAGTCCAGCAGTTCCACTACCACGTATGTATCTAAAAAGAAGGGAATCAATATGTCAAAGAGAGGTATGCACTTCCATATTTATTATAACACTATTCACAATAGTCAAAACATGGAATCAACCTAAGTGCCCATCAATGAATAAATGGATGAAGAAAATGTGGTATATACACAATGGAATACCATTCAGTTAAAAAGAATAAGATCCTGTCATTTATTTATTTATTTATTGGACAGGGTCTCACTCTGTCGCCCAGGCTGGAGTGCAGTGGTGCAATCTCGGCTCACTGCAACCTCTGCCTCCTTGGCTCAAGCAATCCTCCCACCTCAGCCTCCCAAGTAGCTGGGACCAGAGACATGAGCCACCACACCCAACTAATTTTTGTATTTTTTTGGTGACAGGTTTTCACCATGTTTCCCATGCTGCTCTCAAACTCCTGGACTCAAGCAATCCACCTGCTTCAGCTTCCCAAAGTGCTGGGATTACAGGTGTGAGCCACCACACATAGCCAAGATCCTGTCATTTAAAGAAACATGGATGGAACTGGAGGTCACTATGGTAAGCCAAGCGCAGAAAGAGAAAATTTGCATGTTCTCTCATATTTGTGAGCTTTAAAAATGGATTTCATGAAGATAGAGAGTAGATTGATGTTTACCAGAAGCCAGAAAGGGTTGAGGAGAGGGAGGCAAAGAGAGATTGATTAATGTGTGTGTACAAATATGCAGTTTGATAGAAGAAATAAGACCTAGTATTTGACAGATCAGTAGAGTGACTATAGTGTACAATAATCTATTGTATATTTCAAAATAGCTAAAAGAGGATAATTAGAAAGCTTTTAGCAGGAAGAAAAGACAAATGTTTAAGGTAATGGATATCTCAATTACATGAATTTTATCTTTACAAATTATGTGAATTATATGAATTATTAAATTATCACGTGTACCCTCAAGATATGTACATCTACTATGTATTAATAAAAAATTTAATAACAAACATTTCCCAATAGCCACATTAAAAAAGGAATAAGTGAAATTAATTTTAATAATATACTTAATTTAACCCAACATATCCAAGACATTGTCATTTTAACATGCAATCAATATAAAAATTATTAATAAAATATTTTACCTAATTTTTAATGCTTAGAGTTTGAAATCTGATGTGTATTTTCCACTCACAGCATATTTAAATTTGAACTAGCTACACTGTAAGTGCTCAGTAGCTACATGTAGCTAATGGCTATTATATTGGACAGAGCAGGTTTAAGGTCTAAACAAAAGCTGTGGTTTTGGTTGCCTAGTAATAATATATTAAGAGCTTCAATTTAGCACAGTGTTATTACTTATCCTTTAATAAACATTGCAGTCTAAATGGTAGTCAGCTTCGAGAATTCCCAGGCACATAGTCAGCCCCTAAAACATGAGGATTGAGACACATGTATTTGTTTGGATATTAATTTTGTAATGGTTCACAATTGTGAGAGCTGGTTTAGGCACCACTTTTGTCTCTAATTACTGTGGTACTGCATATTCCTAAGAATAAAGAGTAAATTAGAAATAAGCAATAATATCATAGAGATTGTAAACCAAAAGAAACAGAACATGAGATGGTTCAATTCTATCATTTTATGTTAGCACTTGGAGTTTGTGTTTGTTTTTAAATTTAAAACAGTGAAGCAAAGTAGAAACTGTGGCATCTTTTTTTTTGTTTTTTAGGCTAGCCAAGTAAAGCAGTGGGAGTGGAAAAGGAACAAAGAAATCTATAACTGCTTGTGATCAATTAGCTGTAAACACTGCTGCACGCACACCAGCCTGTGATATTTGATATTTTTGATGGTGAGTGAAAATATTAGTTCATACATGAAATATATTCATGTATTTAAATAACATTGTTGTCTTAGTTCATTTGGGCTGTTGTAACAAAATACCATAAGCTGGGTAGCCTATAAATAAAAGAAATTTATTTCTCACCGTTCCGGAGGCTGAGAGGTCCAGGATCAAGGCACCCACAGATTCAGTGTCTGATGAGGGCCCATTTTCTGACTCATGGATAGTGCCTTCTTACTGTGCCCTCACATGATGGAAGGGCAAACAAGCTTCCTCAGGTCTCTTTTACAAGGGCACTAATTCCATTCATGAAGGCTCTGCTTTCATGATCTACTCACTTCCCCGAGGCCCACCTCCTCATACCCTCACAGTGGGGGTTAGGATTTCAACATACGGCTTTTGGGGGGACACAAACATTGAAACCATAGCAATTTTGAAATTTGAAATGTATTATTTTTAATTGTTAATTGCTCATTTTTAAGCTAAAAATCAAAACAATAATGATTACTACATTTTCTCATATAGAGATGGATGTGTTAAAAAAGTGATCTACTCTTGTGTCACATTCAGTGGGTAGGTTACTGGTTTGACCAGAGAACATTTCCTTACACATTACTCCTTCCCATCCATACATATCCTTTTTTATTTAAAAAAAAAAATCATAAACAATACTGTGACCTCTACTGACAGAATTTAAAGTAGTTCAAATCATGGACTGTGTCCAAGTCCACACAGAAAAGTTCTTGTTATTGCCTCCTAAAGCAAAACGCCCACAGCCTCTGAGAACATGACTCGTGGTGAACTCACCCTGTCCACTGCAATTATGACAACATTCATTCCCACATAGAGAAGACTTAATCAGAGCCAAGGAATGTACCTCGGTGCCTGATAGAAAAAGTACCATCTCAATGCAAATGTGTTTAAGTAATTAATTCCAGGCTAGAGAATGATGGTACTGAAACTAAGACACTTAGAAATAAATCAAGCCATTTGTAAATTCTGTAACTTGGAGGGCAAATGCCATTTGGTGAATGGGAAGTTTGACATTGGACATTCTAATTAAATGAGCTTGGATACTTTATAGGATAAATCTATGGGCCTAAAATCAAAGAGCATATAATGAAAACTTGCTATAACATGGTTAATTTATGTGATAGGCGTCACTCTTACCCCGTCCCTATATTAATATGGAGAAAGTTCTGCCGTATGCCTGACTGAATAAGCATATTCCCTGTAGAACATATAGAGTGAAGTCCATATGCTTCCCCGGGGATGTTCCTTCTATTTCTGAACTGTTTCTTGGCTCTCAATAAATACAGGCTTTATTTTGTTTGTGTATGTATTTGACCTTACTAGTTTCTTTTTTAAATCTTAGTTATCTTGCACTATCATTTATTGTAATATCATATGTCTATCTTGAGTGGCATTTCTTACAATCTCTAACTTACAGATCTTTATATAGATCCTTCTCCTTCAAAATTGTTGAAACCATAAAAAGCATCAGAATGTAAGTACTCGTATCTTACCACAAATCTTTATTTTTTTATTCTTATGCTGTTAGAATTCCAAACTATTTTAGATGGCAGTTCGGTATCTGAAGTGATTAATCTACCCATTCTTTGCACATAGCTATTTGTATGAAACACATAGTCTTTAAACAGGCAAGTTATCAATAGGTGCAACATTTAAGTGCATGAAAAACTCATTGCAAAACAACTCCCTACTTTGAATCTGTGATCTTATGGTCTTTTGGATGCTACTCTCCTCATCCAGAAAAAAATTGTTCATGTGCAAAAGGCCTTTGGGCATAACATGACATTTACAATGTATAGAGTGTGCATTTCATGTTTATTTCTCATGTATTTCCCTGGCTAAAGACTATTATGCAATCTACAACATCCAAATAAATGATTTAACATATTTTATACAACACATGTTCAAGTAATTAATTTTCTCATGGAAATGTCATACCATTTAACTCATAGTTACGAGCCAAATATTTGTGCAGTAGTTGGTAATGAATATATGCATAATCACAGATTGCCCTATTTTCTTTGTGCTCAAATGTAATTTAAAGGGACAGAATTAGGGTGCAGCAGACTTCACATTATTTAATGCTTGATACATAGTAGGCTCTCAATAACTGCTTGTTGGATGACTAAATACGTGATTGAACTGTAAACAGATTTTTACCAAATCTTATGAATTTAGGTTTTTGGTTAGTCTTTCTAGAGTTGTATTATTATATTATGAACACAATTAACTGTGTGTGATATGTTTTGAAAATACTTGGCTGCCAAAGAATGAGGGAAAAGTAATTATGGATATATGTAAGCAAAAAAATAATATAAAAACTTATTTATATGCATCAAGTAGGGAACATCTGTATCAGTCAGGTTATTTCCAGCAGCAGGTAACAGAAATAAGGCTCAAACTGGTTTAAAAATAAGAAAATCCATTACAGTTGAGTATCCTTAATCTAAATATCTGAAATCCAAAATGCTCCAAAATGCATTGATATAGTGCCACGAGTGGAAAATTCCACACATAAGTATTGAAAACAAACTTTGTTTTATACACAAATTTATTTAATATAGCATATAAAATTACCTTCAGTCTATGTGTATAAGGTGTACATGAAAAACAAATGTATTTCATGTTTAGACTTGGATCCCATCCCTAAGATATCTCATTATGTATATGGAAATATTCCAAAATCTGAAAAAAATTCCAAATCCAAAATAGGTCTAGTCCCAAGCATTTCAGATACAGGATACTCAACCTGTGCCATGTCCAAAGGTAATGCAAGCCTTAGCTCACATTGTGTAGGCAAATAACAGCGTCCACTCCAACACTATCCTTCTTTAGAAGAGGAACTGAACTAGTCAATCAAGAAGTACAGGAATACCTTGGAGATATTGTGGATTTGGTTTCAGACCACCACAATTAAGCGAATATTACAGTAAAGCAAATCACACAAATTTTTTGGTTTCCCAGTGCATATAAAAGTCATGCTTACACTGTACTGTAGTCTATTAAGTGTGCAATAGCATTATGCCCAAAACAAGAAATGAAAAATGCTTTATTGCTAACAAATAAATTAAATAATGAAAAATGCTTTATTGCTAAAAAATGCTAACGATTATCTCAGCCTTCAGTGAGCTGTAATCTCTTTGCTGGTGGAGAGTCTTGCATCAATGCTGGTGGCTGCTGACTGATCAGGGTGCTGCTTGCAGAAGGTTGGGGTGGCTGTGGCAATTTCTTAAAATGAGAAGACAATAAAGTTTGCCACATTGATTGACTTTTCCTTTCACAGAAGATTTCTCTGTAGCATGAAAGGCTGATAGCATTTTATCCACAAAATGTCTTTCAAAATTGGAGTCAATCCACTCCAACCCTGTTGCTGCTTTATTGACTAGGTTTATATAACATTCGAAATCTTTTGTTGTCATTTCAACATTGTTCACAGCATCTTCACCAGGAGTAGATTCCATCTCAAAAAACCACTTTCTTTGCTCATCCATAAGAAGCAACTCCTCATCCATTCAAGTTTTATCATGAGCTAGCAGCAACTCAGTCACATCTTCAGGCTCCACTTCTGATTCTAAGTCTTTTGCTATTTTCACCACATCTGCAGTTACTTCCTCCAAGTCATTGATGAGGGTTGTAATCAACTTCTTCCAAACTCCTGGTTCATGTTGATATTTTGACCTTCTCTCATGAATCATGAATATTTTTAACAGCATCTAGAATGGTGAGCCCTTTGCAGAAGGGTTTCAATTTACTTTATCCAGATTGATCAGAGGAATCACTCTCTATGGCAGCTACAGCCTTACAAAATGTATTTCTTAAATAATAAGACTTAAACTCAAAATTACTCCTTGATCCATGGGCTGCAGAATGGATGTTGTGTTAGCAGGCATGAAAACAGCATTAATCTCCTTGTACATCTCTATCAGAGCTCTTGGGTGACCAGGTGTATTGTCAATGAGCAGTAATATTTGAAAGAAATCTTTTTCTTTTCCTGAGCAGTAGGTCCCAACAGTGGCTTTAAAATATTTAGTAAACCATGCTATCAACAGATGTGCTGTCATCCAGGCTTTGTTATTTCATTTATAGAGCATAGGCAGAGTAGATTTTGCATAGTTCTTAAAGGCTCTAGGATCTTTTGAATGGTAAGTGAGCATTGGCTGCAACTTGAAATCATCAGCTGCATTAGTCCCTATCAGGAGACTCAACCTGCCTTTTGAAGTTTAAGCCAGTCATTGACTTCTCCTCTCTAGCTATGAAAGTCCTAGATGGCATCTTCTTCCAATAGAAGACTGTTTCATATAGATTGAAAATCTGTTGTTTAGTGTAGCCTCCTTCATTAATTATCTTAGCTAGATCTTCTGGATAACTTGCTGCAGCTTCTCCATCAGCACTTGCTGCTTCGCCTTGCACTTTTATGTTATGGAAATAGCTTCTTTCCTTAAACCTCATGAACCAGCTGCTCTGCTAGCTTCCAACTTTTCTTCTGCAGCTTCCTTATCTTTGGCTTTGGCTTAATCCTAGTCCAGAGCAAGGCCCCAATTCTCTTCAATTCTATGAATGTTGTGGCTGGTTTAGTCTTCTATCCAGACCACTAAAACTTTCTCTACATCAGCAATAAGGCTGTTTTGCTTTCTTCTCTTTCATGTGTTTACTGGAAAAGCACTTTTAATTTCCTTTAAGAACTCTTTTTTTGCATTTGCACCTGGCTAACTGGTACAAGAGGCCTAGCTTTTAACATTATCTCAGCTTTCCACATGCCTTCCCCACTAAGCTTAATCATTTCTAGCTTTGGATTTAAAGTGAGAAATGTGTGACTCTTCTTTTCACTTGAACACTTGAAGGCCATAGTAGGGTTATTAATTGGCCTAATTTCAATATTGTTGTGTCTTAGGAAATAGGGAGGACTCAGAAGAGAGAGAGAGAGACACCAAGACGAGGGAATGAGCAGTGGGTGGAGCAGTCAGAACACAGAAACAACATTTATTAAGTTTGTCATGCTCTATGGGTGAAGTTCATGGTGCCTCAAAGCAATTACAATAGTAACATCCAAGATTGCTGATCACAGATTGCCATGACAGATAGAATAATGATGAAAAAGTTTGAAAAATTGTGAGAATTACCAAAATGTGACACAGAGACAGGGAGGGAGCACATGCTGTTGAAAAAAATGGCACTGATAGACTTGCTTGACACAGGGTTGCCACAAACCTTCAGTTTCTAAAAAACACAGTTGTCTGTGCCGCACGATAAAGTGAGATGCAGTAAAACAACATATGGTGTATTCCTATATCTCCACAAAAATAAGGATGTATTCTCTCCTGAAGATACATTCATCAGTGAATTAAGGAAATGACGACAGGGTGGGAGAATGTAGCCAGTCTGTTCCAAGTCATTATTATTTGTAAAAAATTCACTTTCCCGGCCAGGCATGTTGGCTCATGCCTATAATCCCAGCACTTTGGGAGGCCGAGGTGGACAGATCACTTGAGGTCAGGAGTCTGAGACCAGCCTGGCCAACATGGTGAAACCCTTTCTCTACTAAAAATACAAAACTTAGCCCGGTGTGGTGGCGGGCACCTGTAGTCCCAGCTACTTGGGAGGTTGAGGCAGGAGAATGGCTTGAACCCGGGAAGCAGAGGTTGCAGTGAGCCAAGATCGTGCCATTGCACTCCAGCCTGGGTGATAGAGCGAGACTGTCTCAAAAAAATAAAAATAAAAATAAAAAATTCACTTTCCCCTTGGTTGGTATTTATGAAAACTCCATTATGCTTTAGTTTAGTTCTTCTTTTTTTTTTTTTTACCTGCTACCTAGTCTGTCTCTCTTTTTCCTTTCAAGAGTGATCTTCATATTCTTTATATCATTTCTCGAACAACAAAAAAAAGTCTAAGAATTACCAAGGCTCTTAATCACTTCCTGCAGGTTTTGTACCTTCTTCAACTAAACTTGATCCGGAGGGAAAAAAAAAAGCCCTATCATCCCCATTCATGCTTATGAAAATGGGTTTATCAGGTGCATTCTGTAAGGATTTCTTCTCCCCACAGTTATTTAACATTTCCTGAAATTACTCAGATGAATGACTTGGATGGGAAACCCTGTACCTACAGCCTGGATATCATAATTGACCACATCCGGTTTAAGAGGCAAATAAGTGGTGGGTGGGCCCTCCGAAAAGCACACTTTCAGGGCTCTGGCCACTTGGACAAAGCGATAGAGATCAAATTTAAGTCTGCTGAACCAAAGGAATTTTGGAAAGCAAACCATGCAGGCTCCCAGGATCCAAACACTTTCTGTTCACTTTCCATTACACATTTTTTGGGTGACTATAATAGTCAAATAAGTACAGCTTGTGGTTTTTTTTGAAAGAATTCTTGCCTTTTTGTTAAGGTCTTGTTTTAAATAAACATCATGACCAAACACTAAGGAAAGCAAAGTCCCATATATGAAAAGAAGAGGAATAATATTGTCTTCTTTTTTTTAATGCCTCCATCTTTTTCCATGCATATGCTGTATAAAATTTTTCTTATGAAAAATGCGGTCTTTGGCCAGATGCAGTGGCACACGCCTGTAATCCCAGCACTTTGGGAGGCCAAGGCAGGTGGATCACCTGAGGTCAGGAGTTCAAGACCAGCCTGGCCAACATGGTGAAACACCATCTCTACTAAAAATACAAAAATTAGCCAGGTGTGGTGGCACACGCCTGTAATCCCAGCTACTCAGGAGGCTGAGGAGGAGAATTGCTTGAACCTGGGAGGCAGAGGTTTCAGTGAGCTGAGATCACGCCATTGCTCTCCAGCCTGGGCAGCAGAGCGAGACTCCGTTTCAAAAACAAGCAAACAGTTCATTGTAGATTCTGGATATTAGCCCTTTGTCAGATGAGTAGGTTGCAAAAATTTTCTCCCATTCTGTAGGTTGCCTGTTCACTCTGATGGCAGTTTCTTTTGCTGTGCAGAAGCTCTTTAGTTTAATTAGATCCCATTTGTCAATTTTGGCTTTTGTTGCCATTGCTTTTGGTGTTTTAGGCATGAAGTCCTCACCCATACCTATGTCCTGAATGGTATTGCCTAGGTTTTCTTCTAGGGTTTTTATGGTTTTAGATCTAACATGTAAGTCTTTAATCCATCTTGAATTAATTTTTGTGTAAGGTGTAAGGAAGGGATCCAGTTTCAGCTTTCTACATATGGCTAGCCAGTTTTCCCAGCACCATTTATTAAATAGGGAATCCTTTCCCCATTACTTGTTTTTGTCAGGTTTGTCAAAGATCAGATAGTTGTAGATATGTGGCATTATTTCTGAGGGCTCTGTTCTGTTCCATTGATCTATGTCTCTGTTGTGGTACCAGTACCATGCTGTTTTGTTTACTGTAGCCTTATAGTACAGTTTGAAGTCAGGTAGCATGATGCCTCCAGCTTTGTTCTTTTGGCTTAGGATTGACTTGGCGATGCGGGCTATTTTTTGTTTCCATATGAACTTTAAAGTAGTTTTTTCCAATTCTGTGAAGAAAGTCATTGGTAGCTTGACGGGGATGGCATTGAATCTATAAATTACCTTGATCAGTATGGCCATTTTCACGATATTGATTCTTCCAACCCATGAGCATGGAATGTTCTTCCATTTGTTTGTATCCTCTTTTATTTCATTGAGCAGTGGTTTGTTTTACAAGAAAAAAACAAACAACCCCATCAAAAAGTGGGCAAAGGACATGAACAGACACTTCTCAAAAGAAGACATTTATGCAGCCAAAAAACACATGAAAAAATGCTCATCATCACTGGCCATCAGAGAAATACAAATCAAAACCACAATGAGATACCATCTCACACCAGTTAGAATAGCCATCATTAAAAAGTCAGGAAACAACAGGTGCTGGAGAGGATGTGGAGAAATAGGAACACTTTTACACTGTTGGTGGGACTGTAAACTAGTTCAACCATTGTGGAAGTCAGTGTGGCGATTCCTCAGGGATCTAGAACTAGAAATACCATTTGACCCAGCCATCCCATTACTGGGTATATACCCAAAGGACTATAAATCATGCTGCTATAAAGACACATGCACATGTATGTTTGTTGAGGCACTATTCACAATAGCAAAGACTTGGAACCAACCCAAATGTCCAACAACGATAGACTGGATTAAGAAAATGTGGCACATATACACCATGGAATACTATGCAGCCATAAAAAATGATGAGTTCATGTCCTTTGTAGGGACATGGATGAAACTGGAAAACATCATTCTCAGTAAACTATCACAAGGACAAAAAACCAAACACCGCATGTTCTCACTCATAGGTGGGAATTGAACAATGAGAACTCATGGACACAGGAAGGGGAACATCACACTCCGGGGACTGTTGTGGGGTGAGGGGAGGGGGGAGGGACAGCATTGGGAGATATACCTAACGCTAGATGACGAGTTGATGGGTGCAGCAGACCAACATGGCACATGGATACATATGTAACAAACCTGTACATTGTGCACATGTACCCTAAAACCTAAAGTATAATAATAAAATAAAATAAAATAAAAAACAAAAAAAAACAAGCAAACAAATAAACAAAAACAAAGAAAAATGGGGCCTTTTTTATTGTTTTCGGCCAGGATTTGAGTTTCTATTATTGTTATTTTGTAGAAGCTTCCTATGGAAAATGGGGCCATTCTTAGGTAAAATTTTGTGTCCTGTCTTTCCCACACTTATGCATTTCTCCATGTTACTAATAGTATTCAGAAAAATGATTTTAAATAGTCATGTCATAAGCCATGCTATCTAAATACCACTATTAACTTAATTATCTCCTTTTAAATTTATTATTTAAAAAAATTTTAGAGCCAGGGTTGTGCTCTGTCACCTAGACTTGAGTGCAGTGGCATGATCATAGCTCACTGAAGCCTGGAACTCTTGGGCTCAAGCGATCCTCCTGTCTCAGCCTCCCGAGTAGCTGGGACTACAGGCATGTGACACCATGCCTGGCTACATTTTAAACTTTTTGTAGAGATGGGGTCTCTTTTTGTTGCCCAGGCTGGTCTCCAACTCCTGGGCTTAAGTAATCCTCCCACCTCGGCCTCCCAAAGCACTGAGATTACAGGTATGAGCCAACGCACCTGGCCTTTTAAAATCCTTTACTTTTATTTTCAAATGGAGATATAATTTATGACTTGAAATGCACAGATCTAAAACACACAGTTAAATGAGTTTTGACAAATACAAACACTCTCTAATCAAGATAAAGAATATTTCCATCACCCCCCAAAATGCCCTCGTGCCTTCTTTGATGGAATATTCCATCTCCTTGCAACCACTGTTCTGATTTCTATGAGCACAGATTCGTTTTGCCTCTTCTCGAACTCCATATAAGTAGAATGATACAGATATACCCTTTTATGTCTGGCTTCTTTTTCACTTAACGCTTATTTCGCTTAGATTCACCTGTGATGTGTCTATTATCAGTTCATTCTTTTTCACTGCTAGTAATACTCCATTGTATGGACATATCACAATTTGTCTCTTCACCACTTGATAGACATTTGAGTTGTTTCCAATTTGAGTCTATTGTGTACAATACTACTCTAAACATTTTTTTCTTTCAAATTAATTTTAAAGGAGGGTGAGAAATGGTAAAAATGATTCCCGCATTAGTGATGATTTTCTTTTGTAAGAGGAGCTACAGAGAAGCAGGGAATGCAGTTGAAACACTGGGGGTAGGGGAGGTGGATGAAAAATGAAATCAAAGGGGCTTTTGAGAAAGCTAATCCAAGGGGAAAATTAATTTCCCCTTAGCAAGGATACAAAGAAGCAAAAAACAAACAAGCAAACAAATAATTGATGATAGAGAAATGAGAAAGGAAAAACCTACAAAAATGGGAATAAGTAAAAAAGAATTAGAATCATGATACTTCTGTTTTTAATCATGTTCTTCGAAAACTCTTGGAATGAAGACAAACTTTTGAGCCTCTTCCATGGGGACTTCAGCCCTTCACATGTTCCTGATGCTCTAATGTTTCACATTAGTTTTTTCTATGGGCAACGTTCTTTCCTGTCCCTGCCAGAGCAGAAGAGTGTTCAAAGCAGCTTTGATCAGGGCAGCACACTTAAGGCAGTCTGTAAGGGAAGCCAGGAGGCTTTTTAATTTAAAAATAAGTGCTGCTTTGTCTCCCATGTTTCCTTAATTGAGGCAGAAGCTGAATCTGGGACACAGCTTGGTGGGAGATTGGCTATGACATGGTCACATGGAGCCTGGATTCTGAGCAAAAAGAGGCTGTGTGTGTGTGTGTGTGTGTGTGTGTGTGTGTACAGTTACAGGGAAGTATTTTCAACTGTCAGGCCTGTCAGATTAAGATGTCTGAATAGGCTATGAGAGAGAAATAACTGAATCTGCATTAACTGTATTCTTTGTAGAAATTTTGCAGCAGGATTTAAATGCCTTCAACCAGAGACAGAGGGAAGCAAGGAAAGGAAAAAGGGCCAAGGTGGCTACAATTGTTTTTATCTTAAAGAGACTCTGCAGGCCTGAGACTTGAAAAATTGTTTTTTTCCAGTGATGTTGCCGCCATTTTAACCTAGAATATCCTTCTCTTAAAATCAGAGAAGAGGCACAACAATAATTACAGGAAATAGGAGGAAAGAAGAATGAGGAAATATACAAAGTATATGTGAAGACATTGCTGATGAAGTTGTATGGGGCCTTCTGGCATTCTACCTGCCTCCTCCACATGGGTTTGAAGTAAATTTGATAGTTAAAAGCATTGAAAGGAGGGAGGAGAATGGTCCGCAGCAGCAGTCTACAGCTATTGAAAGGTGTTAACACGGAGGAGGATTTATTTAGTCTATAAATCCCAGAAAACACAACCATGAGAAATACAGTACAGTTTACAAAAATTCTGATTAAAAAGGAGGAAAAATGTTTTGATGTTAGAACTATTGGAATGCAAAATAAAATAACATATACAGACACACTTGGAGGAGTAAAAGTGTTATGCAGATTCAAATCATCATTATTATTCTTCCCTTAAGGGAGATGGTGGTAATTCCACCATTAAAATGCACCAGAGCCGTTCTGTAGATAACCTATCCCATAGTGGCTGCTGATACCAAAATACAGGTCCCAAGTATCCTGGGGACCAGGGGAGATCACAGTGTGTGTTGAAGTCCCTCAGGGAAGAAAAAATACTCTGCCTGCTTTCCCAAATTCCCAGGAAATTTGGGAAAATTTGATGGGCTTTGCTGCTCCCTGATGTAAATGGCTGCTCCTGTTGAAAAATCTGAAGTGATTTCTGTGATTGAGGCCATTGCTTGGTTTGAGGTGATGAGTTAGGTTAGATATTAACCCTTCAAGAAACTTGCTGAATTATCAGCTATTAAATATTAGAGCATATTCCTCGCAGGAATCAGGCTGGAGTGAGGGATTTTTCCACTTTAGGTGTTTCAGAGAAACCGGAATCGTGCATGTGAGTGTGAAAGAGAGTTCTCTCTGGAAGGCCCTCCCCCAACTTTGTTTTTTTCGAAGACAATGTCTCGTTCCGTCACCCAGGCTGGAGTACAATGATGCAATCTTGGCTCACTGTGTCCTCGACCTCCCAGGTTCAAGTGATTCTCATGCCTCAGCCTCCCGAGTAACTGAGATTACAGGTGTGCACCACCATGCCTGGCTAATTTTTGTATTTTTACTAGAGATGAGGTTTTGCCATGTTGGCCAGGCTGGGAGGCCACTTTCATATAGAAAGTACAGTTTTCTGTTCCATTGCATAGCCTGGGGGTGGGAGTTGCAGGGATTTGCAGTAATAACAATCTCATCTCTTTTTAAGTTCATCCTATATTCTGTGATCTTTACATCTGTTATCTTGTTTAATATTCACAACAACCCTATAAGGTAAGACTTTACAAGTGAGGAAACTGAGACTCAGAGATAGTATATAATTTGACCAGGGTTACAGAATTAGGATATAGACAATTGGAGATTAGAATCCAGCCCTATCTGACTTCACAAAGCCGGTGCTTGCCTCATTTCACCATTAGTCTTTCAGGGAATAGTGGTAGCTCTCCTCCCTGCACTGTGCTTCAATGTCTGGGTTTTCATTTGGGTCCTTCCAGAAGCAGTTATTGAAAAAAAATAAAATAAAATAAATTTTGGCTGGACAGTGGCTCATGCTTGTAATCTCAGTTCTTTGAGAGGCCAAGGCAGGAGGTTTGCATGAGCCCAGGAATTTGAGAGTAGCCTGGGCAACATAGCAAAACTCAGTCTCTACAAAAATTTTTTAAAAATTAGCCAGGTTTGGTGGCACACACCTGTAGTCCCAGCTACTCAGGAGGCTGAGTCAGGGAGGTCAAGGCTGCAGTGAGTCGTGATTGTATCACTGCACACCAGCCTGGGTGACAGAGCAAGACCTTGTCTGAAAATAAATAAATAAGTAAATAAATAAATAAATAAATAGTATTGTGTATATTTAACGGATACAACATGACGTTATAAGATACATACATACATATATATATATACATACTAAAATGGTTACTATAGTGGAACAAATTAACATATCCATCACCTCAAATTGTTACCCATGCTCCACCTCTCTACCCCCTATACCCACCCCACCCTGTGGCAAGAGTAGCTATAATCTATCCATTTAGCAAAACTTTTGAGTAAAATATACTATTATTAACTATAGTCTTCATGTTATACACTGGATCTTTCAACTTGTTCATCCTTCCTACATATCTGCTACTTTGTATCCTTTGACTTACATCTCCCCATTCCCAGGCCTGGTAAACACTGTTTTATTCTCTCTCTACATATTTGACCTTTTACAAACTATTCCACATATAAGTGAGATTGTGCAATATTTTCCTTTTTTTTCCCCCTCCATTCTCTCATGTGAAATATTTTTCTTTCTGTGTCTGGCTTATCTCACTTAGCATAATGTCCTCCAGGTCCACTTGTGTTGTGGCAAATGGTGGGATCTCTTCTTTTTCTTGAGAGACAGACACGGTCTCTCTCACTCTGTTGCCCAGGCTGAAGTGCAGTGGCGTGATCATGGCTCACTGCAGCTTCAACTGCATCACTGAGCTCAAGCGATGCTCCTGCCTCAGCCTCCTGAGTAGCTGGGACTACAGGTGTGCGCCACCATGCCTGGCTAATTGTTAAAATTTTCTTGTGGAGATGAGGATTCACTATGTTGCCCAGGCTAGTCTCAAACTCAGGAAGCCTCAAGCTATCCTCCCTCCTCCTTATTTAAGGCTGAATAACATTCTATTGTGTGTGTATATGTGTGTGTGTATATATATATGTATACATATATGTATATATGTATACAAATATGTATATATGTATATATACGTATATGTACACACACACACACACACACACACCACAGTTTCTTTATCCATTTGCACATTGATGGACAAGTAGGTTGTTTCCATATCTTGACTATTGTGGATAGCGCTGCGGTGGACATGGAGTTGCAGATATCTTTATGATGATTTAATTTCCTTTGGGCATATACACAGAAGAGGGATTACTGGGTCATATGATAGTTATTTTTTTTTTTTTGAGACAGAGTTTTGTTCTTGTCACCCAGGCTGGAGTGCAATGGCGGGATCTCAGCTCACCGCAACCTCCGCCTCCCAGGTTCAAGCAATTCTCCTGCCTCAGCCTCCCAAGTAGCTGGGATTACAGGCATGCACCATCAAGCCCAGCTAATTTTGTATTTTTTTTAGTAGAGATGGGGTTTCTCCATGTTGGTCAGGCTGATCTCGAACTCCTGAACTCAGGTGATCTGCCTGCCTCAGCCTTCCAAAGTTCTGGGGTTACAGGCGCCCGCCACCACGCCCGGCTAATTTTTTGTATTTTTAGTAGAGATGGGGTTTCACCGTGTTAGCCAGGATGGTCTCGATCTCCTGACCTCGTGATCCGTCCGCCTTGGCCTCCCAAAGTGCTGGGATTACAGGCGTGAGCCACCGCGCCCAGCCGGTAGTTCTAGTTTTAAGTTATTTAGGAACCTCCATAGCGTTTTCCATGATGGCTGCACTAATCTACCTTCTCACCAACAGTTTACAAGAGTTCCCTTTTCTTCACACCTTTGTCAACACTTATCTCTTCATTTTAATAATAGCCATCTTAACAGGTTTGACGGGGTATCTCACAATGGTTTTGATTTGCACGTCCCTGATAATTAATGATGTTGAGCACCGTTTCATGTACATGTTAGCCATTTTTATGCCATCTTTGGAGAAATATCTATTCAAGTTCTTTGTCCATTTTTAAATTGGGTTATGTGTTTTTGCTATTTAGTTGTGTGAGTTCTTTATAAATCTTGGATATTAATCCCTTATCTGATATATGGTTTGCCCAGGGTGCTGGCTAACTTGGTATTTAGCCTTAACTGACTCAGGTATCCCCACCCCAGCCCCCATATGAGAGTGGAAGGGAGTACAGGCACCATCTTGCCAGGAGGGAAGACCACTGTGTTGTGCAGAGAGAGAACGATGGTGTTACTTTTCTCACCGGAGGAGTCTTTCTTAGACATATGACTGCCCAGAAACCCAGTGATGCTCACCATCTATAGGGAGATACAAAAACAAATTATATGTGACAATTACTGGAGAGGATGGAGGTATGACAGAGGATATGCTGATTCTTCTAGATGCTGTGTTCCAGCTACTTAGTCTGTATGTTACATAACATTCTCAAGGCTCTCCCAGGTCTCTTAGCAATTAACATGTATCATTAAAATCTTATCTACAATTATACTCCCCAACATAAATTGTAGTTTCAGGTTTTTCCTGGTCTTTCCTTCTCTAAGCGCACAAGTAATTCAGAGGCCTGCAAAATAGACTAACCCCATAGGGGATTTGATATCCCAAATCACACTGAAATCTCGAATTTCACCCAAATTTACCAAGAAGGTGAAACTTTAAAATAAATCCCACTGAAGCTGAAACGTAGAGGTTGGTAAGCTGTTATTGTTAGTTTGTTCCATACTTTTAGTAACAGAAAAATTTCTCTGAAAGTAGCCAAAGAAGTAACTGGGCTCAACGACAGGATGAGAGGGCCTGCTCAAAGCCATCAGAGTCACATTTGAGACATAGACACAAGGACACTTCCAGAGAAAACAAACTGCTTCTATATTTATTGGGTTGTTTGAAAAAAGTAATCTGAGGATTCTAGTATTTGGACATGCAAATCCAAATGTAGTATTCTCTATGGATTGCATCATATGACTTCTCAAAAAGTGGAAGTTAAGTGTGCCACTTAAATAACTGATTTTCTTGCTAATAAAAACCCAAATTCCTAATCAAACAGGACATACTCGTTGAGTCAAATACTCTTTGGGACTAAGTTATTCAGTTGTAAACTAGGCATCTTAATAATTTCTTAAAATTTTCTGGGAAATTTAGGAAAAGTATTCAGTAAGTCATTTCTTCAGGAAACAAAGTCAACTTTTGGTCTGAAAACTACATGAAGTTTACATAAGCAGAATGTAGTTGAGGCCCCAGAAGATCTCTGATCCATAAAAAATGATGGTTCTTTTTATATTATGTTCACTCCTATGTGTACACTTTTATATAACAGGGATCATACTTTTTGTATTGTCCTATAACTTGTTAGATTTACTAAACAATATGTGGTAGATCTTTGAGTGTCAGTCATGATTAGTTGGCATCTTAACAGCTGCATAGTATTCCATTTGGATATAGTTACATAAATGATCTCCTTTTGATAGATATTTAGGCCATGTTCAATTTTTCCCTATGATAAATAATATCTACCATAATTGAGGATTTACCATGTTCCAGGTACTATTCTAAACACTTCATATATAATAACTGCTTTAATCCTCATAGTAAGAATTATAAAGTAAATATATTATTATCCCATTATTGATGAAAAAACTGAGGTGAGAGAGGTAAGCAACTTGTTCAAGATTGTTCAGGTAGTAAGCAGCTATAGTATCAGTATTGATGATCAAACTCAACACCCTTTCCCAACCCTTTCTCCTTTATCCACCTCCACCATTATTCTAGAAAAACACCTTCTTTGCAGCTGGGAGAAGTCAATGAGACATACAAAGAAGTCTGCTGGGAGCTTCTTGCAAAGACTTTGCATTTCTTGCAGTCTTGAACATGGAAGAGATAATTTAAGATGATGCAGCTATCTCACCATCTTGCAAGTATAAGGAAAAGGTCAAGGGAATTGCAGAGATGCTAGACCTGACATTGTTAAGCTTGAAACCAATGTCAGGAGCTGCCTGCTTTTAGACTTCACATAATGTGAGAAAAATGAACTCCTATTTAAACCATTGCTGATTTGCTTTTCTGCAACTTGCGCCTAAAGCATTCCTACCTGATACGTAGTCATCCCTCAGTATCGGGGAGATTCGTTCCAGGACCCCTTAGGGTAGCAAAACCCATGATGCTCAAGTTCCTTATACAAAATGGCACATTTCATCTGTGCACATCCTCCTATATACTTTATTTTTTTTATATACTTTAAATAATCTCTAAATTACCTACAATATTTAGCACAATGTAAATGCTATGTAAATAGCTGTTATACTGTATTGGTTTTTTATTTGTATTATTTTTATCATTGTATTATTATTTTTTATCTCTTTTTTTTTTTTTTTTTTGAGACAGAGTCTTGCTCTGTTACCCAGGCTGGAGTGCAATGGCACAATCTCGGCTCACTGCAACCTCTGCTTCCCAGGTTCAAGGGATTCTCCTGCCTCAGCCTCCTGAGTAGCTGAGATTACAGGTGTGTGCCACCATGCCCAGCTAATTTTTGTATTTTTAGTAGAGACAGGGTTTCACCATGTTGGTCAGGCTGGTCTTGAACTCCTGACCTCGTGATACACCTGCCTCGGCCTCCCAAAGTGCTGGGATTACAGGCATGAGCTACTGTGCCCGGCCATCTCTATTTTTAAATATTTCCTGTCTGCAGAACCCATAGATAAGGAGGGCCAACTGTATTCTTGGAGTGGAGCACGGACTTGGGTCAGGCAGTCTGCATCCAAAGCCCATGTTCTTAATCTCTGCACTGTTGTGCACATTTGTGTATCTAAACAAGCTGGGACAAACATCTCTGTGCACACATACTGTTACAAGAAAGAGGTCCCAATCCAGACCCCAAGAGAGGGTTCTTAGATCTTGCACAAGAAGGAATTTGGGATGAGTCCATAGAGTAAAGTGAAAGTAAGTTTATTAAGAAAGTAAAGAAATAGGGCCAGGCACGGTGGCTCACGCTTGTAATCCCAGCACTTTAGGAGGCCGAGGCGGGTGGATGACAAGGTTAGGAGATGGAGACCATCCTGGCTAAAACGGTGAAACGCCGTCTCTACTAAAAATACAAAAAATTAGCCGGGCGTGGTGGCACATGCCTGTAATCCCAGCTACTCAGGAGGCTGAGGCAGGAGAATTGCTTGAACCCAGGAGGCAGAGCTTGCGGTGAGCCAAGATCGAACCACTGCACTCCAGCCTGGGCAACAAGAGCGAAACTCCATCACACACACACACACACACACACACACACACACACGCACACACACATACACACATGCACACACACAAAGGAGCAGCCCAGGAGATGAGCCACCAAGGATTTACCAACAGGGTAGGAGGGCACCTATTTCTTTGCCCTTGTTTTCCCCAGGAAGCAACGTATGAATGGAGAAGGAAGTTTGGGTCTAAGGAAAGTAATAAAGTGTTATTATTACTATTTTGCATAATAACAGGAGGCTTGCAAATCAGTGCAATCAAGAATTAAGAAGGAAAAGATTTTTTGTAGAAATATTTTAAAACATTTAAAAGTAATGTGGCGGTGGAAGTGGTGGTGGTATGTGAGACAAAGAGAGGGAGAGAAAGATCCATTCGCCAGCTCCCTGTTAGGTAAACGAGATTGAGAAGACTCTGTGCCGTGCTCTCTGATACCAGCCTGGGAACGCCCACATCTGCCCTGAGCAGCTGTGCAGGGCTTGGAGTCACTTTGGAGCAAATCATCCGGGAGAGAGGGGCTTCATATATAGCCAACCCTTTCTTATCTACCAGGTGACTTACTGGGGTTAGACACAGCTTAGTACAGTTTTAATATAGATTCTCCTTCTGAAAAGTAAGGATAATCTGTTATCTCCCTTTTAAATGCATCTAAATGCTTTAACTATAATGAAGGTTTACTTGAAGAAATTTGTAAATCTTCTTTCACATGTAGTTTAAATCTGTGTCTAAGGGACTCATTCACTGTGAAAACAGAAAGCAGCTATTGATCATCCTTCATACCATTGTGTTGCTTGTGCTTGGAAGCTTTTATTTTTGTATTTTTAAATCCCTACCTTTCATTTTTCTCCCTTCTTAGATAATTAATCCCAGTTTCTCAAGTTTAGTCCTTTCTTTTAAATCTTGGGCCTTTGAATTCTAGTAAAGTGCTTTGCCTCTTGAGGTTACACTTTCTTTTTCAGGGAAGTTACAGAAAGATTACATTGTTCACTTGAAAGTTGTTAAAAGGTTTAACAGTCTCTTTGCCTTTTACGTCGATTTCTAGGTTCCTGTCTTGTTGAGAACAGCTATACTCTTTTGTCAATTACCTTTTTTGTTTGTTTTTCCAAAAATAAATTTACATTCTCATTGAGTGTTCAGGAAAGTTGTTTGGAGTACGGGGCCAGGATGAAGACAAGGCAAGGAGGCCCTCGTCCTGACGCTGCTAGGGGGGTTTAAATATGGTTTTGACCAGAGGCCTGGAGATGAAATACATAACCCTCTGGGTTCTCTCTTGCTTCATGGATCATCACTGACCTATGTTCATGCTATTCTGTTGAATCAGGCATGTTCAATAAACAACATTGACTCTGGGGAAAAAAGAATTGCTTCTTAAGGAATACAGGACCTGTAAATATTAAAGGAACGTCTTCTCTCACAGGGATTGTGGTCAACCAAACTCTCTCCAGTGGGAAGTGACTTAACTCAGAGCATCAATCTAATTAGAAACGCCATAGCAATGGCCCTCAAGAGAGGAAGACCTGGAACAAAATCACCCAGGGAACTACATACATTGCTTCTCCCCTTCTCCCTACCCTCCAGGGTCTGATGGGGGTGAGCATGGCCCAGGGGAAATGGGCACTAGTGGTTTCGACCTGTTTCCCAGGCAACACAGAGAGGCAGCTCTCCCTCACCCAACTGGGAATCACTGGGCAAGAGACATACCCAGTGTTACTTATGAAAGTTTAAGATACATACTCTTGATTTTACTTGTAGAAATTTATCATGCAGAAACACTTGTACATTCATTCAAAGATAAATGTGCAAGAATGGGAATTATAGCACTCTGTAATAGTAATGTTAGTAATAATAATAATAACCTTGATGTACATTAGTAGTGGACTGGTTAAATTTATGGTTTAGCCATACTGTGGAATTCTGTGCCTTGGTTAGAAACAATGAGGTCGGCCAGGCACGGTGGCTCACGCCTGTAATCCTAGGACTTTGGGGGGCCTAGGTGGGCGGATCACTTGAGGTCAGGAGTTCAAAACCAGCCTGGCCAACATGGTGAAACCCCCGTCTCTACTAAAAATACAAAACTTAGCTGGGCATGGTGGTGCACATCTGTGATCCCAGCTACTCAGGAGGCTGAGGCAGGAGAATTGCTTAAACCTGGGAGGTGGAGGGTGTAGTGAGCCGAGATCATGCCATTGCACTCCAGCCTGGGCAACAGAGCGAGACTCTGTCTCAAAAAAAAAAAAAAAGAAAAGAAAAAATCAGGTTGATCTTTATGGTTCCAATTTTAGTATATGTGCTGCCAAAGCAAGCATGAGGTCGATCTTTATGCACTAACATGGAGTGATCGCCAAGGTATACAGTTGGGTGGGTAAAGTGGCAAAATGATATGTATAATGTGATATTTTTGTAAAACAAACAAGAACAACCAGATTCTTTGTATACATGTTTAAGTGTATAAAAAATTATGGAAAGAGATATACAAATTCCTAGCACTGGTTGCTTAGAAGATGAAAGTAGAATAGGGTGGAACTTTCGATTTTTAAAGTGGACTTTGGAATTTGAACTTTTTTTACAACTAAAATTTATTCATGAATTATTTTTGTCCAGTGAAAAAGTTAATTAAAAAAAATTAGGCTGGGTTCAGTGGCTCATGCCTGTAATCCCAGTACTTCGAGAGGCCAAGGCAGAAGGATCATTTGAGTCCAGGAGTTCAAGACCAGCCTGGGCAAGATAGCAAGATCCCACCTCTAAAAAAAAAAAATAGCTGGGCATGGCGGTGCATGCCTGGAGTCCCAGCTACTCGGGAGACTGAGGTAGGAGGATTGCCTAAGCCCAGGAGGTTGAGGCAGCAGTGAGCTGTGATTGTGTCCTATACTCCAGCCTGGGCAATACAGCACGGCTCTGTTTCTAAAGAAAAAAAAAAAGAAAAAAAAGAAAAAGAAAAGAAAAAATGCCCGAGAAGTTTCCTTTGCCTCACGTGGTCCTCAATCTCCTCTCCATTACCCTTATGAGCCTCAAGATGACCCTGAGAGGTAGCATTTTCCAGATTTTATCTAAGCCAATCATGATCTCTCTGTTTTGTTTGTTTGTGTGTGGCAGGGGAGTGGGGGAGGTTGAGAAAGATTCTCACTCTGCCACCCAGGCTGGAGTGTAGTGGTACAATCACAGCTCACTGCAGCCTCCATCTCCCAGATTCAAGTGATCCTCCCACCTCAGCCTCCTGAGTACTTGGGACTGTAGGTGCATGTCACTGTGCTTGGCTAATTTTTAAATTTTTTTATTATGTAGAGACAACGTCTCACTATGTTGTCCAGGCTGGTCTTGAACTGGGCTCAAGTGATATTCCTGCCTCAGCTTTCCAAGGTGCTGGGATTATCAGCATGAGCCACGGTGCTGGGCCTCTCTGTTTTGAATACAGCTTAAAATGTGGACTTAAATTATGAATAAGTAATTCTTAGTCACAACAGGTCAGGCCCTCATAATCCCCCACTGGGATTAGCTAGCATCTTCCCAAATGGACTCAATGTCTTCCATTCCAACCCCCTTTAGTGTGTCCCAAGACATATTTCTTCCTAACATAAACCTCAACACATCTCTTTCTTGCTTAAAATTCTTCCAGGATTAAACATTGCCTACCGGACAATATCAAAATTCGCAAGCATAGTTTCCAAGTCCCTACACAATCTGGCCTCTGACAATGTTTTCAGTTTTACCTCCTGCCACTTGCCCTACCCTTTGGCAAGCTAAGTTAGTGACAATTCCTTGAACATGCCATTTATTTTCATTCTTTGGGTCACTGTACATGTGGAATATTGGGGTTTCTCTGATGAATTCCTACTTATCTTTCTAAACTGAATTCATGTATCTGAAACCTTTTCTGATCCACTTAAACTCTATCTCCTCTACTTACTCCATGTCCTGTATACCTGGTGCTTTAGACATTTGTGTTTTTTAACCTGTTTTATTTTTAATTTGTTGTTGTTGTTGTTTTTGTTTTGTTTTGTTTTATTTTTCTTTTGAGACGGAGTCTCGCTCTGTCGCTCAGGCAGGAGTGTAGTGGTGCGATCTTGGCTCACTGCAACCTCTGCCTCCTGGGTTCGAGCCATTCTCCTGCTTCAGCCTCCCGAGTAGCTGGGATTACAGGCTCTCGCAGCCACACCCAGCTAATTTTTTTATATTTTTAGTAGAGACAGGGTTTCACCATGTTGGCCAGGCTGGTCTCGAACTCCTGACCTCAGGTGATCCACCCACGTCGGCCTCCCAAAGTGCTGGGATTACAGGTGTGAGCCACCGCACCCAGCCTTTTTAACCTGTTTAATTGTCCTATTAGACTTTTAACTCCTTGAGCATGGTGACTTTGTTTTCTTTAATATTTGTATATCCAATACCCAGAAGGCATATGATAGACATTAAATAAATGTTTAGTCCACGAATAAATAAAAAATGAATACATAGTCAATTTAAATAAATTTGGGGAAGGATTTGAAGAAGAGCATGTGCAAGAGAGTCATTATTTGAAATAATCTCCCAGGAGTAAAAGTTGAAGGCCATTGATCTGCAAGATTTGGGCACCAGATGATATAGAAGAATTCTCAGGAAGTAAGAGCCTTATCTGAGTAAAATGTGATTATCATTGATTTCAAATATTTCTTTGCCTTGGAAGCTTTGACTTTGCTTTATATAGGATTGTATGTTACAGACACATCAACTACACAGCAAAGAAAAAAAGAGGTAAAAATCAGACCCATACGCAAACTCAGTACTAAAAATGTAGTTGCAGTTCCACACACAACAGATGAAGTGTGGACTTAAAAAAAAAAGTGACTGAAGTGAAGGAGAAATGTTGCCCAGAGGTGTATTTTTATTTTTGTTCTTTTACTAAGTACCTGCATATAAAAATTGATGTTAAAGGCAGCTGAAGCAAATTCTAATGGGTAGGGAATGATTTTAAAACAGAAACAGTAGGCCACTGCACTTTCTTGTAATTACTCATCTGGGTAAGGGCTTCAAAATGTATTAGCCATAAAGGAAAGACTTCAGACAGACATCTGTAACCCAAAATGCTTAGGCTGTTTCAATTATGATGACTATTTTAAGTATTCACTCACTCACTCTCAATCTCTTTCTTTTTTTTTTTTTTTTGAGATGGAGTCTTGCTCTGTCACCCAGGCTTGAGTGTGGTGGCGCGATCTCACCTCACTGCAACCTTCACCTCCCAGGATCAATCGCTTCTCCTGCCTCAGCCTCCCAAGTAGCTGGGATTACAGGCACCCGCCATCACACCTGGCTAATTTTTTCCTTTATATTTTTAGTAGAGATGGGGTTTCACCATGTTGGACAGGCTGGTCTCGAACTCCTGACCTCAAATGATCCACGCACCTCGGCCTCCCAAAGTGCTGGGATTACACCGTTTCCGATCCTTCTTTCTCTCTCTCTCTCTCTCTCTCACACACACACACACACACACACCCTCAAGGCCCAAATATGTGTTGATTCATTTTACTAAAAGGCCTTTGCTTTAGATCTTAAGAGATGGGAATAATGACACAAGCCACGAGGAGAGAAAAAAAGCACTTATGAGATAAACTATTACCTCAGTGCAGTAAAGAGTTAACATAGAGTCCTAACTGCTTATCCTTAGAAAGGCTTGCTCACAAGATTGGCTCTTAGCTGGTATCCCAGAACTTGAATTTCAGGAGGGCTCCTACCATTTCTAGAATTGGTAAGAGTGGCTCACTGTGCCTAAACTTCATGCAAGCAATGTGGTTTATGCTGAACATCTATCTGCTGTCCTTCTGGGAGTCTGGAATTTGAGTACCTGCCAGGCAAGGGGTACTTCCATGACCAGCCCCCCAGGAAAAGCCCTGGGTGCTGAATTTCTAATAAGCTTCCTCTGGTAGACATTTCAGAACTCATTGCTGGGGAAATCAAGTACATCCCTTGTGACTCCACTGGGTGAAGATTGTTGGAAGCTTGCTCCTGGTTTCCTCCAGACTTCACCCCCATGTGCCTTTTGCTTTTGCTGATTTTGCTTTGGGTCTTTTGGCCGTGATATATCCAAACCATGAGTATAAGGGTATGCTGAGTCCTGTAAGTCCTCCTAGCAAATTATGGAAACTGAGGATAGTCTTTGGGGTCCCCCACTCCTCCAACACCAGTTTGGATGCTTTTACGACCTTACTTGAAAATTATTCTTATTTAATACTCTCACACCCTCTCCTAGCATATTTTCCTCTTGGATGTGCTGCAAATATCCAGTCACAGAAGAGCTGGCGTTTAAAAACAAATCTCATTGTTGCATACATAGTCCTACAAAACAAAATAGAGCTAGAAGTTAAAATTTCCCCCCAAATAAGCCAGCCATTTCTGTCTAAACTTAAAGTATTAGAATATTGTAACTGACTTGATGAAAAAATCCGTAGGCACTTGCCACCTTTTGGGAATATTCTGTTTCCCTGTCAAGTCACCTGCCTGACTTCCTAAAAAAGAGGAATGTCTGAGATTTCTTTTTTTCTCTTTCCCACCTGGCAAATCTCTACTCAGCCATTGTGTTAGTCTCTTCTTGCGTCAGTATAAAGGAATACCTGAGCCTAGGTAATTTATAAAGGAAAGAGATTTATTTGGCTCACGGTTCTGCAGGCTGTAGAGGAAGCATGGTGCTGACATCTGTTTCTGGTGCGGCCTCAGCAAGCTTACAATCATGGTGGAAGGCGATGGGAAGCCAGCATGTCATATGGTAAGGGTGAGAGCAAGAGAGAGGGGAAGGTGCCATATGCTTTTAAACAGCCCAATCTTGCATGAATTAACTGAGTTAGAAGTCATTCATTACTGCAAGGAGGCACCAAGCCATTCATGAGGGATCTGGCCACATGACCCCAACACCTCCCACTAGGCCCCACCTCCAACATTGGGGATCATATTTCTTTTTTTTTTTTTTTTGAGGCGGAGTCTCCCTCTGTCGCCCAGGCTGGAGTGCAGTGGCGCAATCTCGGCTCACTGCAAGCTCCGCCTCCCGGGTTCTTGCCATTCTCCTGCCTCAGCCTCTCCGAGTAGCTGGGACTACAGGCGCCCGCCACCACGCCCGGCTAATTTTTTGTATTTTTAGTAGAGACGGGGTTTCACCGTGGTCTCGATCTCCTGACCTCGTGATCTGCCCGCCTCGGCCTCCCAAAGTGCTGGGATTACAAGCGTGAGCCACCGCGCCCCGCCAGGGGATCATATTTCAACATGAGACTTGGAGGGGACAAACATCCAAACCATGTCAGCCTTCAAAATTTATTTCAGATGTCTCCTCCTCAGTGCAGTCTTCTTTTGTAAAAAAAATTTAACTTTTATTTTAGATACAGAGGGTACATATGCAGGTTTGTCACATGGGAATAGTGTGTGATGCTGAGGCTTGGAGTATGGATCCCATCACCCAGGTAGTAAGCACAGTACCCAATAGATAGTTTTTCAACCCTTGCTGCCCCCTCCCTCCCCCCTCTGGTAGTTCCCAGTGTCTATTGTTCTCATCTTTACGTCCGTGTGCACCCAGGGTTTAGCTCTCACTTGTAAGTGATAACATTTGGTTTTTTGTTCTCACATTAATTCGCTTAGGAGTATGGTCTCCAACTGCATCCATGTTGCTGCAAAATACATGATTTCATTCTTTTTTATGGCTGTGTGGGATTTGATGATGTATATGTACCACATTTTCATTATCCAATCTACAATTTATGGGCACTTGGGTTGATTCCATGTCTTTGCTATTGTGAATAGTGCAGCAAAGAACATATGAGTACATGTATCTTTTTGGTAGAATAACTTATTTTCCTTTGAGTAGATACCCAGTAATGGGACTGCTGGATCGAATGGTAGCTCTGTTTTAAGTTCTTTGAGAAATCTCCAGACTGCTTTCCACAGTGGCTGGACTAATTAGCATTCCCACCAACAGTGTATCAGCATTCCCTTTTCTCCACAACCTTGCCAGCATCTGCTGTTTTTTGACTTTTTAATAATAAACATTCTGATCGGTGTGCGATAGTATCTCATTGTGGTTTTGATTTGCATTTATCTGATGATTAGCGATGTTGAGCATTTTTTTCATATGTTTGTTGCCTGCTGATATGTCTTATTTTGAGAAGTGTCTGTCCATGTCCTTCACCCATTTTTAATGGGGTTATTTGGGTGGTTTTTTTTGCATGTTGTTTGTTTAAGTTCCCTATAAATTCTGGAAAATGAAATACCTAGGAGTATAGCTAACCAAGGAGGTAAAAGATCTCTACAGGAAGAACTAAAAAACACTGCTGAAAGTAATCAGAGATGACACAAATAAATGAAAAAACATTCCATGCTCATGGATTGGAAGAATCAATATCATAAATATGGCCCTACTGCCCAAAGCAATTTATAGATTCAAGGCTATTCCTATCAAGCTACCAACGTTATTCTTCACAGAATTAGAAAAAAAAAAAAAAACTATGATAAAATTCATACAGAACCAAAAAAGAGCCTGAACAGCCAAAGCAATCTTAAGTAAAAAAACAAAGCAGGAAGCATCACACTATTCAACTTTAAGCCATAATATAAAGCCCAGTAACCCAAACAGCTTGGTACTGGTACAAAAACAGACACATAGACCAATGGAACAGAATAGAAAACTCAGAAATAAAGGCACACACCTACAACCATCTGATCTTTCACAAAGCTGACAAAAACAAGCAATGGGGAAAGGATCCTCTATTCAATAAATGGTACTGGGATAACTGGATAGCCATATGTAGGTTGAAGCTGGACTCCTACCTTTCACCATATACAAAAATTAACTCAAAATGGTTGAATATTTACATAAAAAACCTCAGATTATAAAAATCCTTGGCGGGGCACAGTGGCTCACACCTGTAATCCCACCACTTTGGGAAGCTGAGGCAGGTGAATCACTTGAGCCCAGGAATTCGAGACCAGCCTGGGCAATATGGCAAAACCCCATCTCTACAAAAAATACAAAAATTAGTAGGGTGTGGTGGCTTGTGCCTGTAGTCCCAGCTACTCAGGAGGCTGAAAGGATCACTTGAACCTGGGAGGTGGAGGTTGCAGCGAGCCAAGATCGTGCCACTGCACTCCAGCCTGGGCAACTGAACAAGACCCTGTCTCGAAAAAAAAAAGAAAAAAAAAAGGAAAAGAAAATAAAATCGTATAAGACAACCTAGGAAATACTCTTCTCAACATTGGCCTTGGCAAATAATTTTTGGCTAAGTCCCCAAAAGCAATTGCAACGAAAACAAAAATAGACAAGCGGGACCTAATTAAACTAAAGAGCTTCTGCACAGGAAAAGAAACTATCAGCAGAGTAAACAGACAACCTACAGAATGGGAGAAGATATTTGTAAACTCAGAGCGGCCTTCTAAACACCGCCAGGCTAAGTGGGTCCTTCCTTTATCACTTTGCACGTTGTATTTTGTGCCCACCTCTTCTGTATACTGATCATGTCACATTAAGATGGCTTCTCTCTCTCTCTCTCTCTCTCTCTCTCTCTCTCCAGAACTTTGAGGTTCAAGACTATATCTAACCATCCACCAATTCCCAAAGCATACCTAAGTAGGTGACACAAAGCGGGGACCCAGAGATGGTTGTTTACCATAGGGGAGGTCTTCCACCCTCTTAGTGTCTCTGGCTGGGTCTAAAAACTGAACTGACAAAGTGAAATTAACAGGAGAAAAATCACACAAATGTATTTAATGTAAGTTTTATGTAACATGGAGCCTTCATAAGGAAATAAAAACCCAAAGAAACTGTTAAACCTGGGTAGTCCTTTCCGTACCTGCTGTTTCTCAAATTCCTTCGGCTTAAAACATTCAATATGCCAAGGTGCCGTATTTTGGGGCTAGTGTGTTCTGAACTCCATCATCGCATAATATTAAATGAATCATTAGGCATCTATTTAATTCATAGATCAAATATATTTGTGTTTGAGGGACACAAATCTTTTATGAATTGTGATACTCTGAGATATAACTGATCTTGAAAATTTTTTGAAAACTGTAGAGCATTATATTACTTTTGATTTTTAGTAATTATCATCATCATTGAGAGTTTATATTATTATTATTATTACTGTATAAAAATACAAGTCCTGGAATTTTGAAAATCTGAAGTTGAGCATTACTGTTCTAGCTGTTGCTGTGGAGCCAGACAATATCTCATTACACAATATTTCATCTTTTTAGAAACTGACCAAACATGATCACAGAGGAAGCAGCAAAGGGCTAACAGTTGTACTACTTCAAGGTAACAAGAAAGTACTATGGGCCAGTGGCTCTGGTCTCTTAAAGATCAACAAGGACCTCCTACTTAGCAAATACAGTGGCCTTTTCACCTTCAATTCTCTGCAGTGTCTGAAGCTGTTGCCTTCCTGTTTCTTGAGAGAATCTCTTTCTTTGCTTTCTAGGACCCTGCACTCTATTATCCACCTTCCAGTTTTTCTGTCCCTTCTCTACTTTCTTCTGTGGCTTTCCTTCCACCTCCCACCCCTTAAATGTGTTCATTCCATGATATTCTATCCATAGCCCTCTTTTCTTTCTATTCCCTCCCTTAGGAAATAAGATAGTTAACAATTATTAAGCATTTACTATTTAATTTAATCCTCAGACTATGGTAGAGGTATTATCTCCATTTAAAGATGAGGAAACTGAGGCCCAAAGAAGTTAGGTAAGCAGTCCAAGACCACATTACTCATGAGGATAGAGGCTGGGTGAAACTCAGACAATCTGGTTTCAGGGTCCAGGCTCTTAACCACTCCATCACTCTTTCTAGGCAGCATCTATGAAGCAGGACCCTTTGGTTCAGTCTGGAAACCATTTGTAGTAGAATGCTGAGTCTGGAAGACCTGAGGATTGGCTGGTTTCTTGTAAATTCCTGAAAGGAATCTCAATCTCAAAATCAGTTTATTTAAAACAGAAGCCACCATTTACTCTGAAGTTGTGAGACCAGGCAATTGAAAAATTCTTGGCAACACTGATCTCACACTTGTTTCCCTTATGACTTTCCTGTCTCTGTTATTGATGCTACTGTTCATGCTTTCATCAGACACCAAATCTGAGTTATCTTTGGGTCTTTCTCTTTCATTTTCCAAATCCAATCTGTTGCCTAGTTTTGAACATTCATGTATATAATTTGTCTTCCATATTCACTTCAAATCGCCCTTGTTAACAAGTTCTCATCTGTTCTCATCTGTTTGTAATAATCTCCCAACCTGTCCACCTGCCTCTTTTCACCTTCCTTTACCGTTCTATAGAGTAGATCTCTACTGGCTGATAAATAATAGCCTCACTCGTTAGCCTCACTTATAAGCTTCTTCTCAGTTTGGTGTCAAATCATCACATTCTCAGCCTTATCCTATCCCCAACTCCAACCCAACTGTTCTACCTGTCAATTCTTTTTTTGTTTTGTTTTGTTTTTGTTTTTGAGACAGTCTCACTCTGTTGCCCACGCTGGAGGGCAGTGGTGCAACCTCAGCTCACTGCAACCTCTGCCTCCTGGGCTCAAGCGATTCTCCCACCTCAGTAGCTGGGACTACAGGTGTGCATTACCAAGTAGCTGGGACTACAGGCACACACCACCAAGTAGCTGGGACTACAGGCGTGCACCACCAAGCCCGGTTAATTTTTTGGATTTTTGGTACAGATGGGGTTTCACCATGTTGGCCAGGCTGGTCTCAAACTCCCAACCTCAGGAGATCCACCCTCCTCGGCCTCCCAAAGTGCTGGAATTACTGGCATGAGCCACCATGCCCGGCCTCCTGTCAATTCTTGAATGAGTCTTGGGCCTTTCCTTATGTTTTTCCTTTTATCTGGAATGTTCTTTTCACCATGTCCACATATTGGAAGTCCACTCACTCTTTAAGGCCATTCTCTAATGCCAACCCCATTCATTAAGTCATCCATCCATCCATTCATCTATCCACCCTTCTTTCCTTCCTTCCTTTCCTTCTTTCTTTTTTTCTTTTCCTTTCTTTTCTTTTCTTTCTTTCTTTCCTTCTTTCTTTCTTTTCTTTTCTTTCTTTCATGAAATATTTAATGTCAGCCACTGCTCTAGGTTATCAGTGCAAACATGTCCAAGGCTTAGCCTTGCCCTCAAGATATCCACAGTCCCACAGGGAAGAGAGATGGGTAATATAGAGCATGCTATAATCCACACATGCACATGGTGGCAAGGGAAGAGAGCAAGCAGATCAGCTAACTCTTCTGAAGTGGTAGAGGAGGAAGGCATAATGATGGAGGCTTAACAGATAAGTTGTTTGAGCTCCATGACTGTATCAATTCAAAGTAACCTCTTAACCCTCCACTTACTTTTGGTAAGACATAGACATCACAACCATCACGCATTGCATAATACCAGGCACACTGTCATCGTTTGTGAAAAATATTTAAGGGAGGAATGAACACATTTCTACCAGATTGTAAGTCCCTGAAAAGTGGGGGGTGGTGGTTCTCTTAGATTGTATTCTGTAAAGTGCCCACTAAGTAATCCTTCAATTAGGTACATCTGTTAAATTCCATTGATTGGAATTAACTTTTCAGTTGGGCACATCTGAATGCAGTGGAAAGCTTATTTCAGGATTTAAGAAATATTTGCATCACTTTAAAGGAGCTTATTGAATTCTAAAAAAAATCCAATTTAAAAGCCTTTTTATTGAACCAAGAGTGAAAGTAATGAAAACCAATTTTCTGAAGTTAAAAAAAAGTGAGACTCTTAATAATAATTGTTTTTGAACTCCCTATTGCTTGACTCAATACATTTTGTCTCTAGGTAAAACTTTTCCATCCTCTTGGGAACTCCCTAGCCAATCCCAAAGTTACACAATAATTGAAGTTGTTAACTACTCTGCCAAGTACAGATCATTTGCCTGGGAGTTTGAACCACTTTTAAAAGCTTGCTAATATTGCTTGTGGTAAAGGAATAGTTCATGGATTGTTCAGAAAATTCCTGCAGATTGACTTCAGGTTTTTTTCTCAAGTTAAATTAAACTATTATTAAATTTCATATGTTTTGTTAGATATAGCATGTCTAGTCCAACTGTATTCTTATGAAATTACTTCGGGGTGTCTGGATGTGTTATATTCTCTATATTCATCATTGAATCTGTTGACATTGGCTAATTCCACATGATGAGACTCTGGGGGATTTGTACTTTAATGTATTTCTTGATTTTTTAAAAATAAAGAGCATTTCTCATTTTTATAAAATCAATTATGTCATTACTTGATTTAAAAAATTTTACTCTCAGGCCGGGCGCGGGGGCTCACGCTTGTAATCCCAGCACTTTGGGAGGACGAGGCGGGCGGATCACGAGGTCAGGGGATCGAGACCACGGTGAAACCCCGTCTCTACTAAAAATACAAAAAATTAGCCAGGCGTGGTGGTGGGCGCCTGTAGTCCCAGCTACTCGGAGAGGCTGAGGCAGGAGAATGGCGTGAACCCGGGAGGCGGAGCTTGCAGTGAGCCGAGATTGCGCCACTGCACTCCAGCCTGGGTGACAGAGCGAGACTCCGTCTCAAAACAAAAAAAAAAAAAAAAAAAATTTTACTCTCTGTGTTTCAGATTCAATTCAGACAACAAAAGCCTATTGAGTTTCTACTATATGCTAAGATGCAACGTTGAACAGGATGGGGTCTATTCCCTCAAGGACTTTTTAGCTCAGCTGGAGAGAAAAACATATTCATGGACAAAACATGTATGCTGGCAGTATGCACAGAGGACAATGGGAACGGAGGAGGAGGTCTCTTAGAAGAGAGAGCCCTGGCATGACAAGGAGGACAAATAGTAATTGACCAGGAGGCTGGGGGCAGGAAAGGCAGAGGTTCCAGCGTGAGCGAAGGGTTAGAGATAAGAAACATGTGGTTTACATGGCTCACTGCAAGCCTCGCTAGGATTGCTGGTGAATAACGTGCTTTTTGAGACAAGGTCTCACTCTGCCACCCAAGCGATCTTCTCACCTCAGCCTCCTGAGCAGCTGGGACTACAGGTGCCCAGCTCATTTCTATACATTTTGTGGATAGATACAGTCAGTGTGGGTACAGTGCTGGGTACAGTTAGTATGGAAAGATACTAGAGAGGTGTCCAAAGACCAGCTCAAGAAGGGCTTCCTCGATACTCCAAGCCAGCCATGCCATGCTAGGGAGCTTAGTAGGAAATGAGGCACCATGGAAGGTTGTGAAAAAGAAAGTGACGTGGTCAGATTTGCAATTTAGGTAAATCATTCAGGTGGTACCAGGTATGGATGCAAGGCAGGCAAGACTAGAAGCTGAGACCACTTGGGGGGTTTTTTTGCTGCGATTCTTAGATTGAATTAAAGCAATGAAAGCAGGAGTAGAGAAATGAGTGGTGGGTTTGAAGCATATTTTGGTAGGTGGAATTACCAGGGCTTGGTGTTTGATTGCTATGGAGGGTGAGAGGAGAGCCATAGGTTCATCCTCAGGTTTCTGGTTGTGTGTCTTTTGCTGAGATGAAAGACAGGAGATAAATTTCAGGGGAAAGAGTAATGAGCCCTGTTTTGGACTTTTTGGATTACAGGGGCCAATGGACCACCCAAGCGGGCCCATGCAGCAGGAATTTGGATGTAGTATTCTGTAGGGGAGGAAAAAATATTTTTTTCCTTCTACCCTCCTAGGTTCTCTGTTTGGGGCTCTATAAATTAGGTTGACAAAAGACAGATTAACAAGAGAAAAGCATACATATTAACTAAATATAAGTTTTATATGACATGAGAGTCTTCATAAGGAAGTGAAGAGCAAAGAAATCATTAAAACTGAGCATCTTTATACTGGTGTGATAAAGAGTGAAGAGGCATGAAAAAGTGTGATAAGGTAAAGTGATGTAAGCTAAGGATAGTTAACTGGGGGAAATTTAGCAAGGCCTGTTCATTTGGATTCTTCTTGGTGTCTCATCTTCGGAGATAAGGATGCTTCTTTCTTCTGGATCTAGGAAGGGCACCTCTCACATGAGGGTCTTCAGACCTGCTTCAGGGGAAGGTCAGAGAGTCCTTTCTGTACCTGCTGTTTCTCAAATTCTTTCAGCTTAAAATATTAAATATGCCAAGGTGCCATACTTTGGGGTAGCATGTTTTGAGCCCTGTTGATTCTAAAGCTTAGGGGACATTTCTGGGCTAGGGCATAGATTGGGAAGCACTTATGGTTAAGTGCATGAGGTCAAGTCGTATCAATCAGAGAGCATGTTAAGAAGTTATAGACTGAGGATGAGAATCAGGGAGATTGAGAGAGGAGCGTGAAGGAGACACAGAAACAACATTCAGGGATCATGAAAAGAGGCCCCAGAGAGTGCAATGCTATTGAAGCTGGGGCACTAGGGACTTTCTAGGAGGAACTAGTGGACCCCAGTGTCAACTGCTTCAGGACAATCTAGAAGGTAAAGACAGTAAATATCGGGGCCAGGCTCATGCCTGTAATCCCAACATTTTGGGAGGCCTAGGCAGGCGGATCACTCGAGGTCAGGAGTTCAAGAGCAGCCTGGCCTACAAGGTGAAACCCTGTCTCTACTAAAAATACAAAATTTAGCCAGAAGTGGTGGCATGCACCTGTAATCCCAGCTACTTGGGAGGCTGAGGCAGGAGGATCGCTTGAACCTGGGAGGTGGAGGTTGCAGTGAGCCAATATCGTGGCACTGTACTCCAGCCTGGGTGACAGAGTGAGACACTGTCTTAAAAAAAAAAAAAGACAGTAAAATGTCCATTGAGTTTGGCAATCAGGGGTTCATTTGTAACCTTTGTCAGAGAGGTTGCAGCAGGTGAAAATAAATATTCTAACCTTGACCTGCATGAGGGCAGGCCTATGGGTAATGGGAGACTTATTTCCCAACTTAAGCCAGTCCAAGTCAATTAAGCATCTTTATACAGTCATGTGTTGCTTAACAACAGAGATAGGTTGTGAGAAATGCATCATTAGGGTGATAGGGTGTGCGGACATCATACGGTGTCCTAATGCAAACCTAGATGGTATCGCCTACTACACACCTGGGCTGTATTGTATAGCCTATTGCTCCTAGGCTACAAACCTGTGCAGCATGTGACTGTACTGAATACTGTAGACAACTGTCACACAATGGTAAGTATTTGTATTTCTAAACATAGAAAATACACAGTAAAAATATCGTATAAAAGATAAAAAAGATACATTTGTAAAGGACAATTACCGTGAATGGAGCTTGCAGGGCCAGAAATTGCTCCTGGTGAGTGAGCGAGTGGTGAGTGAATGTGAAGACCTAGGACATTACTGTACACAACTGTACACTTTATATACACTGCACACTTAGACCACACTAAGTTTATAAACATATTTTTTCTTGGCTGGGCATTCTGAGAGGCCAAGGTGAAAGGATTTCATGAGCCCAGGAGTTTGAGACCAGCCTGGGTAACATGGCGAAACCCCTGTCTCCACAAAATGTATAGAAATGAGTTGGGCGCCTGTAGTCCCAGCTACTCAGGAGGCTGAGGTAGGAAGATCGCTTGGGTGACAGAGCAAGACCTTGTCTCAAAAAAAAAAAAAAAATTTCTTTTTCTTTCTTCAATAATAAATTAGTCTTAGCTTACTATAACTGTTTTACTTTATAAACTTTTTTTTTCATTTTCCTTGTTTTTGAGAGGGATTTTCACCCTTGTTGCCAGGCTGGAGTACAATGGCATGATCTTGGCTCACTGCAACCTCTGCCTCCCAGGTTCAAGCAATTCTCCTGCCTCAGCCTCCTGAGTAGCTGGGATTACAGGCATGCACCACCACACCCGGCTAATTTTGTATTTTTACTAGAGACAGAGTTTCTCCATGTTGGTCAGGCTGGTCTCGAACTCCTGACCTTAGGTGGTCCACCTGCCTTGGCCTCCCAAAGTGCTGGGATTACAGGCATGAGCCACTGAGCCCGGCCAACTTTTTCATTTTTTAAACTTTTTGACTCTTTTATAATAAAACTAAGCTTTGAACACAAACATTGTACAGCTATACAAAAATATTTTCTTTCTTTACATCCTTATTCTATGAGATTTTCTCTATTTAAAATTTTTATAAATGATTTTTTTCCTTTTTATACTTTTTTGTTAAAAATGGAGGCCTACACAGGGTCAGGCTCATGCATGTCACTGTCTTCCACCTCCACTTCTTGTCCCACTGGAAGATCTTCAGGGTCAATAACACGCGTGGAGCTGTCGACCCTTGTGATAACAATACCTTCTTCTGGATACCTCCTCAATCACTTGCCTGAGGCTGTTTTACAGCCAACTTTTTTTTTTTCAATAGGTAGAAAGAGTACACTCTAACACAACAATAAAATCAATTTATAGTATAGTAAATCCACAAACCAGTAACATAGTGATTTATTATCATTATCAAGTTTTAGGTACCGTACATAATTGTATGTGCTAGATTTTTATACAACTGGCAGTGCAGTAGGTGTGTTTATAGCGATGGCTAATGCATCACTAGGACAATAATAATTTTTCAGCTCTATTATAATCTTATGGGACCACTGTCATATATGCAGTCTGGCATTGACTGAAATGTTGTTACGTACTGCATGGCTATATCGCCATTGCTGGTGGGGGGAGTGCATTTTAGGGTGCAATTCCACTCAGAGTGTAGCCCCTGTAGGATCCCAGCCTTGTCTGGGCCCCGGGTGTCTCTCTTGCTCCTGCAGCCTATAGAGTTTAGTAGTGTCCTAGTTACTGAGGTTGAGAAACTAACCTGGGATAGAGCAGCTGACACCATCATTGCCTGCTCACTACTCTGATTCTCAGCATCCTCTACATTTTTGGATCCTACGAGTTTCCTTACTTTCATCAAACTCAGCTATCTATTTAAAAGGAATTTATTGCTTTTTAAATCCAGGCTTTATACATGCCTCCTAGTGTTTAAAAGGATATCTATTGTATAATATTGCCAGAAAAGAAAGCACAATTCTTGTTCTGTACATTTATTAAATACATTGCGTGTACATAGTTTTTCTTTAGCCCCATGTCTATCTTATTTTGTTGCTTTACCACCTTGCCTTGAGTTCTTCCTTTATTAAGTTCTTCTAAAGCCTAAAATACTCTTGTGGGGATTTTTTTTCTATTCCTTGTTATGAGGTATTATTCATTCAATATGTTGCTAGGTTCAATATTTTTTTTTTTTTTTTTTTTTTTTGAGACAGAGTCTCACTATGTTACCCGGGCTGGAGTGCAGTGGTGTGATCTCAGCTAACTGCAGCCTCCACCTCCCAGGTTCAAGAGATTCTCCTGCCTCAGCCTCCCAAGTAGCTGGGACTACAGGTGCACACCACCACGCCCAGCTAATTTTTGTATTTTTAGTAGAGACAGGGTTTCACCATGTTGGCCAGGCTGGTCTTGAACTCCTGACCTCAAGTGATCCGCCTACCTTGGCCTCCCTAAGTGCTGGGATTACAGGCATGAGCCACCTGGCCTAGGTTCAATTTTCTAATATTTTATTTAAGATGTTAGCATCTATGTTATAAGTGAGATTGACTTGTAGTTTTTTTCTTATTCTTTTGTTCCTAACTTTTCTCTTTCCCTTTTCCGCTCCCTCCCTTCCTTCAATTTTTTCTCTTTTTGTCTGGTACTCATGTTAGGATTCTGCTGGTTGGCATCACAGAGAGTTGGAAATGATAGATTTGTAAGTTCTTTAACGGTATAACAAGAGAGAACCTGTTCTTTAAAGAGCTAGGAGACATCTCTCACCAAACCTTCTGGACATGGTAACATTTTTGCGTATTTTTGGTTACCTTTCACATTTCTTCAATAGTTATTGGTTTATTCAGGTTGTCCACTTTTTATATTGAAATTATTACATAGTCAAAGGATACAAAGTTTCGGTTAGACAGGAGTAAGTTCAAGAGATCTATTGTACAACATGGTGACTATAGTTAATAACAAAGCACTGTATACTTGGAAATTGCTAAGAGAGTACATTTGAACTGTTCCTACCTCAAAGTATGTGAGGTAATGCATATGTTAATTAGCTTGATTTAGCCATTCCACAATGTATACATATTGCAGAACATCATCTTATTCACCATAGATATATACAATTTTATTTGTTGATTAAAGAGAAAAAATTAACCCATTGAACTATACCCTTTAAATGGCTGAATTCCCAGCACTTTCGGAGGCCGAGGCAGATGAATCAGCTGAGGTCGGGAGTTTGAGACCAGCCTGGCCAACATGGTAAAACCCCGTCTCTACTAAAAATACAAAAAATTAGCCGGGCATGGTTGCAGGCACCTGTAATCCCAGCTACTCAGGAGACTGAGGCAGGAGAATTGCTTGAACCCAGGAGGTAGGGGTTGCAGTGAGCCAAGATTGCACCATTGCACTCCAGCCTGGGCAACAAGAGCAAAACTCCATCTCAAAAAATAAATAAATAAATAGGTAAATTGTTTAGTATGTGAATTATGTGTCTTAATAATGCTGTGACCAAAAATTACCATATAATAAAATTGACTGTTTTTTTCTTTTGATATACAGTTCTATGAATTTTAATACATGTAGATTTGTGTTACCCCGCCACAATCAGCATACAGAACAGTCGCAATGCCCCCTAAACTTCCTTGTGCTCCCTTTATAGTCACACACTGCCCTCACCTCTAACTTCTGGCAACCATAGATCTTTTCTCCATCACTGTAGTTTTGTCTTTTCAAGAATATCATGTAAATGGGATCATACAGTATGGAACCTTAAGTCGGGCTTCCTTTTCTTAGCAAATTGCCTTTTAGATTTATCCATGGTGTTGCATGTATTGAGAGTTCATTTTTATAGATGATTAATAGTTAATTTTATGGAGGTACCATAGTTTGTTTATCCATTCAGTCATTGAAGGACATTTGTGTTGTTTCCAGTTTTTGGCAATTACGGTGAAAGCTGGTATGAATATATGCTTACAGGTTTGAGTTCACACAGGTGTTTGAGCATATGTTCTCATTTCTCTAGGGTAAATGAAAGGAGTGGGATATCTGGATCACATGATAAGAGTATGTTTAACTTTATAAGAAACTACTAACTCATTTTCCAGAGCTGCTATACTGTTTTCCACTCCCATCAGCAATATATAAGAGTTCCAGCCTCACCTGTTTTTGTTCACTTGGCTTGTCTTTAAGTTTCTCTGTAATGTTGATGGTGGCTTGTTGCTGTATGTATTTGATAAATATTCATTGTGAGCTTTTGTGGCTGAAATCTATTTTTACTTATTTGGATTGTGATCTGTTGTACTTTCTGTAAATGATGATTGATGTCGTTCAACCCCTCTGGAAAATCTTTAGTCAATGCAACTTTGAAGGTTGCTTTTTCAATGTTCTAATTTTTTTTTTTCTGGAACTCCATTAAGCATATGTTGGATCCTCTCATGCTTTTCTACCTGCGTCTTTTTTTTTCATTCATAAATTCCAGTCCTTACCCTCTTTGTTTGGCATCCTGGGAAATTTCCTGTCTTCCAAGTCACCAATTCTCTCTTCAAATAAATCTAATTCTTTAAATTGTCCATTAATATTTTAGTTTTAGTGGTTACATTTGTCATTTCTAGAGGTCATATTTCAATTATTCCTCATCTTGTTTGATGATATATTGTCCTTTTCTCAAATTCTTATTTCTTTACTTTAAACATATTTTAAACATATTTATGTTACAGTCTTTATTTCTGATATGATTTTAACATCTGCTCTAATTTTTTGCTTTTTTGCTCCTATGGTTCTCTCTCTCAGAAAAGAAAGAGGTAAGAGCATCTCTTCTTTGAAGGAAAATAGATCAAATAATGAGGGTACACTAAGAGCCCAGGCCTCAATATATGCATGTAAGAAATCTATACTTGTACCCCCTAAATCTACAAGTAATGAGTAAAATGATTCTTAAATTGGTAACTGGGAGGCAAGGAAGAGATCAGCTTACCAACCTGTTCCCTACAATTTTCTCTAATGAAGCTGCCAGTAAACATTGGTGAAATAGTTTTTCTAAATTGCATATTTCAAACTCTGTTATTTTTGTTTGTTTTTTCTTTGTTTGTTTTTCAGATTATGCCAAAATTTGTAGATCACAGAAAATGGAAAATTATTATGAAAATTATATTCCATATAATATACTTTGAATAATTCCTGCATGCAGAACTTTTATGAAAACCTCAACAAAAAAACACATTTTAAAATAATTTTAACACATATGTTTATATGCCTAGATATTACTCTCTCAGTCTCTGATCTTCCTGTTTCTAAAACAAAATTTAAAAACAAAGTGGAATTTATTGAGTGCATATTATGTGCATGCTACAACTCTAAGTGCTTTATGTATATTTTTCATGTAATCCTCATGACCATCCATTTTATAGATGAAAAACTAAAGCACAGAGAGGAAAGTGATTTTCCCAAGATTCCTCAGCTAGTAAACAGCAGAGCTGGAATTTGAACACATGCCTTTCTTTCTTTAAGTCTTGTTCTTTCTAGGAAGTCATTTGACTTTGGTAAGAAATATTGATAATTAAGGGAGTTGCTTGCCAAGGTTTATTCTCCATTTCGCTACTTTGCCTCTTATAATCTCCCGTAAGAGAACTCATTTTCAGTTTTTTTTTTATTATACTTTAAGTTTTAGGGTACATGTGCACAACATGCGGGTTTGTTACATATGTATCCATGTGCCATGTTGCTTTGCTGCACCCATTAACTCGTCATTTACATTAGGTATATCTCCTAATGCTATCCCTCTCCCCTCCCCCCACCCCACAACAGGCCCCGGGGTGTGATGTTCCCCTTCCTGTGTCCATGTGTTCTCATTGTTCAATTCCCACCTATGAGTGAGAACATGCGGTGTTTGGTTTTTTGTCCTTACGATAGTTTGCTGAGAATGATGGGACATGGATAAAGCTGGAAACCATCATTTTCAGTTTTAATAGTCATCTTGTAGCAGGACGAGTCACAGACAAAACTCCTCAGACACTGGATTAAAGAAGGAAGAGGTTTTTTATTCAGCTGGGAGCGTCGGCAGACTCATGTCTTAAGAGCCAAGCTCCCCGAAAAAGAAATTCCTAGCCCTTTTAAGGGCTTACAACTCTAAGGGGTCTACGTGAAAGAGTCATAATAGATCAAGTAAGCATGAGGAACGTGACTGGGGGCTACATACATCAGCTAACAGAACAAAAAGTTTTACAGTGCTTTCTCATACAATGTCTGGAATTTACAGATAACACCAGTAGTTTTGATCAGGGGTTAATATTATTATTATTTTGACCACCAGGGCCAGGTGGTGGCGCCAAGGTCGTCTAGCTATTTATCTTCCGTTTCTTTCCAACTTTTTGCTTTCTCCCTTTTCTCCTGTCTTATAAACTAGGGAAAAGGGGAGGTTGGGGAGAAACTGGGAAAGAAAACAGGAGAAGTGGTGGTTTTATACCATAATCTGTGTGTAGCTTACTCCCAAATATTCTATCTTCACTCCTAACATCTCCTTTAAACCCCCCGAACTCTAATATCAAAGATGTGAAACTGGATGTTACCTAATGAGTATCAAGAGGCACAGTTGTGTAGTAGTAAGGTGCGAAGGCCTTGCATGTGGACTGCCAAAGTTTGAATCCTGCTTCTACTTTTTGCCAGATGGGTAACTTGGGCAAATTGCTCAAATTCTTTGTCAAAATTTTCATTCATAAAAAGAGAATAAGATAAATTTGCTATTATGTCTTAAACATATAATTTCTAAAACTAATCTCTTCAATCTCCCCCAAAAGCACATCATTCCTCTTTCTAACCTCTCCCAACCATTAGATTTGGGTTCTTTCCTGTCTCATTAGCCCCTAGAGCCCTTCTATGGAGTGTTTTGAATATATCCCTTTCTTTCCAGTTCCTTGGCTACAATACTTTACTTCTGTATGTATTAAGAACTTCTTTTTTCTTTTTTTGCCCTGTTTTGAGGCTTTTTCTAAGGGCTTTTCTCTTTTAATCCATTTTTGTTCATATAATACGCTTTGAATACTTCCTGCATGTCTCTGATTCTTTGTTATTGTTTTTTTAATTCTTTTTTTTCTGATGATGAATTGTGAAAAATCCAACTGTTGCAGAACAGAGAAAATGAAAGACCGCCAAACTTGCCCTTGGATATGACCACTATCAACAATCTGGTGCACATTTTATTTAATATTAAACAAAACCACTATTAAAATTTGGTGCATATTTTATTTAATATTATACATATCTACTGTTAACTTTTTGGTGCATATTTCCACTATTATCAATTTGCGCATATGCTATGTAATATTTTATGTAACCACTACTAACATTTTGGTACATGCTTAATATTATATGTAGGGCTTTTCAATATTATCATTTAACCATATATGTTGTTGACATATTTCCATGGTAGTGATATAGACCTATCTCGTTATTTTTAAAAAATTGGTTTTATTCAACATGGCACATGTTTACCTATGTAACAAACCTGCACGTTCTACACATGTACCCTAGAACTTAAAGTATAATAATAAAAAATAATTGGTTTTATTTGGCTGGGTGCGGTGGCTCATGCCTGTAATACCAGCACTTTGGGAGGCTGAAGCAAGTGGATCCCCTGAGGTCAGGAGTTCGAGATCAGCCTGGCCAACATGGTGAAACCCCGTCTCTAACAAAAAGTAGTTGGGTGTGGTGGCACATGCCTGTAGTCCCAGCTACTCGGGAGGCTGAAGCAGGAGAGTCACTTGAACCTAGGAGGCGGAGGTTGCAGTGAGCCGAGATCATACCACTGAACTCCAGGCTGGGTGACAGAGCGAGACTCCATTGCAAAAAAAAAAAAAAAAATTGGTTTTATTTAATATTGATTGAACACAAAAGAATATGAAATTTGTGTAAGTTATAAAGAATTTTTATACAATGATCACCCACGTTCATACCACCCTGTTTAAGGAATAGAATATTATCATTATCTTTAAATTTCTATCCCCTTTCCCCTCAAATGTAACCTGTATCATTTATTTCCATTTATCATTTTCTTGCTTTTCTTTATAGTTTGCATATATGTTTGTGTTACTAAACAATATATCGTTTGCTTTTGCACATTTTTTAGATTTATATAGGTGAATCATTCTGTATGTTGTCTTCTGCAACTTGACTTTTTTCCTCTCTACATCATGTTTCTTTTAGGATTGTGACTGGAATAACGTTGAGGAGAATTGATATCTTCATGATTTTGAGCATTTTAACCCATAAATGTTATTTTTCCATTTATTTAGGTCTTCTTTAATACCTTTCAATATAGTTTATGATTTTCTCCCTAAATGTCTTGCCCATCTTTTGCTAGATTTATTCCTAGATCCATGTCACTTTTTTATATTATTCTTAATAGTCTTTTTAAAAATTAGCTTTCTAGCTGTTTGTTGTTGGTAGATATAAATGCAATTGATTTTTTTGATGGAATGAAGCCTCTATTTAACGTCTAGAAAAAGGAAAACAACACATTTATTGCTTTTTGGATACATGGCAACTTCAGTGAAATTCTTTAAATTTGGTTGGGAAAGATGGACACAAACTTCAGGAGAGTGTTATTTAGAGAGGCAGAGGGAAAGGAATCAAGGAGAGGCACAAAGAGGGCATTAATGGTATTCATAATATTTTATTTCTTTTTGAAGTAAATATGGTAAAATATTAAGATTTGTTAAGGCTTCATAGCTGGTACATGAGTGATTGTTTTATTATTCTTTGCACTTTTTGGAAACAGATCATAATTTTAAAAATAAAATATGCAATGTTAGACATATGCTCAAGATAAATCACTTTTATGATGGATGACCTCAGAATACATTTAATTCCATCAATTATTCTAAATTGGACATTGCAAAATAGGAGCTGTGTGCTGAATTCAAGCTCCAGATGTAATTTTTTTGTGCCCTATGATTAAACAAATGGATCAATAAACACCAAAGATTTTACATTAGAATCTGGATTTCAGAATTCTCTTAAAACATTAGAAAATCTGACCATACTGTATTTCCATGTGATAATCATCAATTAGATATAAGTAAGTATTGGCTGCCTCTATGTGTTCATATCATATTATATTATGTTATATTTGTCATTTAAAGATTTCAAATGTTTTCAAAGATAGAGAGAAGAGCATAATAATCCCCCAGATACCCATTATCGGAATACAGCAATTTTTGGTTCATGGTCAATTTTATCTATTTATTTATGTAAGAGGCAGGGTCTTGCTCTGTTGCCTAGGCAGGAGTACAGTGGCATTATCATAGCTCACTGTAACCTTGAACTCCTAGGTTCAAGGGATCCTCCTGACTCAGCCTCCTGAGTAGCTAGGACTGTAGGTGTGCACCACCAGCCCGGCTAATTTTTAAATATTTGTAGAGACCAGGGGTCTCGCTGTGTTGTCCAGGCTGGTCTCAAACTCCTGGCCTCAAGTAATCATTCTGCCTCACCCTCTAGGAGTGCTGGGATTATAGGCATGAGCCACCACACTCAGCCTGCTTTTTATTGTTAAAATTTTATTTTTTAATTGACGAAAAACTATATATATTTATCATGTACAGCATGATGTTTTGAAATATGTATACACTGTGGAATGACTAAATTGAATGCTAATTAACATATCCATTACCTCACATATTTATCTTTTTTTTTTTTTTTGAGACGGAGTCTCACTCTGTTGCCCAGGCTGGAGTGCGGTGGCGCGATCTCGGCTCACTGCAAGCTCTACTCCTGGGTTAACGCCATTCTCCTGCCTCAGCCTCTCCGAGTAGCTGGGACTACAGGCGCCCGCCACCTCGCCCGGCTAATTTTTTTGTATTTTTAGTAGAGACGGGGTTTCACCATGTTAGCCAGGATGGTCTCGATCTCCTGACCTCGTGATCCGCCCGCCTTGCCCTCCCAAAGTGCTGGGATTACAGGCGTGAGCCGCTGCGCCCGGCCTCATTTTTTTGTAGTGAGAACACGTAACATCTACTCTCAGCGATTTTTAAGAATACAATGTTATCATTATCTACTTTCTCAGCAATTTTTAAGAATACAATATGCTATTATTAACTATACTCACCATGTTGCTCAATAGATCTCTTGAACTTACTCTTTTTATCTAATGGAAATTTTGTGTCCTTTGGCCAACATGTCCCCAACCCTTCCTCTCTCTCCCCAGCCCCTGGTAACCACCATTCTACTCTCTGCTTTTGTCAGTTCAACATTTTTAGATTCTCTATATAAGTGAGATCATGTGGTATTTGTCTTTCTGTCCCTGGCTTATTTCACATAACATAATGTCCTTTAGGTTCATCCATGTTGATGCAAATGATAGGATTTTCTTCTCTTTAAAGGCAGAATAGTATTCCATTATATATATGGATATATACACACACGCACCACATTTTCTTTATCTGTTCATCTGCTGATGGACACTTAGGTTGATTCAATATTGTGAATAATGCTACAGTGAACTTGGGAGTGCAGTTATCTCTTCAACATACAAATTTCATTTCATTTGAATATATACCCAGTACTGGGATCATATGATATTTCTATTTCTTTCTTTCTTTCTTTTTTTTTGAGACAGAGTTTTGCTCTTGTTGCCCAGGCTGGAGTGCAATGGCATGATCTCTGCTCACTGCAACCTCCGCCTCGCGGGTTCAAGTGATTCTCCTGCCTCAGCCTTCCGAGAAGCTGGGATTACAGGCACCCGCCGCCACACCTGGCAAATTTTTGTATTTTAAGTAGAGATGGTGTTTCACCATTTTGGTCAGGCTGGTCTCAAATTCCTGATCTTAGGTGATCCACCCGCTTCATCCTCCCAAAGTGCTGGGATTACAGGCATGAGCTACCGTGCCCGGGCTGATATTTCTATTTCTGAGGAACCTCCATGCTGCTTTCCATAATCGTTGTACTAATTTACATTCCCACTAATAGTACACAAGGGTTTCCTTTTCTCCACATCCTCACTAACATTTGCTATCATTCACTTTTTTGATAATAGCCATTCTAACAAGTGTGAAGTGGTATTTCATTGTGGTTTTACTTTGCATTTTCCTGATGATTAGCGATGTTGAACATGTTTTCATATACCTGGCTACTTGTATGTCTTCTTTTGAGAAATATCTATTTAAATCTTTTGCCCATTTTAAAATAGAGTTACTTGGTTTTTTGCTATTGAGTTGTCTGAGTTCCTTATATATTTTGAATACTAACCCCTTATCAGGTGGTTGGTTTGCAACTAACTCCCATTCTGTAGGTTCTCTCTTCCCCCAATTGTTTCCTTAGCTCTGCAGAAGACTCCTGGCCAATTTTGTTATATCTATTTTCTCTGTTCTCCTGAACTCTAGATTATTTCAAATTCTAGATTATTTCAAAGCAAATACCAGATACTTCATTTCATCTGTAATATTTTATTTTATTTTATTATTTTATTCTTTGAGACAGAGTCTCACTCTGTCATCCAAGTTGGAGTGCAGTGGCATGATCTCAGGTCACTGCAGTCTTTGCCTTCTGGATTCAAGCAATTCTCCTGCCTCAGCCTCCTGAGTAGCTGGGATTACAGGCACGCACCACTAAGCCCAGCTAATTTTTGTATTTTTAGTAGAGATGGGGTTTCACCATGTTGGCCAGGCTGGTCTCGAACTCCTGACCTCAGGTGATCCGCCTACCTTGGCCTCCCAAAGTGCTGGGATTACAGGCATAAGCCACCACGCCCGGCCACATCCATAGTATTTTAGTATTTATCTCTAAAAGGTTAGTACTTTTAGAAAAAATAACCACAATATTATTGTCACGCCTAAAATCGTCAACAGTAATTCCTTAATATAATCAACTATCAGTCGGTATTCAAATTCTCCCAATTTTCTCAACTTTATTTTACTGTTTGTTCAAATAGAAATTCAAATAAGGCTCTTACATTGCACCTGCTTAATATGTTTTTGAAATCTCTGGCATCTGGTAGTGAGATCTAGACCAGCAATGTCCAATAAAATTTTCTGTAATAATCAAAATATTCTTTATCTGTGCTGTCCAGTGCAGTGGCAGCTACTAGCCATATGTACTATTGAGGCCTTGAAACATGATTAGTGCAACCAAAGGAATAGATTTTTAATTTTACTTAATTTTAATTAAGTAACAATGTTGGCTTGGCGCGGTGGCTCACGCCTGTAATCCCAGCACTTTGGGAGGCCAAGGTGGGCGGATCACAAGGTCAGGAGATCAAGACCATCCTGGCCAACATGGTGAAACCCCGTCTCTAATAAAAATACAAAAATTAGCTGGTCGTGGTGGAGCATGCCTGTAATCCCAGCTGCTCGGGAGGCTGAGGCTGAAGAATCACCTGAACCAGGGAGGCAGAGGTTGCAGTGAGCCGAGATCGCACCACTGCACTCCAGCCTGGTGACAGAGAGAGACTCCGTCTCAAAAACAAACAAACAAACAACAACAAAAATGTTTACTGACAGCTTTATTGAGAAAAAATTCACATGCCATAAAGGTCACCTTCTACAGTATACAAGTCAGTGGATTTAGTATGTTCACAAAGTTGTATGTTGTTCACCATCTACTCCAGAGCATTTACATCACCCCAAAAGAAGCTCTTTAGCAGTCACTTCTCATTCTCCCAGCCCCTGCCAACCAGGAATCTACTTTCTGTCTCTATGGATTTACCTATTCTGAATATTTCATATAAAGGAGTCCTATCATATGGGCCTTTTACATCTAGCTTCTTTCACTTAGCATCATGTTTTTAAGATTCATCCACATTGTAGCATGTGTCAGTTAATTCATTTCATCTTATGGCTGGATAATGCTCTCTTGTATTCATATTCCTCACTTTGCTTATCCATTCATCAACTGATTGACATTTGGGTTATTTCCACTTTTTGACTATTATGAGTAATGCTGCTATGAACATTCCTGTACTAACTGTTATGTGGACATATGCTTTCAATTCTCCTGAGTATGTAACTAGGGTTGGAGTTGCTGGGTCATATGTTAACTCAGTGTTTCACTTTTTTTTTGAAGAACTACCAAATGGTTTTCCAAAGTGGATGCAACACTTTACATTCCCACCAGTAACATATGAAGGTTCCAATGTCTCTACATTTTTGCCAACACTTGTGATTTTCTTTTATTTATTTATTTATTTATTTTTGAGATGGAATCTCACTCTGTCATCCAGGCTGGAGTGCAGTGGCACAATTTCAGCTCACTGCAAACTCCACCTCTCAGGCTCAAGCGATACTCCAGCCTCAGCCTCCTGAGTAACTGGGATTACAGGCGCCCACCACCATACCTGGTTAATTTTGTTGTATTTTTAGTAGAGACGGGGTTTCATCATGTTGGCCAGGCTGGTCTCGAACTCCTGACCTCAAGTGATCCACCAGCCTTGGCCTCCCAAAGTGCTGGGATTACAGGCGTGGGCCATCCAGCGTGGTTTTCTATTTTAGAAAAATGATGGCCATTCTAGTGGGTGTAAAGTGATATCTCATTGTGGTTTTGACTTACATTTCTCTAATTACTAATGATGCTGAGCATTTTTCATGTGTTTACTGGTCATTTTTTTATCTTTGGAAAAATGGCTGCTCAAATCCTTTGTCCATTTTTAAATTGGGTTATTTATTGTTTTTCTTTTTGTAGTTGTTCTTGAATTGTGAGAGTTTTCACATATAGATTCTAGATACAACTCAGTTGCTTATTAGATAGATCATTGCAAATGTGCAAATATTTTCTTCCATGCTCTGAGTTGCCCTTTTACTTTCTTGATGATTTCCTCCGAAGCACAAAAGTTTTAAATTTCGATGAAGTCTAATTTATCTGTTTTTCTTTTGTTGTTAGTGCTTTTGGTGTCATATTTAAAAAACCGTTGCCTAAACCAAGTTCAAAAAAATTTACTCCTATGTTTTCTTTTAAGAGTTTTGTAGTTTTTGCTCTTACATTTAGGTCTCTGGTCCATTTCAACCAAATTATTGTATATGGTGAGATCTCCATGTCTTGGTGTATGGCAGGTGTACAATTCCCTTCTTTTGCATATGTGGATATCCAGTTTTCCTCATATCATTTGTTGAAAAGACTGTGCTTTCCCCCATTGATTTGTCTTAGTACTCTTGTCAAAATTCAATTGACAGTAAGTTTAAGAGTTTATTTCTGGACTTGCAATTCTATTCCTTTGATCTATATATGTGTCCTTACACCAGGATCACATTGTCATCATTACTGTAGTTTTGTAGCAAATTTTGAAATCAGGAAGTGTGAGTCCTCTAACATTATTTTGTAAGACGGTTTTTGCTCTTTTTTTATTTTTTACTTTTTTTGAGACAGAGTTTTGCTCTCGTTCCCTGGGCTGGAGTACAATGGCACAATCTCCTGACGTCAGGTGATCCACCCTCCTCGGCCTCCCAAAGTGCTGGGATTACAGGCGAGAGCCACCGTGCACGGCCAGTTTCTGCTTCTTTTGATCCATTGTATTAATACATAAATTTTAGGATTACCTTGTCCATTTCTGCAAAAATGGGCAGCTGAGATTTTGGTAGGGATTGCAATTAATGTGTAGGTCAATTTGGGGCCTATTGCCATCTTAACAATATTTAGTCTTCTTGGCTGGATGCTGTGGCTCACACCTGTAATCCCAGCACTTTGGGAAGCTGAGGCGGGTGGGTCACCTGAGACCAGGAGTTTGAGACAAGCCTGAGCAACAGAACGAGACGTCATCCCTATTAAAAATACAAAAATTAGCTGGATGTGGTGGTGCATGCCTGTAGTCCCAGCTACTTGGGAGGCTGAGGCATGAGAATCGCTTGAACCTGGGAGGTGGAGGTTGCAATGAGCTGAGATTGTGCCACTGCGCTCCAGCCTGGGCTACAGGGCAAGACTCTGTCTCAAAACCCCTCCCCCAAACCCCACAATATTTAGTCTTCCAGTCCATGGAAAAGACGTTTTTCCATTTATTTAGGTCTTCTTTAATTTCTTTCAATGATGTTTCACAGTTTTTAGTTCAAGTCTTGTACTTCTTTTGTTAAATATATTCATCTGTATTTTATTCTTTTTGATGCTATTGTAATTGCAATAGTTTTCTTGTTTCATTTTTGAATCATTAGTGCATAGACATACAACTGAGTTTTGAATATTGATGTATTTTACAACTTTACTAAATGTGTTATTTTCAATTGTTTGTGTGTGTGTGTGTAAATTCCTTAAGATTTTCTATATACAAGACTATGTCTTCTGTGGATAGAGATTACTTTTTCATTTCTGATCTGGATGCCTTTTATTTTGTTTTAGCTTAATTGCCTTGGCTAAAACCTCCAGTACAAGTTGAACTGAAGTGGTGAGAAGGAACATCTTACTCTTGTTCCTGATCTTAGGGTATAAGCATGCAGTATTTCACTATTAAGTGTGGTGTTAGTTGTGAGTTTTCATAAACTGCTTTTATCAGATTGAGGAAATTCCTTCTATTCTTGGTTTGTTGAATGTTTTTATTGAAAAATGATGTTGTATTTCGTCTAATACTTTTTCTGTGTCTACTGAGATAATCATATGGCTTTTGTCCTTTATTCTGTTAATATGGTACATTACATTGATTGATTTTCAGATGCTAAATGGACTTTGCATTCTTGGAATAAATCCCACTTGGTCATGGTTTATAATCCTTTTTATAGGTTGCTGGATTTGGTTTGCCAGTATTTTTTTGAGGATTTCTGTGTCTCTATTTATAGAAGATATTGGTCTATAGTTTTCTTTTCTTGTAATGTCTTTGTCTGGTTTTGGTGTCAGGGTAATACTGGCCTCATAGAATGAGTTAGGAAGTGTTCCCTTCTCTTCTATTTTCTAAAGAATTTGTAAAGGATTGGTGCTAATTCTTCTTTAAGTGCTCAGGATGAGGACTTGAAATGTGGATATAATGAAGGAAGCACAAAATAATGAAGAGTGCTAGCTTTCAGGAGCTGAGAGGAATGGGGCAGTGATATTTCTGAAGATATCAAGAGAAGGGAGAATTGACAGACAAGGCTTCGCTGGAGGAGAAAAGGAAGTTTGTGCAGAAATACCATCAAAGGCACTCCTTCCTGCTGCCAAGGGCTCTTGCATCTTGTAGAAAGGCTCCAGATTACAAGATGACCTCATTCCTCAGAAGAAATTCTCCAACTGGGCAAATATTTCCTTGCTCTTAGGCCAGTTTGAGCTTGCTCAGAAGTGTTAGTTCTGTTGGCCTCCCCTGTGCTTTCTTCATCCATGGGTGTGTAACACAGACTCTTTGAACATCAAGAACAGTGCTTCCCAGTGCTGGTCTTGACATGTCCCAAGGTGTCTTCGGTGATTTCAGGGGGTGTCTTGTAATTCCCAGAATTAGTTTACTTTAAATTTATTTTAAAAAGAGCTATATACCATTTCAGATGTTCCTTTGTGGTAGACGTGTCAGGAGAGGCAGCATGGGAAGATATGTGTTACAGAAGGGAAACGAAGCAAGAAGTTACAACTTATAAAAGACTGAGAATCTCAGATCTCGGGTGTTTGGAAATGTTCACTCTGTCCTAATCACCGATTTGTCCCAGTGTTTGGAAGAGGTTCTGGCACATCAGAGTAGAAGTTCAATAAATATTTGTTAAATGAGAAACTATGGAATCAATGATTCTAAAACTCTGTGTGTGTGTATGGGAGAGCAGACATTACGTGGGGAGTATCTAAATAGGTACAAAATGATAAAGATATCATTGTCCCCAAAGGAAGTGGCAAGTATGAACATGCAGGTAGTAGATGGATGTGTATGGTAGCCTTAGGTCCTAGACTTTTCCAACAGCCCTAATTTAAGATATTTTCCTCTATTACTCCTTAAGAAAATAATTCCTATCAGAACTGCTTTTTGCTTTGTAAAATATCCTCACTGTGAAAGGCAGAGGCCTTCTCGGTGTAGATTGTGGCTGTGATGGAGCAGTGGTCAGGGCATGTGAGCTGTTCCATATTAGAGAGAACACTCCATTTGGAATCAGAAGGTGTCAGTCCCACCTTGATGAGTTGCCACATAGGTGGGATCACCATAAACATTTATAAACACATAAGGAAACAATCCACCATGAAGGAGAATCAGCCAACACAAGAAGCAGGGTAAGTGGCACCCCATGAACATAAGAGATCAGAATTGTTGGTTAAGGACTCTGCTAAGTATGTTTAAAATGATTAAAGAAATAAAATTAGCAAGGGAAATTATAAGAGTAAGACTCTATTTAAAAGAAAGAACATATAGATTTAAAAAGAACAAATGAGATTTAGAGAAATAAAATTAAATTTATTGAAATTAACATTTTAATGTATCAGCCATGTTCACTTTAAAAGGAATTTAATATTACTTGGTAAAATTGAAGATGTGCATACCCTATCTCTTAAAAATGTTGTAAGTACAAAGGCAAACACTAGAACAAAAATACAAGCCTTCCTAAATATTCAAAGATATTTATAAATTATAATAGCAAAGACAACAACAGCATGAAGAAAGAGAAGCAGTAGATATACATAATATACATGGTGATTACAATATAAAATAATATATTGAAGTTGAGACCACAAATATCAATCTTATCAACAAATGTGAATGGGCTTAACTCACTTACTAAAACAAAAATATCTTCAATGTGGCTCATAAAGCAAGACCCAACTACATGTTGGTATGGGAGATATATCTAAATCAAAATAATTCAGATGGGCTAAGAACAAAGGCATGGACAAAAAAGTACCAGGCAAATGGAAATAACAAGTAAGTGGGGGCTGAGATCCTGATATCAAAGTAGAATTTAGGCCAACAAATAATTAAATGTGACCAAAAAAAGTCAATTTCACAAGGTAGGTTTAACAGTTATGAACATCTGTGCACCAAATAGCCATCTTTAAAATGCAGAAACTACAGCTGAAAGGAGATACAGATAGAAACACTCGGCTAGTAGGAGAGTATAATACACCACTCAGAGCAAAACAGATCAAGTGGTAGACATATAAGCAAGGATATAAAGTTAACAGCATAGTCAATAAAATAGATTTATTGATCTATACTGAACTTTAGAATCTAATAATAGAGAATACACCTTCCCTCTGAACTGCATATGTGATAGTTACAAAAATTGATCAAATATTAGATCACAAATAAAGAATCAATAAATTCTACACAATAGAAATATTAAGGGATGGGTGTGGTGGCTCACACCTGTAATCCCAGCACTTTGGGTGGCTGAGGTGAGGGGATCACCTGAGGTCAGTAGTTTGAGACCAACCTGGCCAACATGGTAAAACCCTGTCTCTACTAAAAATACAAAAAAATTTAGCTGGGCATGGTGGTGTGTGCCTGTAGTCCCAGCTACTTGGGGGGCTGAGGTGGGAGAATCGCTTGAACCCAGGAGGCAGAGCTTGCAGTCATCCGAGATCTCTCCACTGCACTCCAGCCTGGGCGACAAAGCGAGACTGCATCTCAAAAAAAAAAAAAGAAAGAAAGAAATAGAGAGAGAGAGAGAAAGAAAGAAAGAAAAGAAATATTAAAACAATTCTTATCAAAGTGCAATAAAACTAAGAACACAATAAAAGCCTCCCCCCCAAATCTTTTCCAACTAGAAACTGTTAACATTTTCTATTAAACAACTCTTGGGTGAAAGGGAAAATACAAGCCAAAATCACAGAATATCTAAAAAGCAAACAAACAACAACAACAAAAAGCAAGTAATGAAAACACTACATATCAGGATATTGGATACGTTTAAAGTAGAGATGATATGAAAATTTATAGCCGTAAACACTTATGTCAATTAAAAAAAGGATGCAAATGAGTAAATTATACTGTCAACCTTAAATAATGATATTCAGGCTGGGTGCAGTGGCTTACACCTGTTATTCCAGCACTTTGGGAGGCTGAGGCGGGTGGATCACTTGAGTTCAGGAATTCGAAACCAGTTTGGCCAATATGGTGAAACCCTATCTCTGCTAAAAACACAAAAATTAGCTGGGCGTGGTGACAGGTGCCTGTAATCCCAGCTACTCAGGAGGCTGAGGCAGGAGAATTGCTTGAACCCGGGAGGTGGAGGTTGCAGTAAGCAGAGGTCATGCCACTGCACTCTGGCCTGGGCGATAGAGCGAGATTCTGTCTCAAAAAAAAAAAAAGAGAGAGAGAGAGAGAGAGAAAGATTCAGAAAACACGATTAAGTGTAGAGGTTATCCAAGCACAAAATTTGAGGATGGCCGCTGGGAAAGCACGCACTCCAAACGAATAGGGTCAGTGGTTTCAAAATGGAGAAGTTAAAGTTTAAACTATATAGGCAGAGACAGAGATGATCCAGCAGGATTACATTTTCCATACAAGACCAGTGCACATGCGCCACAGTGATTTGATTGGTTACAGATTTGCTACATTCCAACGAAGATTACTTTATTACTCTGTGAGGAGGGGTAGTGACTTGAGTCAGGGGTTCTTATCTCTGGAGCTATTTGGTCTTAATTATTTACAGGAAAAAGAGAAAAAAAGGCAGAAGTTGCAGCTGCATGCCTTGTGACCCAGGTTGCATAGTTAGAATCCTCTCAAGGCTCAGGGTAATTTAAAGCTCCAACAGCTTTAAGTTTGAATTATTTAATTTTACAGTATCAGCTTAAAAAGTGAGAAAAAGAACAACAAATGAGTCAAAAGAAAGCACAAGGAAGAAAACAATAAAAGTAAAAGCAGAAAAATAGTAAAGGTTAAGAACAGAAAACAGTGGGTCAAATTAATAAATAAAACTTCTGGTTCTTTGAAGAAAGTAAGAAAATATGTAAACCACTAGCTAAATTAATCAAACTACAAAGGAAGAAACACATTTATACAAAATAAGACAAGAAATAGGCTGGGCGCAGTGGCTCACTCCTATAATCCCAACACTTTGGGAGGCTGAGGCAGGCGGATCACGAAGTCAAGAGATCGAGACCATCCTGGCCAACATGGTGAAACCCTGTCTCTACTAAAAATACAAAAATTAGCTGGGCGTGGTGGTGGGTGCCTGTAGTCCCAGCTACTTGGGAGGCTGAGGCAGGAGAATTGCTTGAACCTGGGGGGTGGATGTTGCAGTGAGCCGAGATTGCGCCACTGCACTCCAGCCTGGCAACAGAGCAAGACTCTGTTTCAAAAAAAAAAAGACATAATGTGGAATATGAATAGGCATGAACAGACCAAACTGTTTTGTAAATGAATAACATAAGCATTCTAAACAGTGAGGGGAGCAAAAGCCTAAGTAATTTTTGAGCCTAGTATTTTGACTGTGTACATTAAGACCAAAGAAAAACACTGCAAGCAAATATTGAACTCTAGTTACTAGGTTTGTCTCTTGTTTTACAAAGATATGAGTTAGGTGTTCTGAGGCTGCTTTCAGGGTCTTGTAGTATAGAGCAAATAAGTAAATACAGTTGTCCCTCAGTGTACACAGGGGATTGGTTCCAGGACCCCCGAGTATACCAAAATCCTTGAACACTCAAGTGCCATGGTTGGCCTTGCAGAACCTATGTATACAAAAGTCAGCCCTCTGTATATGTGGGTTTTGCTTCCCACCAATATTTTATTTTGTTTTTACATGGCAAGGTTGCAATAGTTAGCACAGCAGAGAAAGGGCTGTCTGCCCCATGAATAATTTTAAAAGTCTGCGTATAAGTGGACCAATGCAGTTCAAACCTGTGTTGTTCAAGGGCCAACTATATTTTGAGGATAATGGGAATGAGATTTCTTACAGCTTGAGCAGAGCATCACCAGTGCAGAAAGGGGAATACCAGCATGTACTCTATTATGTTGATTGGAATTGGAGGTATTAGTATAAACTCATGGCTTTTAATATATCTATCTTTGTGTATATCTATATCTTCATCTTTCTATCTGTAGACAGAAACTTGGCACACTTCACCTTAGCCCAATGATCAAAGTGAACTCATCATTGATGGTAAAATGCACATTATGTGCCTGTTCCTTTGATGAACTAGAAGGACACAACAGTCCTCCTGTGACGTTTTTGTCCAAAAGCCATAAACTGAATCTCCTCATGAGGAAACATCAGTCACACCTAAATTGAAGAACATTCTACCAAATATCTGGCCTATCTTTTTCTTTTTTCTTTTTTTTTTTTTTTTTCTGAGACGGAGTCTCACTCTGTCACCCAGGTTGGAGTGCAATGGCGTGATCTTGGCTCACTGCAACCTGTGCCTCCCGGATTTAAGCGATTCTGCTGCCTCAGCCTCCTGAGTAGCTGGGACTAAAGGCACCTGCCACCACGCCCAGCTAATTTTTGTATTTTAGTAGAGATGGTGTTTTGCCACGTTGGCCAGGCTAGTCTCGAAGTCCTGGCCTCAAGTGATCCACCCGCCTCGGCCTCCCAAAGTGCTGGGATTGCAGGTGTGAGCCACCACGCCTAGCCATGGCCTATCCTTTTCAAAAATATGAAGGTCACAAGAGATGAAGAAAGATGGAAGAACTGTTCCCAATTAAAGGAGAATAAACAGACATGACAACCAAGAGACATGACAATCAAATGCCATGTGCGATGTTGCATCAGATTCTGGGTCAAAACATATTATTTTTCTTTTTGCTAAAAAAGGACATTATAGGCCAGATGTGGTGGCTCATGCATGTAATCCCAGCACTTTGGGAGGCCAAGGCAGGAAGATTGCTTGGAGCCAGTAGTTTGAGACCAGCCTGAGCAACATAGTGAGACCCTTGTCTCAACAAAGAAAAAAAAAATTAGCCGGGCGTGGTGGTGTGTGCCTGCATTCCCAACTACTAGGGAGGCTGAGGTGGGAGGATTGCTGGAGCCCAAGAGGTGGAGACTGCAGTGAGCCGTGACTGCACCTGGGTGATCCAGCAAGACCCTGTCTCCAAAAAAAAAAAAAAAAAAAAAAAAGGACATTATTGGGACAATTGCAAAATTTGAATACATATTTTAGATTAGAAAAGAGTATTATAAGGCCGAGATGGGTGGATTGCTTGAGGTCAGGAGTTTGAGGCCAGGCTGGGCAACATAATGAGACCCCATGTCTACAAAAAATAAAACAAATTAAAATAGCTGGGCATGGTGGCACACGCCTGTAGTCCCAACTACTTGGGAGGCTGAGGTGGGAGGATCACTTGAGCTCAGGAGGTGGAGGCTGCAGTGAGCCATGATCATGCCACTGCACTCTAGCCTGGGCAACATTGTGAGACCTTGTATCAGAAAAAAGAAAACAGTATTGTATTAATATTAAATTTCTGATTTTGATTATTGTACTTCAGTTATATAAGAGACTGTCCTTATTCTTAGGAAATACACACTGAAGTACTTAGGAGTCAAGGGGCATGATATCTGCAACTTACTCTAAAATGTAAAAAACTCTATATGGGGAGAATGACAAAATGAATGTGCTAAAATATAAAACAATTGGGGAATCTGAGGAAAGGATAAATGAGAGTTATTTGGATTGCTCTTGCAACTTTTTACTAGCTTGAAATTATTTCAATTTAAAAAGCAACAGGGAATTTTGAAAATGTTTGGAAGAACATGTAGGAGAATAACTGTTCTTTTGGAGTAGTATGAGATTTTTGAATTCACATACAAAACACCAAACAGGCCAGGTGCAGTGGCTCATGCCTGCAATCCCAGCACTTTGGGAGGCCAAGGTGGGCGAATCACTTGAGGCCAGGAGTTTGAGACCAGCCTGGCCAACAAGGTGAAACCCCGTCTCTACTAAAAATACAAAAATTAGCCAGGTGTGGTGGCGCATGCCTGTAATCCCAGCTACTCAGGAGGCTGAGGCAGGAGAATCACTTGAATCCAGGAGGTGGAGGTTGCAGTGAGCCTAGATCATATCATTGTACTCCAGTCTAGGTGACAAAGTGAGATTCTGTCTCAAAAAATAAAAAGTAAAATAAATTTAAAAAACCCCACCACCAATAACTGAAAGAATGATATATTTGAGTAAAGTAAAATAACAAATTTATGTACAATAAAGAACTCTATATAAGTGGAGTTAAAAGACAAACGACAATGAGAAAATATTTGCTATGCCTCGGATTAGTATCCAGAATATCTCTATATCTATCGCTCTATCTCTCTCTCTCTCTCTCTCTCTCTCTATCTAAAAAAAAAAACTACAAATGACCGAAGAGAAAAATCTGCAAAGGATATGAATAGCTGAGTCACAGGAGAAAGTAACAAGCTTGGGAAAACATGACCAACTGCACTAGGAATTAGGGAGAAACAAATTAAAATAACAATAGTATACCATTCACACTTATTCAGATGATTATCCAAAATTATATAATTTGGTAATACCTATTGTTGAAAGGATGAAGGGGGAAGGGGACTTTCTTAATTGGTTTATCTATCTGGAGATCATCTAGCAAAATCTAGTAAAGCTGAAGGCATGCACTCAGATACATATGTAATTCCATCTTTCAGTATGTGCCCTAGATCATTGCCAAAGGAACAGGCGGAGTCGCTCACTGCAGCATTGTTGGTAACTAGTGGAAAATTGGAAACAATCTAATTGTCATCAACAGATGAGAGCAGATAGTTAAACAATTTGTGGTATAATCATACAATGCATTTAAAATTAATGAACACTACATGTGTCAATGTGTAGAAACCTCAATAACAGAATTTTATTATTATTATTATTTTCAAGACAGAGTCTTTGTCTGTTGCCCAGGCTGGAGTGCAGTGGAGCAATCTCAGCTCACTGCAACCTCAGCCTCCCCGGTTCAAGCGATTCTCCTGCCTCAGCCTCCCAAGTAGCTGGGATTTACAGGCATGTGCCACCACCCAGCTAATTTTTGCATTTTTAGTAGAAACGGGGTTTCACTATGTTGGCCAGGCTGGTCTCGACCTCCTGACCTCTTGATCCGCCTGCCTCGGCCTCCCAAAGTGCTGGGATTACAGGCATGAGCCACCGCGCCTGGCCTCAATTACAGAATCAGGCAAAAAAAGCAAGTAGCCGAAATTTAGAGTGTAAAATTTATAAACACAGAAACAATAATGGATATTGTTGATGAATAAAAAAGGAGATACAGTCCCTGCCCTGGAGGAATTTGGGGGCATTTAAAGAAATGTCAAGTAAACAGGTAATTACAATGTAGTAGGATGAAAGCCACGATCAGAATAGACACCAAATACAGATGGAGGTGGCAGGAAGATGGTGAAAGAATATATTGAAGAAATGGCAATACCTTCTATACCCCACTCCCACGCTGAATCAAGTCCTGAAAGACAAGAAGGGGTTACTTAGGTGAAAGATAGGAAGGAAGGGTGTTTCTAGATGATAGTGTTATTTGCAAAAGCCCCAAGAGGAGAAACCGCAGAGCCTGATTTAGAAACTGCCAGTGGTTTCTCAGAGCTGGAGTAGATGGAGGAGGGGTAAAGAAAGGGATGGAGGGCATTGGTAGGTGCCCTCTGACAAAGGCCCCTCAGAGCAGACTATAAGGAGTTTCACCACCTTCTGAAGGCGGCGGGAAGGCTAGATTATTGAAGCAGAAGAGTAACAGCTGCACCATGAATTATAAAAACGACGGCTCTGGAGGCAAGATCGGTTAGTTTTTCGTGTGTGTTTGTTTTTCTTTTTAAAGAAGAAAACCAGGCAAGAAACAATGGGATCGCAGCTGAAATAGATGAGGTGGTGATTGAGAGAGAGCATGGAGTCCAACCTTTAGGGCTTCATGGAGGGATTAGACGTAGGTGTCCGGAGAGGAGGTTCCTGGCCCGGCTCTCTTGGGGTGTACGATGGAGTGACAGGGGTTGCGATTTGTGACACCTGACTCCGCCCCTGGCCACCCCTGATTGGGCCTTACAAACGTTTAGTTCAAATACAAAAATGGGCCGGACATGGTGGCTCATACCTGTAATCTCAGCACTTTGGGAGGCAGAGGCGGGAGGGCTGCTTGAGCCCAGGAGTTCCAGATCAGCCTGGGCAACATAGTGAGACCTTGTCTCATAACAAAAACAAACAACCAATATAAAAATATCCAGAAGAAAAACTGAAGGCGGTGGTTACCATTACAACGCGTTTTCATTAGGGGTATATGTGGCTTCAGATTCATCTTGAACGTTTTAACTACAAAATAAAAGCTGATGTCTATGCAACATAGGAAAATATCGACTTGTGTAACATCTCAGTGAGCACACGGGCGTCATATTATTTTCTGTACTTTGCTGTGTGTTTGAACCACATAGCAAAAAACTGTTGGCAACAAGAATTGGAAAAGCAAGAAAGTACAAGAAAGGCTTTGAGTTCTATAAAGGGGTTAAACCAGAAAGCGGCGGGGACAGGGAACAATCTTTGCGTGTGCACACTGCGTGTGCAGAGAGCACTCCTCGGGAGACCAGGACCTGGCTGAGTGTGTGCGGGGATGAAGCGGGTGGAGGGGAACTGGGGCTGGGGAGGAGGTAAGCGCCGCGGAGGTGTCCCCCGCCCCCCACGATCCTTCCCGCCAACCCCCCGCCCCTCCTCCCTCCTTGACGCCGCTTCCCGTCTCCAGGCAACGTGGGGGCCAAACTAAGCGGCCAGGAGGCGGCCGCTGTCTGCCGGGCCCTCTCTTCTGGGACCCTCGATTTTCGGACACTGAGCGCCATGGCCCTGCCTCTGCTGCCGGGCTACAGCTTCAACCGCAACGTGAGTAGGAAGGGCGTCCGAGGTCACCGCTCCCGGCTGGAGTCTGGGGTCCAGGCAGGGTCGTGGCGTGGCCACCTCCGCGGACTCTCCTGGAGGCCCCATGCTGCTGCCCTGGGTTGGTGGCAACTTGAACCAAACTTTATAGGCTGCTTCTCCCATCTCTCCAACTTCATCTGAATGTTTTTCCTAATTTAGAAACATATATAGTCATTATAGGTGGCAGGACCCTCAAAGGTAACGAATAATAGTGACGATTACCATTGCGGGTTTAAGGTGTGCCAGGCGCTGTGCTTTAATCACCTTATGCAGCATCCAGTGTCCCAACATACCTTTGAATTAGGTAGTTTTTATTCCCAGTTACTATTGAGGAAACTGAGGCACAGAGCTACACAGTCTCAGTGGTGAAGCTGGGTTTCTTTCAAGCAACCTTGTCTCAACAGCCCAGAAGCTTAATCATTATCCCCAGTATCCTGTGTGAAAAAAGATACCATTTCAATGATTAAATCGAAGAAATCTGGCACTTATCAAGAGGGGTAGGTGGCAGATAAGAGTTCTATCAGCCTGTAAAGTTTACTCCCAGACTTTATAGAGACAGGCACCCAAACTTGGAGGGATTTTTTTTTTCTCTATTTATAATTGGGAGGGGTTCATTTCTTTTTTTTTCCTTTTTTTTTTTTTTTTTTTTGAGGCAGAGTCTCGCTCTGTCGCCCAGGCTGGAGTGCAGTGGCCCCATCTCGGCTCACTACAACCTCCACCTCCTGGGTTCAAGCGATTCTCCTGCCTCAGCCTCCCGAGTAGCTGGGATTACAGGCGCCCACCACCATACCCGGCTAATTTTTGTGTTTTTAGTAAAGATGGGGTTTCACCATGTTGGCCAGGCTGGCCTCGGACTCCTGACCTCAAGTGATCTGCCCACCTCGGCCTCCCAAAGTGCTGGGATTACAGGCTGAGCCACTGCGCCTGTCTTGGAGGGGTTCATTTCAAAAGAAGATGAACGTACAGAACAAAGCAACACAACACAAAAAACCCTGAGCATGAAAGAACTTTTGCCAATAAATAGCACCTCATTTAAACGACAGCAGGAAAATGATTCAGGCTTTCGTTTATACTGGTTACTACTCTTCACTTGGGTCGGCCATCTGTGTCTGCAGGAGATGTGAATTCCCAATTAGATGGGAGGGAATTAGATGGAGCCACTCAAGGCAATTGTGTAAACCTTTGATAACTTTAGAAAGCAGGCAGCAGATTGAAGTATTTGGCTTTATGGTTTCCAAACAGTGTCTGTATCTAAGTTTTTGGCCCTAAAGTACCAGTTTTTTCTTTGTAGCTTCACACCATTGAATTCTGACCCCTACACGTCTGGTCAATACAACTTTGAACACTGATTTGTGCATTTCTTGGTTGATGAGCAGAGGCTGGCCTTCCAGCATAGCATTGCCCTTTGGTAAGTTTAAGCCAGCCACGCAAACAAGAAAGGCCCCTGAGAGACGGGACATGAAAACAGATTCCAGAAGTAAAGAAGCATGCTGTGTAAAAGTAATTTTAATAAAAAATGAAAGTAAAGCCTACAGCTTTTTGCCCAGCAACACTCTGATTACCAGTGCCTGCCTCCTGCAGAAGTATCATAGCTCTCACGTGCAGTGATTAAGGATGGGAAGGAAAAACAGTGGATGGATGAAATATTTATAAATCTGCAAGGTTCTGTGTGTAGTTTTGCTTTTTAAAAAACTTTTAAGATCATGAGGTACAACACATATACAGAAAGATGTACAATGGCTGATCACAAAATGAATATCAAGAAATTAAATATGGGGGCTGGGCGCAGTGGCTCACGCCTGTAATCCCAGCAGTTTGGGAAGCGGAGGTGGGAGGATCCCTTGAGCCCAGGAGTTCGAGACCAGCCTGGGCAATATAGTAAGACCTCATCTCTACAAAAGATTGAAAAAAAAAATTAGCCAAGCGTGGTGGCACATGCTTGTAGTCCCAGCTACTCAGGAGGCTGAGGTGGGAGAATCACTTGAGCCTGGGAGGTCGAGGCTGCAGTAAGCCATGATTGCATCACTGCACTCCAGCCTGGGCAACAGAGCCAGACCCTGTCTCAAAAAAATAAAATAAAATATGACCTGTTCTCCAAAAATACCACCCTTGACTGGGGTTGCCAGATTTAGCGAATAAAAATACACATCTCAAATACTGCATGGAACCTGTTTATGGGAAAGGATTATTTATTGTTTACCAAATTTAACTGAGCATCTTGTATTTTATGTGACAACTCTACCTGTGAACCTTTCTGTTCATTACTCCTTCTCTGCTCTCCAGATATAACCACTGTTCTGGCTCCTATCACTATAATTAGGTTTTGCTTGCCTTTGAACCTTTTATCAATGGAAATGTTTGGTGTTTACTCTTTTGTGACTGGCTTTTTTAGCCCAACAGGATGTTCATTAGATTTGTCCATGTGGCTGTCTATAGAGGTAGTGTGTACGTTTTTATTACTCTGTAGTATTGCATTGTATGATTTTCACATCATTTATATATACATTTTACTCTTGATAAATATTTGGCTTGTTTGGGGTTGTTAAGAATGGTTTTACTGTGACTATTTTTGTTCATGTCTTTTGGTAGGATTGCTAGATCATCCGGTATTCATATGTTCAGCTTTGGTAGACGCTGTCAAAGTGATTAGACTACTTCAATTCCCACCAGCATTTTATGTTCCTGTTGCTCCACATTCTTTCTAACACTTGGTATTGTTAGTCTTTTAAATTTTAGATATTTTGGTTGGTGGGTATAGCAACTCTTTGTAGTTATAATCTGTACTTCCTGATTCCTAATGAAATTGAGCATGTTTTACACATTTGTTGGTCATTTGTATGAACATTTATTGGTCACTACTTTTTTTTAGACGGAGTCTCGCTCTGTTGCCCAGGCTGGAGTGCAGTGGTGCAATCTCGGCTCACTGCAACCTCCACCTCCCGGCTTCAAGCGATTCTCCTGCCTCAGCCTCCTGAGTAGCTGGAATTACAGGCATGCGCCATCATGCCTGGCTAATTTTTTTTTTTTTAATTTTTAGTAGAGATGAGGTTTCACCATGTTGGCCAGGCTGGTCTTGAACTCCTGACCTCAGGCGATCCGCCCGCCTCAGCCTCCCAAAGTGCTGGGATTACAGGCGTGAGCCACCGTGCCTGGCTTTATTTTTATGACCATTTATTGGTCACTACTTTTTTGTGTAGTACCTACTTATCTCTTGTCTAATGTTTACTGGGTTGTCTGCCTATTTCTTAGTGATTTGTAGAAGTTCTGTATAAATTTTGGATATATTCTTGTCTGTGATTGTCCTTTTCCCTCTCTTAATGATGTTTTTGATGAATAATTTTTGGAAAAGATCACTCTTTCTCCATGTCTCTGCAGAGCCACTTTGTCAAAAATCAAGCATCCATCTATGTGTGGGTCTATTTCTAGACTCATGAATATTGAAAACATTTATTTACTTTATGGCTGAGAACAATGGGAGTGTGTGCGTGCGTGTGTGTATGTGCGTGTGTACTAGAGAATGACAGTACCTTGGACTGTCATTCAACAAATCAGTATTTATTTACTGAGTATCCTAGTATGTGCCAAAATTAGGTGACTGCATTTAAAAAATTGTTACACTAGCCTTGGTACTAAATGTACTATGTGTTGCCCACAAATTAATATTTAAAAAACTTGTACTTAGTTAAAAGATTGGATGTTCTCTGGCATAGAATGGTCAGAAAGTCAGTAAAGCCATATCTGGCCTTTTAATCCCCCCCCCGCCCCCCCCCCTCGGCCCCGCTTGCTGAATTAAATTACCAAGTGAAAAACCTTGGCCTCCTGTAGATAGCATAATTACTTGGCTGTTTGGATTTAAAATTATAACACAGCTAACTTTATTGCTTTTCCATAGAAATTGAAAAGGAACTTATGTGCCCCTTACTTAGCTGCCAGTGGTCAGTCATAAGCAATAGATTGATTTCTGTCCACGGCTAGGTGATATGCAACCTGTATTTCTTTCTCTGAAATACAAGAAGTATTGTGCCTTCTAAAATATGAACATTTGCACCTCTGATGACATTAAAATTATTTTGATATGAGTTGAAAACCTTAGGGAAATATCAGAACTAAATTCTAGATACACTGTATCTTTTTTCCAACAATTTCCATGCTGAACTTGTATTGAGCAAGAGAATCTTGGGCATATTATCAAAATTGAAAATATTAAAATTAAAAGGGACATTTCCAGCCAAAGCCAAAAATCCTTTCTGCAATATTTTGGACAGATGGTTGTGTGGCCCATCCTGATCCTGAGTGTCTCTAATGAATGATGAGGAGCTCACTCTTTCTGCTTTTTTTTTTTTTTTTGGAGATGGAGTCTCGCTCTATCACCCAGGCTGGAGTGCAGTGGTGCCATCTCGGCTCACTGCAACCTCTGCCTCCCAGGTTCAATAGATTCTCCTGCCTCAGCCTCCTGAGTAACTGGGATTACAGGTGTGTGCCACCATGCCTGGCTAATTTTTGTATTTTTAGTAGAGTTGGGGTTTTACCATGTTGATCAGGCTGGTCTCAAACTCCTGACCTCAGGTGATCCACCCGCCTCAGCCTCCCAAAGTGCTGGGATTACAGGCGTGAGCCACCACGCCCGGCCGCTCTTTCTGCTTTTAATGAAGCTATCTTGCCACCATCTTAGGAGGGTTTGCTGTAAATAGCCCATCATCTAATTTGTAGTGAAGCAAAGTCCTTCTTAAGAAGAAAGAAAACATATTTGAATTTACAGCAATAAAAAAAAAATAAGAATTTAATGAATCATGACCAGCTTTTTTTTTTTTTTTGAAAAGGAAAAAAGAAAGAAAAAGAAGAGAGTGGGGTAGAATAAAGAATTAGAGTATATTATGCTTGAGAAGAGTTAAGCGTTTCACAGACTTTTTTGTCCTTCCTGTGTGTGCTTGTGTATGTATGTGAACTGGCCTGCACTGCACTAAAATATGCCTGTTACTGTGGTTGTGCAATCAGTGTTTGAAAAACTCTCATTCGAGCCACCTCCATTTTTTTTTTTTTGCGATAGGGTCTTGCTCTTTCTCCCAGGCTGGGGTGCAGCGGCAGGATCACAGCTCACAGTTCACTGCACGCAGCCTCAACCTCCCGGGCTCAAGACATCCTCCCACCTCTGTTGCCACAGTAGCTGGGACTACAGACATGCACCACCATACCCAGCTAATTTTTAAAATTATTATTTTTAGAGATGAGGTCTCACTATATTGTCTAGTCTGGGCAATTCTTATTTAAATTTAGATCTTCAGCTTCTTTCAAAGTCATATCTCGTCTCTCACCCTTCAAAGAGCCTTGTCAGCCTTTCTCAATGTATTTTTTTAAAATTTTTTGAGGTAAATTTCATGTAACATGAAATTAACCACTAACTATTTAAAAGTATACAATTCAGTGGTACTTAGTACATTCACACTGTTGTGCAACAACTAACACCTCTAACTAGTTTCAGGACATTTTCATCACCTCAAATCTCAATCTTTCTACCCTGGAGGAGCCTTTGAAATGATTTTGAGGTCTTAGACAACTCCTGCATAAAAACTATATCTATAGCCCATGGTACATTAGCACAATCTGTGATAATAAATATGTAATTACATAAAAAGATGTTCAACATTATAGCTATTAGGGAAATAAGAATTAAAATCAAGATAAGATACCACTGTATACCTATTAAAATGGCTAAAATCCAAAACACATGGATTTGAAATAACAGGAATTCTCACTCATTGCTGGTGGGAATGCAAAATGGTAATTTCTTATAAAGTTAAACACACACCTGCCATATGGCCAGTTCCGAATTTATGTGAAATAAATAAATTCCCATAAATAATTCTGGGTTAAACTCGAAATAAGCACATATCAATTTCATTTTCAACTGGAATGAGAATATTGTAGCTATAATAATCCAATAATAATTGTCTTTTTTAAGTAAAAAATGGTAGTTTTCTGTGGATCTCTTGATTTCAGCCAACTTATTTACCTACTCTTTCCCTTTCTTACAAAGGGTTATCAACCCTAAAGCAAGTGGAAATGCAGTAGAGGAAACTTCAGGTTGTTTTATGGTAAAATTTTCTACTTGATTTATTTTTCCTTTTTACCTTATCCAAGTAGGCCTAAAAGTTCTCTATAGTTTCTATTATAGAGGGTGCTATTGAGGAATGATATATGGTATATGGTATGAACAAGAGTAGTTTTCTCCCATATTAAAAACTGAAAAGGACTTTTCACCAGGTTTTTGAGGGAAAAAAAACCCAAAACAGATAGTTAAACTTAGCTTACCTTTCTTTCCTTTTCATACATTCAAAAAACTTTTCAGTCAGCATAATATAAACATGTTAAATAATTCAAGTTATCTCTGTTTATATCTAAGATGGAATTTACTTTTTCAAAAAGTAGGCTAAGATGATTTAATTTAAATAAAGGTTGTAAACTCATTGTAATTAATGCTGTTTTCAACATCAAAATGTATTGACAATGTTATGTAATAAAGCTACTAAAACTATATGACAAAGCATTATGAGTAAAAATATAACCTAAGATACAATTTTATACAAGACTTAAAAATTAAGTTCTTTTACTGACTGACATGATTGGGCTTAAATATAGGCAGTTACAAAATTATAATCTTGATTTCTTTATAGACCTGTATGTACATAAGAGTCTTATTTTTTAAAAGCTAAAAATAAATAATAAAATTTACCTCTCCACTCTGAAATCTGTGTTTATATTTTGCCACATAAATAATTCTGGGTCAAACTTGAAGTAAGCACACATCAATTTCATTTTCAACTGGAATGAGAAAATTTCTGGCCTTTTCGATACTTGTTAAACAAGGAAAGCTTTGCTTGCATGTATAAGAAGTTGAAAATTATAGCAAAATGGTCATTGCTTTCCTGTGAATGGCAGGATGCTTACTTTTATGTAAATTTTGAACTGGCCATATGGTAGGTGTGTGTTTATCTTTATAAAAAATTACCATTTTTCATTCCCACCTGCAATGATTGAGAATTTCTGTTATTCCAAATCCTTGTAAGCAATTGGTATTGCCAGTGTTTTTGATATTAGCCATTTTAATAGGTGTATAGTGGTATCTCCTCTTTTCTCTCTCTCTTTTTTTTTTTTTTTTTTTTTTGAGACTGAGTCTCACTCTGTCGCCCAGGCTGGAGTGCAGTGGTGCGATCTTGGCTCACTGCAACCCTCTGCCTCCCAGTTCAAGCTATTCTTCTGCCTCAGCCTCCTGAGTAGCTGAGATTACAGGTATGTGTCACTACGCCCGGCTAATTTTTGTATTTTTGGTAGAGATGGGGTTTTACCATGTTGGCCAGGCTGGTCTTGAACTCCTGACCTCAGGTGATCCACCCGCCTCGGCCTCCCAAAGTGCTGGGATTACAGGCCTGAGCCACCGCACCCAGCCTGGTATCTCCTCTTGATTTTAATTTTTATTTCCCTAATGGCTATCATGTTGAACATCTTTTTATGTGTTTATTTGCCATCCATTTATCCCCTTTGGTGAAATGTCTGTTCGTGTCTTCTACTCATATTTAATTGGGGTGTTTCCTTACTTGAACTCCTGACCTCAGGCGACCCACCCAATGAGTTTTGAAAGTCATTTTTAATATATTCTGGATACAAGTTGAATGCAAGTCTATTATTGAATGTATGGTCTGTAAATATTTTGTTCCAGTCTATGGCTTGAATTTTCATTCTCTTAAAGCAAGGCTAAAAATTATGTACATCTATTTAAGGATAAAATATAACATGAGTTCAAAAACTATTGTTTCCAATGCAAATTAAGGATTATAGGGTTTTTACTTCTTTGATTTTATATATTTACATGTAATCTTGCTTCATAAGTACATTAGCTGAATTACTTATCCTAACATAAATAAAAATAAACCATATAATAATTTTTAATTAATAATAACATTATTAACAATTTGAGTTTTGAAAATAGTTTAAGATTTCTTTATACCTATTTCTGTTGTGAGAGTATATCCCACCAGGAATGTATAGTCAAATTACTGGGTTTTAGTTTCATTTAAATCATTGCTGTTGGTATGGTTAAGTCACCAACTCAGTATCCAGTTAGGTTCATTTGTTTCATTGTGCTTTTGATTCTCAACTTTAAAAAAAAAGCATTTGTATGGTCTCAAAGTCAAATTTGCAAAGTAAGTTACTTTCAGAGAGCTCTAGCTTTTATCTCTGTCTCTTCAATCTTATTCTCTCCCTCTCTCCATAATAACTTAAAAAAAAAAACCTTTATTTAGTTTGGGGTTATCCTCTTTCTCTTCCTCCTTCTTTCTTTCTTTTTTTTTTAATTTTTAAAACAGCAAATTGTTAAATATATTCACTTGTTCCCCTTTTATTCAATACATGGTAGCATAATCTACACAGTCTTTTGAACCTTCCTTTTTTCATTTTAACAGTATATCTTGGAGATCACTTGGTCGTGGTATATAGGGCTCTTCCTCATTTCTTTTTACAGTTACATAGTACTCCATTGTGTAGACTTACAATAGTTTATTCAACCCATCCCCTTTTGGTGTACAGTTACATTATTTCCAGTCTTTTGTTATTATCCAATAATGTTGCAATAAATAGCCAAACTGTGCTCCAAAAGACACCATCAAAACAGTGAAAAAGCAGCCGACAGTGTGGGAGGAAATATTTATAAAGCATATTATCTGATAAGGGACTAGATTCAGAATATGTAAAGAACTCCCAAAACTCAATAACAAAAAGACAAATAGGCCAGGCCCGGTGGCTCACACCTGTAATCCCAGCACTTTGGGAGGCCAAGGCAGGCGGATCACCTGAGGTCAGGAGTTTGAGACCAGCCTGACTAACATGGAGAAACCCTGTCTCTACTAAAAATACAAAATTAGCCGGGTGTGGTGGTGCATGCCTGTAATCCCAGCTACTCGGGAGGCTGAGACAGGAAAATCATTTGAACCTAGGAGGCAGAGGTTGCGGTGAGCTGAGATCGTGCCATTGCACTCCAGCCTGGGCAACAAGAGTGCAACTTCATTTCAAAAAACAAAAAACAAAACAAAACAAAGGCAAATAATCCAGTTTTGGTGGTATGGGATTGCTGGGCAGACAAAACAATTGCTGTCTACTGTGCTAGATCACAGGATAGTTTTGATATAAAGAATTCTGTCATTTTGTTCCCAGTAACTATTAAAATATCCTTGAAATTACATTATTTCAGATTGGGCCACTTATTGAAGCTGCCATCCATACTTTGGAAATAACATATTCCATTGCTATTCCTAAATGTTCATTTGAATCTCAGGAATTAGAGTCTCTTTGCCTATGTAGGATTCAAACACCTAATTTTGGTCACCATGCATTCTGTACTGAACTTCATAGCTCTGTCACCTAGGGTACATTTGACTGTAAGTCACAGAATACCTGACTAACAGTGGTTTAAGCCAAATTAATTTTCTTATATCGTAAGAACTTTAGAGGTGTAGCAGTTTCAGATTTAGGCAGTGACTGATGAATGTCATAAAGAACCCAGGCTCTTTTTATCTCTGCATTCTGCCATCTTCAGAATATTGGCTTTTCTTTCTTAGGCTTGTGACCTCATAGTTGCAAAATAGTTGCCTCAGTTCCAGTCATCACAACTACATGTAACCATGTTCAAGACAAGCAGGAAGGAGAGGGAGGGGAAACAGCTCTTCTTATATGAGAAAACAAAATGTTTTCCAGGAGCCCCCCAATAGATTCCCTCCTTCCAGCTTATTTGCTAAAATTGATGCACATGGCCATCCTTACTACAAGGAATGCTGGGAAATTATCTTGTTTTTTTTTTTCACCATCTACTTTTGGAGGTGGGAAAAGGAAAAGAGGGTTCAATAGTGGCTGTTAATAATGGCCAACAAACTTTGTCACACCAGCCACAGACAATACCTGTGAGTCTAGTATTGTCAGACTTAGTAGTACCCGTTCATTACAATTTCTTTGTGTTTTTAAATTATACAAGTAACACATGAGTATATCAATATTGCGAAGGATACCAAGAATACTGTTCTTTCTAAACTATCTTCTTTTCCATAATGGGAAATAAGCCTAATACTCCAGTTAATTCAGCATGTTCACTTTTTGTCCTTTGGGTATATTTTGGACTTTTCCACTCAATTATTAGTTTGTTTGTCCCCTTGCCTGATAGCAGCATCCTCATGCCTCTTCCTCTTCCCATCTAGATCCTGACCTTCCCTCAAAAATTGGCTCTAATTCCCCCTCCTCATTAAAGCCTTCCCTGATCTTCTCAGCAAGAACCATCTGTCTACATAACCTTGCATGCTCATATTGCCTATTTACCGCCTTATTTCCTGTGTTGTGTTTTGTGTTCTTTATGTGTGATCGTGGCAGTCCTCAGCTGACTAAGAAACTGTGATTGGTGGCTCTTTGGGTTGCCCTTCACGTTCTCAGTGCCTTCCTTACACAAACCGGGTCCTTAATAGGTGATTGTCCATTGCTGCCTCTACCTGCAGCAACCATGGTTAAAACATAGATGGAAATAAACACAGCTTGGGGGAATCTTCTCTGGAATTAGTTTCCTGCTTATGTCTTCCGCTGCTGCCGTGGAACACAATAGTTCTTATTTTAGCAATAGTGAATATAAAGGATGAAGAAAGTCATTCGCTTTTGTGGCTTAATTAGGAGATAAGCCTCTCAGGATACATGGTTTATACACAGCAGCCAGGGCAATATGAAGATGTCCCTATCTAAATTGCGACTCAAAGCCTCTCTGTGGCCTCTTGCACCATGCTGAGGGATCTTTTTCTCTCTCTTATTGGCATCCAGCTTGGGTTTTCCTGGAAGCAGCAGGTTTGTCTATGCATATTCACCAGTCAAGACTCCTAAGGAGACCATTCTCCCCTCAGTAGGATTCCAGCTATGCTAATGGTACATATGTAAAGGGATTTCTTAGGCCATTTCCTGGGGGAGTTTATTCTGTTTCTACAGTTGCAGAAAGGGCAGGGCCAACTTCTTGCAGAGGGGGGATTCCCTAAAGCAAAGGATATTGAGGGGTGGGCATTCTTATTTCCCCATTACCCAGGCCCCTGGGTGCTCAAATTCTACCTCGCAACTCCAGTGTGGCAAAGTGACCAGCTTGACCAGCTGAAGGCTAAACAAATTCTTTGCTTTCCTAATGATACGTTTGACATCCCAAAGGAGGGAATGGTCAAAACCGCTAGATTTTTTTCGGGGTTGGGGGTGGGGGGAAGTTTAGGTCAATTGCATGGTTTAACTGTAATTTGGACTACCTTTTCTTCTTCACATGAATTTGGTAATTGAAACATACTGTTCTGTTAAATTCAAGCACAGATGTTTGTTCAATCACTTACAGGACTATTTCCATATCATTTCGGTTAGAGTTTAGTCATTTGTTGCTCACCTGTGTTCAGACCTAAACTTTATAAAAGGCACGTGAGTAGAGCCTCTCCTAGTGACCAAGGAAAGTGGACCTTCTCTTTCCTTTTTTTTTAAATTGAAGTTTTTATTGAGATAATTGTAAAATAACATGTAGATTCACTTAAGAAAGAATACAGAGAAGTCCTATTTAACCCTCACCCCATTTGCCCCAGTGGTAACATTTTTCTTTTCTTTTCTTTTCTTTCTGTTTTTAAGATAGGGTCTTGCTCTGTCACCCAGGCTGGAGTGCAGTGGCATGATCATAGTTCACTACACCCTCGACGTCCCTGGATTAATCGATCCTCCCACCTCAGCCCCTTGAGTAGCTGGGACTGCAGGTGCACACCACCACACCTGGCTAATTTTTAAAAATTATTTTTTCTAGAGTTGGAGGGTCTTGCTATGTTGCCCAGGCTGGTCTCGAACTCTTGGACTCAAGCGATTTGTCTGCCTTGGCCCCCTGAAGTGTTGAGATTACAGGTGTGAGCTACAGCGTCCAGCTCATTTTTCAAAGCCATAGTGTAATATCACAATCAGTATCTTGACAGTGATATACTCCACTGATCTTATTCAGATTTCCCCAGCTTCACTTGTATTCATTTGTATGTTTGTGTGTGTGTATTTAGTCTAACCTACACATGTGATGAAATGTATACATTTCCACCACAGTAAAGGTACAAAACAGTCTTATCACCACAGGGATTCCTCATGTTGTCCTTTTATAACCACACTTCACTCCTTTCCACCAACTCCCCCAACCCTACCATTCCTAACCCCTGGCAACAACGAATCTGTTTTCCATTTCTAAAATTTTGCTATTTCAAAATGTTACATAAATGGAGTCATAAAGTATGTACCTTTTGGAATTTGTTTTTTCCACTTGGTATAAGTCCCTGGGGATTTATCCAGGTGGTTGCATATATCAACTGTTCATTCATTTTTACTACTGAGTAGTAGTTCATGTATGTATCACAATTTCTTTACATTTGCCTTTGGAAGGACATTGGGGCTATTTCTAATTTTTAGCTATTATGAATAAAGCTGCTGTGAACATGTATGTACAGGTTTTTGTGTGAGCATACATTTTCATTTCTCTAGGATAAGAGCCCAAGAGTGCAATTGCATGTTATTTGATACTTACATGTTTAATTTTATAAAAAGATTATCAAACTATTTTTGAGAGCAAATTACCATTTTACATTCCCAACAATATATGAGTGATCTAGTTTCTTTGCACCCTGGTCAGCATTTAGTGTTGTCACTATTTTTATTTTAGCTGTCTGATAGGTGTGTAGTGATATCTCATGGTGGGTTTAATTAACAGTTCTCTGATGGTTAAGTAATTGAATATCTTTTCATGTGCTTATTTGTCATCTGTATATCCAGCTAAGTGAAATGTCTGTTTATGTCTTTGGCTCGTTTCTAATTGGATTGTTTTTTACTAAGATTTATTTATTTATTTATTTATTTGGAGACAGAGTCTCACTGTGTTGCCCAGGCTAGAGTACAGTGGCATGATCTTGGCCCACTGCAACCTCTGCCTCCCAGGTTCAAGTGACTCTTGTGCCTCAGCCTCCCAAGTAGTTGGGATTACAGGCATGAGCCACTGTGCCCAGCCTTTTTTTTTACTGTTAAGTTTTGAGAATTCTTTATGCATTCTGAATACTAGTCCTTTGAGATGTGGTTTGCACATATTTCCTCCCAGTTTGTGGCTTATCTTTTCATCCTGTTAACAGTATCTTTTGTAGAGCCAAAGTTTCTCATTTTGATAAGGTCTAATTTATTGGTTTTTTCTTTTGTGAGTTGCACTTTCGGTGTCAAGTCTAAGGACTCACTGCCTAGCCCTATATCATGAAGATTGTCTCCTGTGATGGTTTATTTTGAGATGGGGTTTTACTTTGTTGCCCAGGCTGGAGTGCAGTGGCACAATCTTGGCTCAATGCAGACTCAACCTCCCAGGTTCAAGCAGTCCTCCTGCCTCAGCCCCCCAATAGCTGGGACAACAGGTGTGCACCACCGTACCAGGTTCATTTTTTTATTTTTTATTTTTTGTAGAGACAGGGTTTTACCATGTTGCCCAGGCTTGTCTCAAACTCTTGAATTCAAGAGATCCACCTGCCTCGGCCTCCCATAGTGCTAAGATTACAGGTGTGAGCCACTGTGCTTGGCCTCCTATGTTGTTGTTTTCTTCTAAAGGATTTATAGTTTTACATTTTATATTTAATGTGATCTGCCGGGCATGGTGGCTCACGCCTATAATCCCAGCACTTTGGGAGGCTGAGGTGGGAGGATTGCTTGAGGCCAGGAGTTCAGGACAAGCCTGGGCAACATAAGGGGACTTTGACTCTACAAAAATAATAATACAACAAAGCCTGGTGTGGTGGGGTGCAGCTGTGGTCCCAACTACTTGGGAGGCTGAAGTGGGAGGATGGCTTGAGCCTGAGAGATGGGGGCTGCAGTAAGCTGTGGTCACACTACTGTACTCCATCCTGGGGGACAGTGTTTGACCCTGTCTCAAAAAAAAAAAAAATTCTGTGATCCATTTTAAGTTAATTTTTATTTAAGGTGTGAGATTTAGGTCATGATGAACTTTTTTGGCCTATAGATGCCCAGTTGCTCAAGCACCATCTGTTGTAAAGGATATCCTTCCATTGAATTGCTTTTGAATCTTTTACAAAACCATTTGAGAATATTCGTGTGGGTTGTCTTTTGAGTTGTCTGTTCTGTTCCATTGGTCGCTGTATCTGTCTGCCATTGCCACACAGTTTTTATTACTGTATCTGTATAGTAAACCTTAATATCAGGTTCAGTTCTTCCTCCTACTTTATTTTTCTTTGTCAAGATTATTTGTCTTTTTTTTTGCTTTTCCTAATATATAAAGAAAATTACTCTTTAGATCAGTTAATAATCTTATTCTGCTAAAAAAAAATTAAAAGATAGCTTTTAGAGACTGCATGTGTTAGTTTGTAATGCTTTCTCCTGAAAGTAATGGAATACCTGACTAATAGAGGCTTAAACAAGCAGGGATTTATTTTTTTCACCAAGTAGGAAGCCTGGAGGTGTTACCAGCAGAGGGTGTTCAGGTTCTTGGCATTGTGAACAAAGAATTGGACAAAATGCACAAACAAAGCAAGGAAAGAATTAAGCAACAAAGGCAGAGATTTATTAAAAATGAAAGTACACTCCACAGTCTGGGAGCAGGCGGAGCATAGGGGCTCAAGAGCCCCTTTACAGAATTTTCTGGGGTTTAAATACCCTCTAGAGGCTTCCCATTGGTTACTTGACATAGACCCTATGTAAATGAAGTAGTGGCCCAGCAATCAGTTTGACTGGTTGCGGAAAGCAACCAATCAGAGGCTGAAGTGAAGTTACAAAGGTTACACCCTGTGCAAGCATCTGATTGGTTGTGGAAAGCAACCAATCAGAGGCTAAAGTGAAGTTACATAGTTACACTCCTATGCAAACTTTCTGCAATCAATCAGAGATACTTTTTGCTTTCTGCAGCCAATTAGATACTTTCAATTTTCCATCTGCCACGCAGAAAAAGGTGGGGGTCATGGGGAGATTGCTAAGGGAGTAGCCTCCCTTGGGTCTTTTTGTTACTTAGGTGTGGAAAGTTGTGGTTTTCCTTTTGATTTAGTTCTAAGAAGTCAGCGTGAATTGGCCTTAGGTTCCCTGCCTCCAGACCCTATTCTCTTGCTTCAGAGGTAGGTGGCTGCTGGCACATGTTTAGAGGCTCAACATTGTCTCAGCCAGCATTTCTGCAATCTTGCCCATTATCCCAAGATGGCTGCTGCAGCTCCAGGGATCATATGTACATTTCAAGGCAAGAAGAGGTGAATGAGGGGAACGTGACCTGCATCTGTCCCTTGGCTCAAGAGAGCAAAAATCCTTCGTAGAATTCCAAAACAGACTCCTAAAAAGAGGCAGAGGAAACAAGTGCAGTGTGTAGCTTTTTCTGGAGTTTTAAAATGGAGACTTGCAAGGGAGAAGGAATTTGGGAATGGCTGCACGAATCAGCTACCATGAGCCAGTGGTTTCAACTTACTTTGGGTAAAATCTTTAGAATTCTCTTTATTGATTGGTGCCTTAAGTTGAATTATTTAGAGCAAAAATATCAGACCCTTATGAGAAAGATTCTGCAGATCTCCAGATCTTATTGATTTAAATTTTGTTTTTCACTCTACTGATTTAAATACGTTATTAAATATATAAAATCAATCTTATTGTTATATTGAGTTGATGGCTAAGAATCTTGAGCACAACACTTTTTCAAGTTAGTTTTAGAAAGAGAGGAAATTAGCTTAAAAAATGTTTGAGGTTTTCTTTGACGTGCCTTTTTAATTTGCACATTTGGGGTTAGTTTTTGAGTGATTTAGCTTAATTAATAAGTAATGATGGCTTTCATGCTCTTATAGTCTTACACTCTTAGGTCCCACTATACCTGAGGCAATTTTGTTATTTTCTCTGGGAGGTTCACAGTATCTGCTGAATGATTTTTTCTTCTCCATAAAAGTACAGAAAAAAAGGAAAGAATAAATGAATTTTTAAAATAAATATTAGATGAGGGAGGAAAAAACCCCACACTATTCACAGAATAGAAGCAAATTAGTCCAGAACCTGATCAGGCAGAAATATGTAAGAATGATAGTTTTAGATAATTCCGTATCAAATTTTCTATTAACTCAAAAAAATAGAAAAATAAGTTTTCTTAACGTTTATTGAAATATTAAATATTAACTGTCTCTCTTCAATTCCCAAATTTCCAGTAACTGCTAGTGACTGTAGAGGGATTTCTACAGCACTCTCTTTTAATACTTCCCCAGCTTTTAAGGGATTGAGTCTAGATCCAATTATCTGGTCTATTTCTTCCCTTCCGGGTCATGGTAGATGTTTTTGCTATTATATTTGCCAAAAGCAAAAGTAACAATTCAACCCTGATGGCTTAAACAAGGAGACATCTATTACTTTTCTCAAAAAAGCACAAAGAATATGAGGCCTATTGCTTAAGGGCTCAGGTGTTGGGTTTGCATTCCTGGCTTCACCACTTATACTAGTTGAGTGACCTTGGGCAAATTACTAAAACTCTGTCTCTCAGAATCCCCATCTAGGCCGGACACAGAGTGGCTCATGCCTGTAATCCTAGCACTTTGGGCGGCCGAGGTGGGCAGATCGCTTGAGCCCAGGAGTTTGAGACCAGCCTGGTCAACATGGTGAAACCCCGTCTCTACAAAAAATACAAAAATTAGCCAGGTGTGTTGGCATGCGCCTGTAGTCCCAGCTACTCAGGAGGCTGAGGTGGGAGGGTCGCTTGAGCCCAGGAGGTCGAGGCTGCAGTGAGCCATGATTGTGCCACTGCACTCCAGCCTGGGCTACAGAGTGAGACACTGTCTCAAAAAAAAAAAAAAAATCAGACTCCTTATGTATATAGGGATGATGATAGAATATACTCAGAGATTTTTCTCTCTGAGGATTAAGAGCATTAAAAGAATTTGCATATCTCATTTATTAATGAGGTTAACTATATTTTAGTATGTTTATTGGCTATTTCCATTTCCTTTTTTTGCGAAGTGCCTTTTCAAATCCATTGCCCATTTTTCTGTTGGGTTTTTCTTTTTTAGTGTACGTATATATGAGATAAAGAGTGGTCTTTCCATATGTGTATACAATGTGTAATGAGCAAATCAGGCATATTTATCACCTCAAATATTTATCATTTCTTTGTGTTGAGAACATTCAAAATCCTCTCTTCTAGCTTTTTGAAAATATATAATAAATTATAGTTAAACATATTCATCCTACAGTACTACAGAACACCAGAACTCATTTCATCTATCTACTGTAATTTCTTATCTGTTAACCAACCTCTCCCCACCTCCTCTCCTTCCCCTTTCCAGCCTTTAATACTCCCAATGATTAAGAGAATTTAATGTGGCCGGACATGGTGGCTCACGCCTGTAATCCCAGCACTTTGGGAGTCCGAGGTGAGCAGATCACTTGAGCCCAGCAGTTCAAGACCAGTCTGGGCAACATGGTGAAATCTCGTGTCTACAAAAAATACAGAAATTAGCAGGGTGTGGTAGTGTGCACCTGTAGTCCCAAGCTACTCAGGAGGCTGAGGTGGGAGGATAGCTTGAGCCCAGGAAGTCAAGGCCACAGTGAGCTGTGATCACGCCACTGCACTCCAGCCTGGGTGACAGAGCAAGACCCTGTCTCAAAAAAAAAAAAAAAAAAAAAGTTTAATGTTTCTAAAGTGCTTAGAACAGTGCTACAATTGTTAGCTATTGTGGCAATAGAAATGACATTTATATTTGCTTATCTAGCTCATGGTGGTCCTAGTAAGCTGTCCCATTCTTACCAAGCACCTCACACTACCTGCCTTTGTCTTGTGGTTGTCAAGCATCTGGGCTTTTGAGTGTAGGCTAGAAAGAGACAAGAGACTGCTGTGCTGGAGTTCTGAAATAGAGGTTGCAAACAGATCAACAACTCCTGATGTAGATGACTATAGCCAGCTTCTCAGTTTCGATTAACTTTATGGTTTCTGTAGCGGCCTTGATAACTAACTGATTAATCAACTTATGCATGTGATAAAATTGCCCTTCCAATTTTTAGCAACGAGGAAGGGGTGCTGATTTTAGCTTTTAATTTGATATGAAGCAGAGTCTGGATTTGGCTTCCACCTTTCCAACAGTGGTGGAATGGGAATCAGGGAGTTGAGATGCCAAGGAGCACTGATCTAGGATCTAGGAATAGTTATGTTCCTAACTTTATCATTTGCTAAGACATTTGCTAATTTCCTTGAATTGAGACTGAGTACCAATTCACAGTCACTATGGCAAAGGCAGGTTGCTATGCCATCTTAAGAGGCTATAATGGCAAATCTCAAGTTTGTGTAAGTGTGTGGGGGTGTGTGTGCGTGGGGGCAAACATTTTAAACAAGTGCCCTATGGACTGTTACATCATATCAAACAAATTCTCAACGTGTTAGTTTCTAAGGTATAGAATTCTGAATTGAAATTTCAAGCTAATACTCTAATAGTACGAAAATGGAGTTTTGCATGCTATGTCAATTAGAATAACAATAGCAATTGGCATCACTGAACTTAAAAAAAAGTGTGTGTGTTTTGTTGTTTTGAGTTTGAATGTGTGAATTCACAACTCACAAGCCAAGAGTTTTGGAGAGGTTTTAGTAATAGTTCCTTTCATGCTAAAAGCATTGTTTTAAATAATTAGGCGTGGCTGATTTTATTTTATTTAGCAAGAGAATTGGAAATATTTAACAAGTATCTGGATAATACTCTTTGGGTGGAGAATTTGCTCATAAATTTAGCAGCAACTTGGTTGAATGAACTGCATTCTGACTTTGATATATTTTGGTTTCTCCTCAATTTTTGTAGCATTGTTGGATTTTATGGGCCCCACATGCTTCCACACAACTCTGTTGGCCTTGGTGGATTTTAATGTTTAAAATTAAAAGGCCCCATCATATATTCTTAGTTATTGTTACTATTATAGCTGGAAAAAGATATGCTGGTAAGAGTTTGTAGCAATTTTGTGTGTGTGTGTGTGTGTGTATGTGTGTATGTGGGGGGTGGGGGGGTGGGTGTGCAGTGGTTGCTGCCCCTCAAAGAAGCAAGCATGTAGCTATCCAATGGGTTCTTCTTACCCACTGCCCAGATAGAGCCGATTTCTCAAGACAGAGAAATTGCAATAAAGTTTCATACACTCAGAGCCAGCTAAATGGGAGACCAGAGTTTTATTACTCAAATCGGTCTCCCTGAAAATTTTGAGACTGAAGTTTTTAAAAGAGTTTGAAAGACAGGGGCCTAAGGAATGGGGAATGCTGATTGGTTGGTTGGGGATGAAATCATAGGGAATTGAAGCTGCCCTCTTGCACTGAGTCAATTCCTGGATGGGGGCCACAGAACAGATGAGCCAGTTTACCTGTCTGGATGGTTCCAGCTGATCCATCAGAATGCAGGGCCTGAAAATTATCTTGAACACCAGTCTTAGGTTTTATAATAGTAATGTTATCTCTGGGAGCAATTGGGGAGGTTAGAAATCTGTGGTCTCTGGCTGCGTGATTCCTAAGCCATAATTTCCAATCTTGTGGCTAATTTATTATTTTTACAAAGGCGATCTGGTCCCCAAGCAAGGAGCAGGGGTTTGTTTTGGGGAGGGGCTGTTATCATATTTGTTTCAAATTTAAACTATCAACTCCTCCCAAAGTTAGTTCGGCCTGTGTCCAGGAATGAACAAGAGCAGCTTGGAGGTTAGAAGCAGGATGGAGTCAGTTAGGTCACATTTCTTTTACTGTCATAATTTTTGCAAAGGCAGTTTCAGGCATACCTCTTTTGCCCTTGTTTTTTCCAGCCCCTTTTCTTTCTCTTGCAGCTGTGGTGGTGACTAGGAAAGGAAGGTTAGCCTTGTGGAGAGCTCTTGAATTTCAATCCACCTCTTCAGCCTCCTTTAGAAATACTAGCAGAAATGAGCCTTATACCCTGTAAGATGTTGTTTAAGTGTCTGATTTTGCTATTTAAGGCTCTCTATGGATTAATTTCCACATTAACTCTTCAAAGTTCATGTCCCAATAGTGTAGGAAATGCCCCTGTATCTAGCTGGGTCTAGTCCTGGTCCTTCAACATGTTTCAGTGTCTGTTACTCTGCCGAAATTCAGTGCATGGTTCAAGGTTCACTTTAAGACTCAAATTCTACATGATTTTTTCTCTGGCATCGACTGCTCCATAGTATACTCCTTTGAATTCCTATAACCCTAATCTATATACATAGGGTCAGCTGTTTGCTACAGTGGGTTGCCCAAAAAATAAATCTTAAAAATAGATAGTATGTTTAAGTTGAAGAACTATTGACTCATACCTGTTAGGCCCTGTGTTAAATGTTGAATATTTCTTATTCAACATTTAACATGTGGCCCTGCTTCCATGGAACTAAGAGGAACAGTGTTAAAAGTGACATTTAAGCCAGGAATGAAGATCAGATAATTTGTGTATGTTCATGGAGCAAATATTATTATGGCCAATAATGTCATAAAAGTGGAGATAAATCTATAAATCTAGTTGTGGAAAAGAACATATAAGCTCTTGGGCTGGTTAATAAGGGAGTCATACTTGGTCCCTTTTTTCTTAGACGGAGTCTTGCTCTGTCACCCAGGCTGGAGTGCAGTGGTGCAATCTCGGCTCACTGCAACCTCCACCTCCCAGGTTCAAGTGATCCTCCTGCCTCAGCCTCGTGAGTAGCTGGGACTACAGGTGCGTGCCACCACACCTGGCTAATTTTTGTATTTTTAGCAGAGACAGGGTTTCACCATGTTGGCCAGGCTGGTCTCGATCTCCTGTACTTGGTCCCTTTTTATTGGAGCTCTGACTCAGTTCTCTCTAAAAGCCAATACTAAGTCCTTCCTCTTGAGAAAACAAAATAATAAATGCTAACAGGCAGGCACAGGCACAGATATTCTCTCACTTAGTCCTAACCACTGTCTCGTGAAGCAGGTATTATTATTCTCACTTTAGACATGGCAAGCCTCTGGAGAAGTAAAGTGACTGCTTCAGCATCACATGGCCCATAGAGGCAAAGCTGGAAGGTGAATGCCAAGCTTCTGATGCCAGATCTCCTGTCCTATCCTTTATGACCCTATTACTCCCTGGTGCTGCTCTCCATTCCAAATGTTTGATTATTAGATTTAAGGGGGTCTAAGCCAGGTAACATGAACAGGGAAAGATCAGCTGACAATATCTGATTGTTTGAAAATAATCCACAGCTTATGTTCTGTTCATTTGATAGATGCTCATTGAACACCTACTATGTGCCAGGCCCTATAGTCCTTACTGTCAGGAAGTACAAAGCCTAGTATAAAATGCAAGTATATAAACAGGAAACTATACCATAATATGCTGAGTACAGTGATGGCTGTACAGGAATTGTGGGTATAGAATGAATGAATCAAGAATGAACCTTGTGAGATTGTTTGTCTGTACCACTGCTGCCCTTTCAAGGAGCACGTGTATTATTTTTTAAAAAACATTTTATTCTCTGTTCTAGGCACTTGGCCTGGCCCTGGTGATACAGCTGGGGGTGGGGGAGGGGAAAGGGTAAATTCCTAAATAGTTAAAGACAGGGTAACCTTCCAGACTTTAATAGAAGATCTATGCAGGAACAGAATGTTCTGCCTCTGGCAGTCAGAGAAGACTTTAAGAGATGACATTTAGATGATCTTTTATTTGTTTCTTGCATTTTTCTGAGCTTGGGTTATTTTAAGGAAATTATAAATACTAGAAACTCAAGAGTTTTGATTTGCAATACCTTACCTAGAGCTGTTCAAAGAGCCATATGGTTCACAAGCTATTTCTATCCCCATGATTCTGCTGAAACCATTCTCGTCAAGGTCACCAGCCACCTTCATGTTGCCAAATCAGAGGGTCAAGTCTCAAACCTCGTCTTCATTTGACTTATTAGTAGCATTTAACACAGTTAGTCGTGTGTTCCTTCAAATGCTTTCTTCACGTAGTTTCCATGATACTAAACTCTCCTGGTGTTCTTCCCATCTTACCAGCTGCCCCTTTTTAGTCTTGTTTGCTAATTCTACCCCATCTCCCTGATCACGTAACATTGGGATATTTTAAATCTCAGTCTTGGACTTCTTTTCTGCACTATCATCATTCATTCCAGCACTGTAGCCTTAAATACCATCCATCAACTGATGTATATCAAATTTTTATATCCAGCCTCAACTTTTTGCTTGAACTTCAGACTCCCATATCCACCTGCTAGTCCACATTTCTACTTGCTTGTCTGAGTGGTATCTTGAATGTAACATGTCCAAAATAGAATTCTGGACTCCTGTGCCTGCCTCCTACCTCCAGAATTCTCATTTAAGTTCTCTCCCACCATTCTACATCCCAGCACCTAAAACTCCATTCTTCTCGTTGTTCAGGCCAAAATACTTGGAGTTGTTAACAACTCATCTCTTTTTCCACACCCTACATCTAATCTATTGGTAAATCCTTTTTGTTCTACCGTCAAGATACATACAGAACTTGATCACTTCCACTGTCTCTACTTCTATTACCCTGGTCTAGGTTACTATCATTTCTTGCCTGGACTATTGCAATATCCCCAGTTCTTTGTATTGTGGCCAGAGCGATCCTTTCTATGCCCTGCTCAAAACAAAATCCAGTGTTCCTTAAACCTCTAAGGCACTGGACCCTGTTTATACTCTTAACCTCATATCTCAAGTTAGAGGACTCTAGACCTTTCAAACACCAGAATAATGTGGTGTCCTGCCAGGTAAGGTCTAACAGGGGAGGTTGTATGATAATCCAGAGTGCAGGAGTGAATAGAGGGGAGAAGGGACTCTCGGTGACTGCAGACTACTGTTTTGTGAAACATGAAGATAGAGGATGGGAGGGAGTCAAGATGGTAATGAAAGCAAGACTAAGGGCGCTGAAGGAGGCTTTTCTTCCTCTAAGAGGTGAAAGACTTGAGTGTCTTTATGAGTTCATTGAAAGGCGGCCATGGAAGGGAGAGGCTAATGCTGTTGATCACTGACTTACCAGGGACACAAGTAAGCCAGTACTGCAAGGAGAGACAGGGCCCACGTGAAGATGGAAATCATAAATTGACTGCAGTCACTTTTGTTTGCTTAGTTGCATGGCTTTATCCCACCACTTCACTCTGTCTTCTAGTCAGAGCCTTCTAAGTATCTTCAGTCTACTACCAGCCCTTTTGTTATGCCTGCCAGTTAATCCCAGTGCCTTCTCCCTTGTTCTTCTCCAGGCTCCTGAACACTGTGGATGTGACACAGGTCCCAAGGGTCACATTGCTTCCTGGATCACTATTCTCTGTCTCTTAATTCCTGCCCTCCTCCCAGGTGCTTTAAACTTACCTACTCCAGGCCAGTTGCGGTGGCTCATGCCTGTAATCACAGCACTTTGGGAGGCCAGGGTGGGTGGATCACCTGAGACTGTTGAGTTCAAGACCAGCCTGGGCAACATGGTGAAACCCCGTCTCTACTAAAAATACAAAAATTAGCCGGTTGTGGTGGTATGCACCTGTAATCCCAGCTACTTGGGAGGCTGAGGCAGGAGAATCGCTTGAACCCAGGAGGCAGAGGTTGCAGTGAGCTGAGATTGCACCACTGTACTCCAGCCTGGGCAACAGAGTGAGACTCCATCTCATAAAAATAAATAAATAAATAAATTAAATAAATAAAAACTTATCTACTCCTGTGACTTTTTTTGATAGGGTCAAAGGCTGTGAAACTTTAGAAGCATACATGCTATCTTTGGAATTTAAAAAATATATCTACATGCCAACCAATCCATTATTTACTTAATATCTCTCTGTGAATTGAATCACTTTTGGAAAACTAAAACATATTTAAAAGGGAAACTTTATATCCTTACCATAAATGAAAACCACATCATTTGATCTAAGTGGAAGGTCATGGTAAGAAAAAAGGAAATGAAAACAAAACAGTGTTTTCAGATTTGATGCCTACAAAAAGTTAGGAGCCTGAGGCCTGCTTTCTTTTTTATAGGCAAGTATTTGGGAGGCATAGTCAGTACTACCAAATTGAGACTTACCATTGCCTTAATCAAAAGGAAGAGGATAGAGGAAGATGAACGAGTGAGGCCTGGGTGTTTGTGTGCAGAGATAGTTAGCGCAAGGGTTGGCATGCTGTGGCTTGCTTAATCAGTTTCAGTTTAAGATTGGTTGAAGATCTTCATGTTAAGATATGGCAGTGGCCTCTTTAAAAGTCTTTTGTGCCCGGCACAGTGGCTTATGCCTATAATCCCAGCACTTTGGGAGGCTGAGGCAGGCGGATTACTTGAGCCTGGGAGTTCGAGACCAGCCTGGCCAACGTGGTGAAACCCCGTCTCTACTGAAAATACAAAAAGAGCCAGGTGTAGTGGTGGGCACCTGTAATCCCAGCTACTTGGGAGGCTGAGGCAGAAGAATCGCTTGAACCTGGGAGGCGGAGGTTGCAGTGAGCTGAGATCACGTCACTGTACTCCAGCCTGGGCGACAAGAGTGAGACTCCATCTCAAAAAAAAAAAAAAAAAAAAGTCTTTTGCCTTCAGACCTTCCCCCTTCCAGCCCACCCTGCCCACTCTTAGTGGATCTGTCTTCAGACGTGCTGCCTCATATTGTCCCTGTGTCCCTCGGGAAACTTTAATGGCTCCTTGTTGCCTATTTGATCCAGACCACAATGTTCAATTTGGCAACCAGTGAATCTACCACTCAAGTTTTATGGGCTTCCTGTATCTGCAGCAATATGTTAGATGGTGAGGGGACGTAGAAAAAGGAAGAAATACACTCCATGGTCCCAGAGTTTAAAAAATGTTTCACCTAGTTGAGGAGACAAATCAAACACGAGTATGTGCACATATTATGGTGCATGTACACGACGAGGGGCTGGTGGTCAGGGAAGGCCTCATGAATCTGCCCATCCCTGGGCTTGGTCATCATATAGCTCATTTGTGGTGTGTGAATCTCATGCTGGCTGGGGTTTTCTTTTTTATTGTGGTAAAATACACAAAGTATAAAAGTTACCATTTTAACCATCTAAATTATACAATTCAGTGGCATTTTGTACATTCACAATGCTGTGCAGCTGTCCCCACTATTTCAAGAAAATTTTCATCACTTCAAAGGAAACCTGTACCCAGTAAGCAGTCACTCCCCATTCTTTCTTCCTCCCAATCCCTGGCAACCACTAATCTGCCTTCTGTCTCTATGAATTTGCCTATTTTGTATATTTCATATAAATGGAATCATATAATATGTGGCCCTTTGTATCTGGCTTTTTTCTCTTAGCATAATGTTTTCAAGGTTCATCCACGTGGTAGCACGTTATCAGTGCTTCATTCCCTTTGACGGCAGAATAACATTCCATTGTATGGATATACCACATTTGTTTAACCATTCATCAGCTGATAGACATTTGGGTTGTTTCCACCTTTTGGCTATTGTAAATAATGCTGCTATGAACATTTATGTGTAAGTTTCTTTCTGTGGATGTATGTTTTCAATTCTCCTGAGAATATACTGAGCAATGCAACTGCTGGATCATATGAGTCTATGTTTAACTTAATGAGGAACTGCCAAACTGTTTTCCACAGTAGCCATACTAGTGTACATCCCCACCAGCAAGGTGTGAGGGCTCCAATGTCTCCACATCCTCACCAACATTTATTTTTCATTTTTAAAAAATTATAGCCACCCTAGTGAATGTGAAGCGTTATCGCATTATATGTATGTATATATATATGTATATATTTATTTTTGAGACAGGGTCTCCGTTGCTTAGGCTGGAGTGCAGTGGTGCGATCATAGCTTCATAGCTTAGTACAGCCTCAGCCTCATGAGCGCAAGCGCTCCTTTCACCTCAGCCTCCCGAGTAGCTGGGACTATACGCATGCACTGCCACGCCTGGCTAATTTTTGTATTTTATGTAGAGACAAGGGCTCACCATGTTGCTCAGGCTGGTCTCAAACTCCTGGACTCAAATGATCTGCCTGCCTAAGCCTCCCAAAGTATTGAGATTACAGGTGTGAGCCACTGTGCCTGGCTTCATTGTACTTTTGATTTACATTTCCCTAATGACTAATGGCATTGGAAATATTTTCATGTGCTTGTTGGCCATGTGTATATCTTCTTTGGAGAAACGTCTATTCAAGTCCTTTCGTTACTGGCTGAAAGAATGAGGGTCGTGGTCAACTCAGTATACCACTGGAGGCTATATGAGTAAACAGCAAACTGTTTCTCATAAATGCAGAATGTTGGCAAACTGACAAACTGCGTCTGCCACCCAGAAGGAATGCTGAGGGCAGTTATGCCCCAAGTGCAGTGTTTCTTGTGATTAGGTACATCTGAAGCCTGTTAGTAATAATATGAACCTGTGATCAATTAAGGAGCTGACAAATCATTACCTCCTCCTCTGTGCTCATTCTACCCAATAAATACGAAGGGCTGTGGAAGCTCGGGGGGGGGGGGGGGGGGGGGGGGTGGCTGCCTTTGCTCACTAGAAGCAGGGAGCTCTCTTATTCCCCAGACCCTTCCTTTAAAAGTTTCTTTTGTCTTAAGTTTTCATTTCTATGTTTGTCCCCCTTCATTCAGTCTCGTAATGACAGTCTCAAGTAGTAACAGTAGTAACTCTTGTAATGACTGTCTCAAGTACTAACAGTAGTAACTGTTGTAATGACAGTCTCAAGTAGTAACCGTGGCAGTCTACCACATCCTTTGCCCATTTTTAAATTCAATTGTTTGTGTTTTTGCTGAGTTGTAAGAATCTTTATATATTCTATATAATAGACCCTTATATGATTTCCAAATATTTTCTGTCATTCTCTGGGTTTCTCTGTTTTTTAGAAATGACATCTCACTGTATTGCCCAGGGTGGTCTTGAACTCCTGGGCTCCAGTGATTCTCCCAGCTTAGCCTCTTAAAGTGTTGCTGGGATACAGGCTTGAGCCACCTCACCCAAACTTCATTCTATGGGTTTTTTCACTCTCTTGATAGTATCCTTTGACACACAGTTCTAATTTTGATGAAGTCCAATTTATTTTTCCTTTTGTTGCTTGTGCTTTTGGTGCCACATGTATGAAACCCATTGCCAAATCCAGAGCCATAGAGACTGGCTTCTATTCTAGAGTTGGGAGCTGTGGCTTGCCCAAGGCCATGTCCCCAAAGTCTCTCACAACTTAGCACCCAATGGATACTCACCAGATGTTTGTAGAAGGGATGACTATGTAGTGGGATGTGAGCTGACCCTTGGTGGGGAGAGGGGTTTGTGTAGAGGTATCGTCTGACCAGGGACATGACTTTGAATAGACATTAAGGTACCTTATAAGCTGTAAGATGTGGTCTGACCAAAGAGGAGGGTACACATGAACGAATTGTGGAATTCTGGGGGACAGGTAGCTGAGTGAGGCCTTTAATGGCGGCAAGGGTTTTTTCCATATCATTATGGAAACCTAGATCCATGGAGGAAACTTGTGAGTAGTGGAGAAAGCTCCTCGGGGGGGGAAGGCTGGCTGTGACTTCATCTTTATACCATACTCTCTAGAATAGGGCCTGGCCGGTATTAGGCCTTAGTAAATATTCCAGTGGCCTGATGAGGGAGACTTTTAAGATATTTACATGAGAGACTTTTCATGACATAGTCCTCCTTATATATTCTACTCTGGCTCATCCTTCTTCCAAACTTGACCTTGACTTTCTTTTTTACTAGATTCGCCCCTCTCCCTAGGTGCTGTCAGCTCAGCTGCAGTACATCACTCATAACCCTGCTTAGAACATCCTTGCCTCTCCTCTCCTATCTAATTCATCTCATTCCTCCAGGCCCAAGACAGTATCCAGTTATCCATAGAACCTCAACACTACTGCTCCAGCACATTAGTGTATGGCTCTAGTCAGCCATACACTTAGCCATACACATACCAGAGCTTAGGGTCACATGATCTTAGGTTCAGATGCAGGCTCCACTAGTTACTGTGTAACCTTGGGTGGGCCAGTCTCCCTCTCTCTGCCTTGGTTTCCTCATTGGAAAAATGGCAGTAATAACACTGCTAAAACAGTTCTGTGATAATGAAATGAGATAATAAACGAGATATAAAACCCTTAGTAAAGCATCCAGCTCATAGTAAGCGGTCAAAAATGGTAGCTGTACTGTTTTCTAGTTGGTTGCTGTATTTGGATGTTCTCGTGTTGCTATAAAGAAATACGTGAGGCTGGGTAATTTATTAAAAAAAAGGCTTAATTGGCTCATGGTTCTACAGGCTGTACAAGAAGTGTGGTGTTGGCATCTGCTTCTGATGAGGGCCTCAGAAAGCTTCCAATCATGGTGGAAGGCAAAGGGAGAGCCAGTGTATCACATGGTGAGAGTGGGAGAAAGAGAGAGAAGGGGGAGGTCCCAGACTTTTAAACAAGCAGATCTCATGTGAACTAACTGAGCGACAACTCATTTATCACTAGGGGGATGGTGCGAAACCATTCATGAGAGATCTGCCCCCACGATCCAATCACCTCCCACCAGGCCCCACCTCCAACATTGAGAATCACATTTCAACATGAGATTTGGAGAGGACAAACATCCAAACGGTATCATTTCATATATCTAAATCTTGCTTCCTCTGCAAGATTGTGGGTTTTTTTCTTCAGGGCAGGGGCTGAGTCTTATGCTTATTTTAACTCATATATTTGGCACAAAGTTAGGACTATAGTAAGTACTTAAGAAACATTTGTTGGTTCGAGGTGACTTTGTGATTACTCGGAGTTACTTGCTTTAGGAGACAGTATATCATTATTAAATTCTATATTATTCCACGATTCATTTTCTGAAACCCAAATTTTGCTTTGTTTTATGGGGATCTGGGACTGACTTGTGGTGATCTGATTGTATGTGTGAGCAAGTGTGTGTGTGTGTATATGTGAGAGAGAGAGAGACAGAGACAGAGAGAGAGACAGAGTGGAGGGAATTGTGGAGGTAGTGACAATTGATTTCCTAACGGGCAGAGCCAGCTACAGCTTACCATCCTAACCATTGCATCTAGCTTTCCTCTCCCAGCCCTAGAGCTAGGCTGTTATCTGCCCAAGGCAGCTGTTTTGGCCCTGACTCCCCTGGGGAGGGCTGCTCAGGCGTTCCTCATTCTTCCAGGCTGCCTTTACCACAAAAGGAAATGAGGTCTTTTTGACCCTATCAGACTTCTCTGCCAAGGCATCATGTTTTGCAAGAGGCTATTGCCCTGGCTATATACAGTCCTGGGCAATATGCTAACATTAAAGAAGCAAATTCAGGATAATGGTTACCTCTGGATAAGGGAGGCAGGGCTATGAGCTCTGAGATAAAGCTTCAGTTGTCTCTGAGGTATTTATTTTTTATGCAGGGCTGTGGGGCATATGAGTGTTCATTTATTATCATGAACATTATATAATCTTGAATTTGCTGCTTATCATTTCTATGCATGTATTATCCATAAATATTACTGTGTTTTTTGAGTATTTTCCAGCTTTATATATGTGTTGTGAAATTTTATGTGTACTTCAGCTACCTATATTTTTTGCCTCACAGTTTTTGAGATTTGTCTATTTTGTTTGTTTTTTTGTTTTTTTGAGATAGAGTTTTGCTCTTGTTGCCCAGGCTGGAGTGCAGTGGCATGATTTCAGCTCACTGCAACCTCCGCCTCCCAGGTTCAAACTATTCTCCTGCCTCAGCCTCCCAAATAGCTGGGATTACAGGTGCCCACCACCATGCCTGGCTAATTTTAGTAGAGATGGGGTTTCACCATGTTGGCCAGGCTGGTCTTGAACTCTTGACCTCAGGTGATCCTCCCACCTCAGCCTCCCAAAGTGCTGGGATTACAGGCGTGAGCCACTGTGCCCGGCCTAGATTTGTCTATATTGATATATTACACATTAGACTCTGTATTAATATTCCATGTTATAAAGAGATGTATCTTTTCTGCTATTGGGTAGACATTTCAGTGGTTTCCTATTTTTCGCTTTTGCAAACAACGCTATAACAAATAGTCTGATATGCAGTTCCTTGTGCCTAAGACAAGATACTTCTGTAGGAGTGGATTGGCTAGGCCATAGGACATATATGCCTCTCTCTTTGCTCGTATTGCCACATCACTCCTCAGAGTGATTGTCCTACTTTACCTTCCCACCAGCAGTGCACAAATGTTGATGCTGGCCATGTCCTTGCCAACCCTTGCTAGTTGTATCTGTGCTTCTCTTTTCTCTCCAGATCACCAGAAAAGGTGGGAGTTAAGGTTTTGCAATTAAAGGAGAATGTCAGCTCTGAAGAATTTCCTGTTACATTAACTTTAATGAGGAAAAGATTTTGTTCTCTGTTTTGGTGAAAATAATGTTTAGACTTCTGTGGAAAACAGTTACATACATTTTTTATTCTGAAGCAGAGCAGTTTTTTCTTTCTTTTTTTTTTTTCGCTGTTTGCATTCTTGGCAAACAAGTAGGAAAGACCAATTAGCAAGCTAATGTTCTAAATATTTACTTGCAGTAATAGTCATTTTTTAATGTTTTATATAGCATGGAACATTAGGTTTATGTTTATTGCTTTTCAATGTTTTGAATTGATTAAAATGAATTAAATTTAAGAATGTGACACAACTTTATGGATAAAGATTGATCATAATTACTTGCCGCTTTATTTGCATTTTGTGAGGGAAAAATACATGGTAAGAAAATGTGTTGACATTTTACAAACAGGTTAGAAAAGTCATAAAGGGTAACTGGCTATTTTATGTTGTCTCTTATGTTCACAGGTGGGAAAGGAGAAGTTTCACAAATCCCAACATTGGGGCTTTTGCAACAATGTTATGATGTTGGTGAGTGATGAAAAGCCTGGAATAGGTGGAGAACCACTTCTGGGGCAAAAGATAAAGCCGAAATGTAGCATATATCCTAAAGGAGATGGAAGTGATGTACCATCATGGGTAGCCTTTGATAAACAGGTAAGTCACATGACACTGGGAGGAATGCAGTCTTAGCATTTTACAGATGCTAAATAATTTAGTTTTGAGAAAGTAGGAGTCTTCAGTGTAAATGTTAAGGCTAGTTCTTTTTCTTTTTGCCTTTTCTACTTATTATTGCCTTTATTTTTAGTGTTTTATTTTTAGTGTTTCTCCCCTTGTCTTTATTTGTTTAAATTGACAAACATAATTGTATATATTTATGGTGTACAACATGATGTTTTGAAATATGTATACACTATGGAATGGCTAAATTGAGCTAATTAACATATGCATTACCTCATGTGCTTCTCTTTTTTTGAGATGAAAACACTATTGTCTTATAATTTTCAAGTGTACAATACATTGTTATTAGCTATAGTATTGTGTTATATAATAGATCTCTTAAATGTATTCCTCCTGAGTGAAATTTTGCTTCTTTTGACTAAGGTTAGTTCTTCTGAAAAGATAAATTCAAGAACAAAAGTATCCTAAACAAAGAAAAATTATTCTTGCTCTGCTCTTTTTTATCAGGCACGTTGGTTGCAGAATGCCAAATGTTTATCTTTCTTGGCTAATGCTTATTAACCTTTCTCTCATCTCCTTCACTGGACAGGATAATCTGTCCTATAGACACTAAGAGTCTGGTCAGATTGTCACTTTTGAGTTGCCATTGACTAAATAATTGTGTCTGAGTCTGAATGTGGCTTTAAATAGAAATGGAAAAATGCCTTCTCTTCTTTTCTCCATACTAATTAGTAATAAACCACAGTAATGATTCCCCATCCCTAAGGGCTAAAATGTGATATGGCAAGAAGAATAGTGAAAGGAAGTGATGCCATTATTAGACAAGAGTTGGAATTTTTTAATGTATATTTCTATACACATACACACACATATACATATGGACATATTGGCAGTTAGAAAAGGGAATGTATTTGAATATTTTTTAAAAAGGCTAAGATCAAAGGAAAGAAAAGGCGACCAGCTATATGGATATGCTGTGTTTATCAGATAGCCCTGTATCACAGCCCAATGTCCTGTTCTCCAGAAAGAACTAGTTATTAGATTATTTTAGGTCCTGTGATTGAAAGATAGTTCAGGACTAGATAAAGAATTGAAACCATAGCATGCTAAGTTTACCAGGTGGTTTTTAGCAGCTTTTAACATGGATTGGTTGGCAGTACTTTGATTCTAATTAAAATGTCCTCAAATTGACACATCCCCATGTCATCTGTGATAGGGTAGATCATCTGTGATAGGGTAGATCAATTAGAGTGCACATTTTTTTTTGAAGCCTAGTTCTGACACTTATAGTAATATAACAGACCACAGGGAGGCTTCCTTCCTGGGAAACCATTTCTCCTTTCAACATGGGCCAATATTCTTTTCTTGGATTATTTTCAGTACCTGTCTCAGTGCTGGACCTAGAGCTAAAAAACAATTCTGGGCTGACTGACTTGGGTGGATTATGCATAGTTTTCTGTTACTCTCAATCTTATAGGATGTTTACTTTGCATGGGCCAAAGAAAAGATTCTATTTTTACCTCATGTAAAAAAGGGGGTATCGACAATATTTTAAACTAATCCACTACTGAATAAGTATCGTAGGCCACAATGTATTAATATTAAACTATTCTCTTGCATTTCAAGTCGAAAAGTCATTTCATGTTTTTCTCCATATTTCATATGTCCCTTTCAAGCCTATTTTGCAGGCCTTTAATTACTTACGTAGAATATTTCATGAATCTGGAATAATTTTAGCTTCAGACTACTTGAGAAAATGAAGAGCTTGCTCATTTCAGGTCTAACTAAATGCAACATAATTCTTTCAGTTATTTTGTTGGTCAACTTCTATTAAATATTCATTGAGCTTTAAATGAGACACTAAGACTGAAATATTTACGTGCTCTGATGAGACTGTGAACTACAGATTAAATCCTGGTTAATACCCCAAGCAAATTATAAAGCGCTTTCTACATTAGCGGTTCAACAAAAACAAGTCAACACCTGTTAATCATTTGTCTTAAAAATGAGACATTTTCGGTGCACCTTGTCCCAGCCGCCGGGTCCCGGCCCCTCACTCTCCTTTGCCGCGCCGCCACCATGCTCTCCGTGCGCGTCCCCTCCTGCACATCACGGAGCCGCAGCAGCTGTAGCTCTTTGCCGCTGAAGGGGCTCAGCCTGGTCGACAAGAAGAACGGGCCCCTGGCCCTGAGCGGGACCCGGGTTCTGGCCAACAAGACTGCAAGGAGGATCTTCCAGGAGCCCGCGAGCCGAAAACTAAAGCAGGTGCCCCCGGCGTGGAGGATGAGCCGCTGCTGAGAGGAAACCCCTGCCGCTTTGTCATCTTTCCCATCGAGTACCATGGTATCTGGCAGATGTATAAGAAGGCGGAGGCTTCCTTCTGGACCACCGAGGAGGTGGACCTGTCCAAGGACATTGGCACTGGGAATCCCTGAAGCCCGGGGAGAGATATTTTATATCCCATGTTCTGGTTTTCTTTGCAGCAAGCGATGGCATAGTAAATGAAAATTTGGTGGAGCGATTTAGCCAAATAGTTCAGATTACAGAAGCCCGCTGTTTCTATGGCTTCCAAATTGCCATGGAAAACATACATTCTGAAATGTATAGTCTCCTTATTGACACTTACATCAAAGATCTCAAAGAAAGGGAATTTCTCTTCAATGCCATTGAAACGATGCCTTGTGTCAAGAAGAAGGCAGATTGGGCCTTGCGCTGGATTGGGGACAAAGAGGCCACCTATGGTGAACGTGTTGTAGCCTTCGCTGCAGTAGAAGGCATCTTCTTTTCCAGTTCTTTTGCATCGATATTGTGGCTCAAGAAACGAGGACTGATGCCTGGCCTCACGTTTTCCAATGAATTTATTAGCAGAGATGAGGGTTTACACTGATTTTGCTTGCTTGATGTTCAAACACCTGGTACACAAACTATCGGAGGAGAGAGTGAGAGAAATAATTATCAATGCTGTTCAGATAGAACAGGAATTCCTCACCGAGGCCTTGCCTGTGAAGCTCATTGGGATGAATTGCACTCTAATGAAGCAATACATTGAGTTTGTGGCAGACAGACTTATGCTGGAACTGGGTTTTAGCAAGGTTTTCGGAGTAGAGAGCCCATTTGACTTTATGTAGAATATTTCACTGAAAGACTAACTTCTTTGAGAGGAGAGTAGGCGAGTATCAGAGGATGGGAGTGGTGTCAAGTCCAACAGAATTCTTTTACCTTAGATGCTGACTTCTAAATGAACTGAAGATGTGCCCTTATTTTGCTGATTTTTTTTCCATCTCATAAAAAAAATCAGCTGAAGTGTTATCAACTAGCCACACCATGAATTGTCCATAATGTTCATTAACAGCATCTTTAAAACTGTGTAGCTACCTCATAACCAGTCCTGTTTATTTATAATGCTGGTAGTATCACCTTTTGCCAGCAGGCCTGGCTGGCTGTGACTTACTATAGCGGTGACAATGGCAGTCTTGGCTTTAAAGTGAGGGGTGACCCTCTAGTGAGCTTGGCACAGCAGGATTAAACAGTCATTTAACCAGCACAGGGAGTTGAAAGTTGAAAGAAGCAGCCTCACTGCTTCAATGCAGATTTTAATGTTTACTTAAATATAAAACTGGCACTTTACAAACAAATAAACATTGTTTGTACTCACAAGGCGATAATGGCTTGATTTATTTGGTTTCTACACCAAATACAAAGCATTCTCCTGACCACTAATGGGAGCCAATTCACAATTCACTAAGTGACTAAAGTAAGTTAAACTTGTGTAGACTAGGCATGTAATTTCTAAGTTTTATTTTAGTGAATTAAAATACTCGTTAACCAACTTTAAAGTCAGTCCTGTGTTTAGATAGATATTAGTCTGTTGGTGCCAGATAGAAGACAGGTTGTGTTTTTATCCTGTGGCTTGGGTAGTGTCCTGGGATTCTCTGCCCCCTCTGAGTAGAGTGTTGTGGGATAAAGGAATCTCTCAGGGCAAGGAGCTTCTTAAGTTAAATCACTAGACATTTAGGCATGATCTGGGCCTTCATATGTGTGAGAAGCCATTCCATTTTATTTCTCACTGTGTTTTCCCCAACTTCTAGTTGATAAGAAAAAATTATTGAAGAGTTTTTTTTTTTTTCTTTTTTTTGTCTTTTAATACAGGAATATGTCTCTTTTTATTGAGGTCTTTTTTATGTGCTATGATTAAATTAAATGAGATAATGCTTTAAAAGCACTTATATGTGGGAGCTAAGGTAGTATTGTAAAATTTCAAGTCATCCTTAAACAAAATGACCCACCTAAGATCTTTCTCCTGTTAAGTGGTGAGATCAACTAGAGGTGGTTCCTACAAGTTGTTTATTCTAGTTTTGTTTGTGTGTAAGTAGGTTGTGTGAGTTAATTCATTTATATTTACTATGTCTTTTAAGTCAGAAATTTTTTATTTATGTCCTTTTAGATTTTACCTGTAGTTCATCCTTTAAAATAATCACCCAGTGTCTCATTCTAGCATTATCTAAATCTGAGTATTATCTAGGGGAATCTTAAACTTCAGTAGGAAACCATGATTAATATAGTTTCCATTCAAATATTAATTTCAGAATGAAACATAATTTTTTTTTTTTTTTGAGACGAAGTCTCGCTCTGTTGCCCAGTCTGGAGTGCAATGGCGTGATTTTGGCTCACTGCAACCTCTGCCTCTTGGGTTCAAGCAATTCTCCTGTCTCAGCCTCCCGAGTAGCTGGGACTGCAGGTATGTGCCACCACACCTGGCTAATTTTTGTGTTTTAGTAGAGATGGAGTTTCACCATATTGGTCAGGCTGGTCTTGAACTCCTGACCTCAGGTGATCCACCCACCTCAGCCTCCCAAAGTGCTGGGATTACAGGAATGATAAACAAATATTCTTAATACGGCTACTTTGAATTAATCTGCCTTTATGTTTGGGAGAAGAAAGCTGAGACATTGCATGAAAGATGATGAGAGATAAATGTTGATCTTTTGGCCCCATTTGTTAATTGTATTCGCTATTTGAACATTGTACTGTTCTATTGTTAGTTTCCTTCATCATTTATGGTATAGTCAATTTTTAAATCTCTGTAATATGATACATTTTCCTATCTTTTAAGTTATTGTTACCTAAAGTTAATCCAGATTATACGGTCCTTATACTTGTACAACATTAAAATGAAGAAAGGCAAAACAAAAAAGACGTTTTCAACTTGTTGCCAGTTTTTCCAGTAGCTTTTAATCCTAGCAATATATCTAGCATTACATTCTCAGGTAATACAAAGTAAAAATAAAGACCGTTCTTTGGAAAGTGTATTAAAATTAATATTTGTAGTAGATGCTCTTTGTGCCCACCAGATCCATGCTGTGGTGGTGCGCCCCCATCCCCAGCTGTGACAAATGATTTGACAAACAGCTCACACCTGTAACCCTCTCTGGAGACTTGCTCTTGGCCGATGGAAGTTGCATCTCTCAGAGACACCTGAGAGGTTACACTGGCCTCCCCCTTTTCCCCCAAGAGGGGGCAGCTAATAACTGACTGATTTATCAAGGGTAAAAAAAAAGTCAGCTTCCTTGCCTGAAGGGGGGATAATTCTTTGCTATGATTCAGGCTCTATAGCCCCTCGTGCATCAGACCAAGTCTACACTTGACCTGAGAATGCTTCCTTGCTTGCGCGGCTCGTTTCCCTTTCCTTTGCTGCTTCCCTCACTCCCTTACAGGTTTCTCCCAAGAGTCTGCCCTTAATAAATCACATGCACTAAAATCCCTGTTTCAGGCTCTGCCTCTATGGAACCCAACCTAAGACAACATTCCAGGTTTTAATCCATAATTCTGAAAGCAACCACCAAAATGCCTTGCTCAAGTAGACTATCACATTACAAGCAGAGAAAATGCCTTTTGCAATCACGAAAAGGAGCCAGTATTTGTTATCCCGCATGGCCCCTGCAGCAGACACTTCTAGCTGTTTATCCTTAATGCATTCTACCCTTCCTTGTTATAGGCAGAACAGTTTTATGCAGGCTGGAATTGTGCCCACTTAAGTGTGTTACCTCCCCAGGCTCCTTGCAGCTAGGGCTGGCCGCATGACTCACTTTTGGCCAATGATATATGCATTAAGGTTTATTGGGTGGGGCTCCTGGGAAAGTTACTATTTTTCTAATGAAAACAGGCTCAGCAGGTATGATTTTCCTGCCCTTTGCCCTCCTTTTGTTTTTCCTGTCTGGAACTAGTGTTACCGAACCAAACTGGGTCCATTTACCTGCATGCAAGGGAAAGCCAAACGCCAAAGCACCAGGTTTTTGCAGCAAGAAAGGTTTATTGAGTTGATTGGCAAGAAGACAGGAGGAAACACTCAAATCTGTCTCCTGGAGCTGGGGGCTGGGTCGGGTTTTATAAGCATAGCGTAATGAGGTGTGATCTGATTGTATCTTGCAATGAGGTGATGCTGGGAGGCATAATCTGATTGGATCCTGCTATGGGGTGACACCAGAGCGCGATCTCTTTGGCTCCTGGATCCTGCCATATGGGATCCACTTCTTAATCCAGTAACTGTTCCTTGGTCCAAGCACTTAGATTTCACCTGTGCACACTTGGTTCAACCGGGCATGCTCGGGTTATATGACCTTCAACCTGGGGTCCACGGCAACTGAAAAACAACTCACGATTTTGTTATGTAAAAGTTGAACTAGATTAGTCTGATGTGGTTACGCTAGGACATAATTCCTAGGGCACAGCAGCTATCTTGTGAGCATGACAGAGATAAAGGAAACCTAGGTCCTTGTTGGCATCATGGAGCTACTGTTTAAGGCCCAGGCTGCCTCTCTTTGGACTTGTAGTTATGTGAGAAAAATCAGGCCATATTTCAGAGATTCTCAACCTAGCAAGGTATTTGGAAATATGTGGAGGTGTTTTGGGTTGTCACAATGATCAGGAGCAGGGCCAGACTAGGGTAAGGCAAATGAGGCACTTGCCTTCGGTGCAACATTTAAGGGGTTCCCCCAAACTCAGCAATTAAGCTAGATAATATTTTATTATTATCTAATTATTATTATTATTAAGCTAGTATAATATTTTAAAAAATCAAATTAATGCCAGAAATTCATGATGAACAAAATGCCAACATCTTAAATAAAGACAAGATCAGTAACTGTGCCATGGAAGTTATATTGGAGCCTGAGGCAAAAGGAAAAATCAGCAATACTGATCCAATCTTTATTAAAAATTTGGCATTTTGATATTTTGTTTCTCCTGGATATTTTGCATTAATTTTGTTTTATTTTATTTTATTATCTTTTTTGAAGTGGAATCTCGCTCTGTTGCCCAGGCTGGAGTGCAATGGCACGATCTTGGCTCACTGCAACCTCCGCCTCCCAGGTTCAAGCGATTCTCCTGTCTCAGCCTCCCAAGTAGCTGGGACTACAGGCGCCCACCACCACAACCAGCTAATTTTTGTATTTTTAGTAGAGACGGGGTTTCGCCATGTTGGCCAGGCTGGTCTTGAACTCCTGACCTTAGGTAATCCACGACCCCCCCCCCCCCCCACCAGCCTCCCAAAGTGCTGAGATTACAGGCATGAGCCACCACGCCTGGCTTGCATTAATTTTGATGTTTTAAATCACCTCACCCTAGGGCCAGCCCTGACCAGGAGGTGCTTCTACCATTGAGTATCTAGGGGCCAAGTGTATATTTTATATCCTGCAGTGTGGGGAAGGCAACCTTACATTGGGGAAAAATTGTTCTACCTCAAATGCCAATACTGTTTCCATTGAGGAACACAGTGGGTGTACTACTTGCTTAAAACCCATAGCATTGGGAGAATTTCTAAAAACAGGCAAAATAATTTTGCTTAATACTGCACCCACCCTTCAAAGACTTAGTTATTTCATTGAATTCATTTAAATAAAAGCAGACTATGATGGGACCAAGACAAAAACAAGACTACCCGATAATCATAACTGTCTGACCACAGAACACGAACACTGTCCAAGTCACAAAATGCATCACTCATGCCAGTTAGTTCCAGTCATCATCCCAGTACCTACATGAGTAAGAAGCAAATGTAGATGGTTGTCCTCATCATATAAATGAAGAATCATTCTCAAGGAGAAACGGAGCACGAACCAGAATCTGAGACTGGGTGTTGGAGGCACTGATTCTGGTTCTGGTCTCGCCATTAACTATATGTGTGATTGTGGCTTAGTCACTTTACCTCTCTGAGCCTCAGTTTCCTTAACTATAATGCAGGACTTGGCTAGCTGATCTGTAAGGCCCTTTTACCTCTGGCAATTTATGTCTAAAACTTGACTAAAGTCAAATTCAGCTTGTTTATCTTAGAACTGAGCCCAGACCCTGGATCTCATGGCCTAGGACTCTCTAATTACATCAGGCACCCACCACTTCATAATTAATGGAAATTTGGCATTTAGCAGTTTATGCTACGCTATGGTGGCTGTATAAGATCTATAGTTAGCTGCTTTTATAAAACGTTGGAATATTTAGAAATATACAAATGACTGAATGTTTTTATATGACTTTCATCTGGATGTTAAGCCCCATTTACATAGACTCTACAATTTTGCTCTCATTTTTCATTTGTCAACAGCTCCTAGTTAGCCTAATTTGTTTGCTATTTCACAAATGACTCAATTATAGTAAGTGGCAAGATAGAAGTTGATCTTATGGGATATGCATACATTTAAAAATATTATTTCTTTTTTTTCCATCTATTGTAAACATAATGATTACAATCAAAACTACTGACCGCACAATTGAATTTTAATCACTTACATTAATTGACATCGAGCTTGTAATGAGCTGATTATTTATGTAGCACTGTGTGACTCTATGATTTGAACAATATAGAAATAAATTTTTAAAATATAATTTGGTCCCTTGGGTCATCTTGGTTTTTTTTTTTTTTAAGATTAAACAAGTTAGTTTATTATTCATTTGCAGCAAGGGAAAAAGCATACCCTAAGCAACTGTGGGATGTCTAATGAAGCAGGTGTTAGAAAAGGCTTATTATAGGATTTGGGCTTGTGTTAAGTAATTGTGGGGAGTGATTAAGGAAGCAGGGCTTTGCTCTGGATTGGGTGCTATCAGGAAGTAGGGGCACATCTACAACTGGGTATCTTAATAAATCTCAGAGAGAGAACAGACTAGAGTGAGTCTATACCTATAATTGGGAGAGAAGCAGCTGTCACTTCTGTGAGCCAGGAGAGGGGGATGTTTGACATTTCATGGCTGGACAAGGTTCATTTTCTGTGTTTAGATGTGACTATGGAGTGGTCTTGGTTTTGTCTTGATCTGTCACGGTCGCAGAGTGGCCTTGTCTGATGTTGGTGGTCTCTAAAATTATTCTTGTTTAGCAGGAGAACACCAAGGCCTAGCTGTGGTTGCCAGGCCAGCTTGTAGCAGCACCAAGACCAGCTGATATTATAGGCTGGCTCCTGGATGTCAGGGGCTACTTTTCTCTTTCTTACCCAGTACTAGCTAGAATTTTTAATTTTCCTGCAGGAGGATTAAAGAATGATCGGGTACGTTACAATTTCACTTGGTTAACAAAGAACAATACGTAAATACAGATTCTTGAACTTTTGCCTAAAGCCAGTTAGGAATGTTATAAAATATAATCAGAATATATAAAAATAAAATACAATTAAGCTTTTAAAAAAACTGGAAAATGCATTAGATATACCTTTAAACCATACCCGAAATTTCAAATGGAAATTTTTCCATAGGTTTATATAATTTTCAGATTATCTGACTCTTGCTATTACCATGTCATAAAAGACACCAACATGTATAATTATAAGACAATGTAATTGCAATACATCGCCATTTGAATCCCATGTTTTACATCACAAGTACACAGATCTTCAGCTATTTAGTTTTAGAGAAGAAATAAAAAGTCTTGCCTGAAATCAACCATGTCATACCCCAAATTCTCAACTATGCATTCTGCATTTGTCACTAAGAATAAAAGTCTTTAAATTTATATTAAAGTGATAAAGCTTCCAATTTCATCGTATTATGTGGGTTTATTTAATCTTCTTTTGAAATTAAAAAGGCACTTAATAAAAATAATCCCCAAGTCAGGAATAAATGTTTTTGGAATAAAAAGAACGAGAATCATAAATGAGCCATTTAGTAAAGAAGAGAGTTCTTCCTTCCCTCTTTTCTAAAACCTAGAATTTAGCTATTTGACAACATTTTAAGGCCCTTCCCTCAGGCCAAAACTTTTTATCAGTAACTAGGCCTGTGGCTTATTCTGATTAGTCCAAAGTTAAAATTGTCTTTTTGAACTTAAACTTTTGTACTACATCCCCATTAGAATGGCTATAATTTTAAGACTCTTACCACTAAGTGTTGGTGATCATGTAGAGAAACTAGAACCTTCATACATTCCTGGTAGGAATGTAAAATGGTACTGCCATTTTGAAAGACAGTTTGACAGTTTCTTAGTTAAACATATATATGCTGCATGACCCAGTAATTCCACTTCTATGTATCCATCTAAAAGAAATTAAAACATGTTCACACAAAAACTTGTGTGTGAATGTTTATAGCATCATTATTCATAGCAGCCAAAAAACAGGGAACAACCCAAATGTCCCTTAAGTAATAATGGATAAACAAAATATGGTATATCCACATAATGAAAACTATTCAACAATAAAGAAACCTAATGATATATATGTTACAACATGGGTGAACCTCAAAAACATTACCCTAAGTAAAAGAAGCCAGACACAGAAGACTTCCTATTATATGATTCCATATATATGAAATCCTAGAAAAGGCAAATACATAGGAAAAAGCAGATCAGCAGTTGACTGGGGCTGATGGTGGGAGAGGGGACTTTTGTGGGGAGGGGTGGTGATAGAAATGTTTTAAACTGGATCGTGGTGATGATTACACAGCTCTGTAAATTTACAAAAAGCCATTGAACTGTATGCTTAAAAGTAGTAAATTTTATGGTATATAAATTACAGCTTAAAATATTAGTTTGTTTGGGTTGCCATTGTAACTGCCCAACTGGTTCACCATGCCTGTTGCCTAGACAGAGCCCATTTATCAAGATAGGGGAATTGTGATGGAGAGTTATTCACACAAAGCTGGCTGTTCAGGAGACCAGAGTTTTAATATTACTCAAGTCAGTCTCCCACAAGACTCAGGAATTGGGTTTTTTAGGTATAATTTGGTCGGGGTGGTGGGGGGTGGTGGGTTGGAAAGTGGGGAGTGCTGATTGGTCAGGTTGGAAATCACAGGGAGTTGAAGATGTCCTCTTGCACTGAGTTGTTCCTGGGTGGGGGCCACAAGACCAGATGAGCCAGTTTGTCAATCTGAGTGGTGCCAGCTGATCCATTGAGTACAGCGTCTGCAAAATATCTCAAGCACTGATGTTAGGTTTTCTTTCTTTTCTTTTTTTTTTTTGAGATAGAGTCTCACTCTATCACCCACGCTGGAGTGCAGTGGCGCGATCTTGGCTCACTGCAACCTCCATCTCCTGGGTTCAAGCAATTCTCCTGCCTCAGCCTCTCAAGTAGCTGGGACTACAGGCGCGTGCCACCACACCCAGCTAATTTTGTGTATTTTTAGTATAGACAGGGTTTCACTGTGCTGGCCAGGATGGTCTCGATCTCCTGACCTCATGATCTGCCCGCCTCGGCCTCCCAAAATGCTGGGGTTACAGGTGTGAGCCACTGCACCTGGTGATGTTAGGTTTTATAATAGTGATCTTATTCATCCCCAGGAGCAATTTGGGGAGGTTTAGAATCTTGCAGCCTCCAGCCATATGACTCCTAAACCACAATCTCTAATCTTGTGGCTAATTCATTAGTTCTGCAAAGGCAGTCTAGTCCCTAGGCAGGAAGGGGGTTGTTTTGGGAAAGGGCTAGTATGTCTTTGTTTCAAAGTTTAACTATACACTAAGTTCCTCCTGAAGTTAGTTTGACCTATGCCTCAGAATGAACAAGGATAGCTTGGAGGTTAGAAGCAAGATGGAGTTGGTTAGGTCAGATCTCTTTCACTGTAATAATTTTCTCAATTATAATTTTTGTAAAGACGATTTCACCATAACAAAATACTGCAGACTGGGTGGCTTAAACAGAAATTTTTTTTCTCACAGTTCTGGAGGCTGGAAGTCCAAGGTCAAGGTGCTGGCAGGGTTGGTTTCTCCTGAGGCCTCTCTCCTTGTCTTACAGATGACTACCCTCTTGCTGCCTCATCCTCTATGCACACTAATTATAGTTATTTTGAACATAAAATCCTTGTCATTTGTAAGATTTTAGTTCACAAATTAGGAAGAAACTGATAGTCACTATTTGACTTGTTGACTTAAATTTTAGGCTGATTTATATTTTGTTCTGAACTTTTAATCTATAAAAGTCATGGTTATTTATGTATTTTCCCCCTCTGAATTCAAACCAGCTGCAAGTTTATTTGAAATATTAAAAAAAAATTCTTTACCTTCCTTTATTTTGTATTTGCAGGACTCTGCCCTGTGGTAAACTCACTTTTTGTAACACTGATGGTGGGTGATAGCACAAATGCCATAGACCATATAATCTAGCTGTATTCTTAAAAATTTTTTTTTGAAGTAATTTTGGACTCACAAAAAGTCACAAAAATAGTACAGAGAGTTCCTGAATACCCTTTTCACAGCTTTCCCCGATGATAACATCTTATATAACCATTTGATATACCTTATCAAAACCAGGATTTTACCTTCTGCAACATGGTAAAACAAGAACAAAAATGCAGGAAGTCAGCATTGGCATTGTGAACAGCAAAGTATCTGAGACGGGTCTCCATCAATTTAGAAAGTTTATTTTGCCAAGGTTAAGGATGTGCCTGTGACAGACTGAGGAGGTCCTGATGACATGTGCCCAAGGTGGTCAGGGTACAGCTTGCTTTCATACATTTTAGTGAGACATAATACATCAATCAATATATGTAAGATGTACGTTGGTTTGATCTGGAAAGGCGGGCCAACACAAAGCCGGGGAGAGGCTTCTAAGTCACAGGCAGATTCAAAGATTTTCTGATTGGCAATTGGTTGAAGGAGTTATTATCAATATAAAGGAATGTCTGGGTTATGATAAGGGCTTGTGGAGACCAACGTTTTATCATGCAGATGAAGCCTCCAGGAAGCAGGCTTCAGACAGAATAGATTGTAAAAAACGTTTCTTATCAGACTTAAGGTCTGTGTTGATGATAATGCTGGTCAACTTTTCCTGAATTCCAAAAGGGAGGAGGGTATAATAAAGAATGTCTGGTTCCCCCTTCCCATCATGGCCTGAAACTAGTTTTTCAGGCTAACTTTGGAATGTCCTTGGCCTAGAGGAGGGATCTATTCAGATGGCTGGGGGGCTTAGAATTTTGTTTTTGGTTTACAGTATAATACTATTAACTAAACTGCAAACCTTATTTGGATATCACCAGTTTTTACATGCACTCACTTTTTCCCCCTTAGTTTAACAGTCCTATAGAATCTTATCCCATATATAGATTCATGTAATCACCACCATGTTCAGGATACAGAATAACTGTGTTCTTTAGGATTTTGCTGTTTGAGTCCTCATTTATTGAGGTAAACTTCATTTTAATTCTTAAAATCAACTTTATTGAGGTATAATTTATATGTAATAAAATGAGACTTTTTTTTTTTTTTTTTGAGACAGAGACTCACTCTGTTGCCTAGGCTGGAGTGCAATGGCGTGGTCTCTGCTCACTGCAACCTCTGCCTCCTGGGTTCATGCTATTCTCCTGCCTCAGCCTCCCAAGTAGCTGGGATTACAAATGCCTGCCAGCACACCTGGCTAATTTTTGTATTTTTAGTAGAGACGGGGTTTCACCATGTTGGCCAGGCTGGTCTCGAACTGCTGACCTCGTGATCCACTCACCTCAGCCTCCCAAAGCACTGGGATTACAGGCATGAGCCACCACGCCCGGCCAAAATGAGCCCATTTTAAGTATACAATTCCATTAGTTGTGACAAATGTATGCATCTGTGTAACCACCACCCCAGACACCATCTAGGACGTCACTGTTGCCTCAGGAGGTTCCCTTATTCCCCCAATTCGTTTAGCCCTTTCCCATTGTTCTGACTTCTATCACCATAGCTTAGTCTTTCATTTTCTTGGATTTCAGATAAACGGAATCTTATGGTGCATCTGCCCTGGAGTCTAGCTTACTGTTTGAGATTTAAGATTTGAGGCACAGCTTTGACAATGTGTATATAAACAAAGTGTAGCAAATTCATGTAATATTATACTATAACAGATTTCTGGGCATTTTATAGTCCTATTTAGTCCTCTGGTTTGATATCCCTTTACTTTAAAACATTCTGGTTCCATTTTTTCAAATTACTCTTCTAACCTCCTTCAGAGGTTTTAAAATACTTTAAGATGTTAATAACACCACATTATTCAAAGATATGAAGAAATGCTTATCTCCATTCTTTTTTCAATGTTGTCCCATTTCCTTTTCTTTTATTCCATCTCTCTCAACCTTCTTGTCCCTTCCCTTCTGGTGTTTTTTTTTTTTTTTTTTTTTTTAATTTAATTTTAATTTTTATTTTTTTTACCTTTTTTCTGTTTTCTTTTTTATTGGACTTCTATCTCTTCATCCTCATTCTCTTTACTTTCATCCATTTTTATTCATCTTCTATTGTGAGTGCCCTATTTAACTTTCTTCCTTTCCTTACTTTGTCTTCTCCTGTTTCTGGCCTTGCAGTTGCTGACTTCTCTTCTTAGGAGAGTATCATCATTGTTGTCATCATCGTTTTTTTTTTTTTTTTTTTTTTTTTTTAGATGGAGTCTTGCTCTGTCGCCCAGGCTGGAGTGCAGTGGCACAATCTCAGCTCACTGCAACCTCCACCTCTCGGTTTCAAATGATTCTTCTGCTTCAGCCTCCTGGATAGCTGGGATTACAGGCACACGCCACCACACCCAGCTAATTTTTATATATTTTTTTTAGTATAGATGGGGTTTCACCATGTTGGTCAGGCTGGTCTGGAACTCCTGACTTCGTGATCTGCCTGCCTCAGCCTCCCAAAGTGCTAGGATTACAGGCGTGAGCCACCGCGCCCAGCCCATCATTGATATTATTATTAGGGCCTTTCCCCTAGGGCTGGACCCAGGGTATATATGTCTCTCCAAATGGAGTGTTGTCTGAAATTAACTCTGTGCGCAGTGTCTAGGGTGTTCTTTGGAAACATGGCCTGCCTGCAATACCTCTTTAATGAGAGGCTCTTTGGTATAGTAGAAAGAACAAGGCTTTTCAGTTAGACTGAGGTTTAGAACCTGGATTTATCATCTATTACCTATTTCATCCTGGCCATATTTTTAACCTCTCTTAGCCTGAGTTCCCTCATCTGTCAAGTGGGAATAACAAAACCCAACTTAGAGTTGCCGTGAGTATCAAATGGGTAATGCATGTCAAATGCCCAGGTCATAGTAGTCACGAAGAATTATTTCCTTACATGGGGTGGGGAGAGCAGTTTTCCTAGGGGAAGTGAAGCATAAGCTGGGACTATCCCAATGCTCATTTGTGCTACAGGATTCTTGCATTTTTCTTTGGGAAAAATTCTGGGATTTTCTAGAAGAATAAGTTTGGAGATGCTACCACTGAGCCCAGTGAGTTCTAAAAAGCAGCTATTAAGCTAGCATTGTATTGCTCTTTCCAATCGTTCTGTGCACCATTTATGTTGAAATTAGGGTAGTTCATAAAATCATATATTGTTTAAACAAAAGATTTTGTCATGTCTCTTCTATTTTAGCATATTTACTTAATGGTCTTTTAGGAGGAAAGGTGATAAATAACTACCTTTTAAATTATTTTATTTTTTCATTATTCTGAACTAATAGCAGTCAGTAATAGGCTGCTACAATTGTATTTACATGCCTATTATTCATAACTGTACTCATAGATTTTATACCATGATCCTCTAGGTTCTAGAAATTTCATGCAGGTCCTTTTATGTTTAGTTGAAATTGTACTTCCTTTGCAATCTACCATGTTCCCCCCTTTTTTTGGCTTAAAATATGAAATATGTTTTGCATGCATTTTATTATTTCTCTTTGATTCTACTTGTTGATATTTTTCATTCAGAATTTCAAAGCATTTATTTTTGCATTTATATTTACATATCAAAAATATTATATTTTAATAGTTTTACATATTAAAACTATTCTCAATTCTGGTCTACGTGTCTTTTACAGTCAGCTTTATGAATTAAAGCTTTGGTTCTTATGGGTAGGTAATGGAGATAATATTATTGTGTGTTCCCAGCTTTCTCCTTTTCCACGTACCCTGCCTGCTAAACAAAAATTTGTCTTTGCTCACTCCACTTTTCTCCACCTCCATCCTCTAAGGATTCTTCTGACTTTTTCAGTTGTTCTTATGCTTTGTGGGATATAGGAAAGGAAGAAGGGGATAGGGGGGAGAGAGAGTATGAGTGGGAGAGCACTGATGGTGATGAAATGTGAAACTTGTGAGAATCAAAAAAGAGAAAAGGCTTTTTTGGGTGAGAAGTGTGGATGTGCAGCATAAATTGGATCACCTTTAGATTTTCCTTGGAGGTCTAAGTGAAGATGAAACAGGATTTTCAATTGCTATTAGTTGTTGGGCCTTTTCTTTGAATATACTACCATGCTGAGACTAAGTCACACTGGCTTATTATTTGAGTTACTTCTAAATGTTAACTTACTAAATTATATATTTTTGTGTATGCTTACACAAATAAGAGAACTGCCATTACCCACCCCTCTCCCAACACCGATCAGCTGACCTAAGTCTTCTCGTCTCCCTCTGAAATCTCCCTTTCATCAGTCTCCTTCTTTCCATGGCCACTGCTGCCATCCTAGTTCATCTTTCACCTGGAGAGTAGCCTCCATTGAAGGCATCTCTGCCTTCAATATAATTCCCTTTCTCAACTGCCCACTCTGCTACGGAGTTAACTTTCTAAAATGTTTAGACTCCTTTGACCTCCTTTGCATGGCTTAGGGACCACCTGTATTTTGGCTTTTTTACCTTTGTAGTCTCATCTCCTTTGCTCCCCCATCACCACTCAACCCTTAGCCACACAAAATGACTTGCAGTACCCCACATACCGAACACTCCTATGCTCCCATAACTTTGCACATGCTGTTCCCCTTTGCAGAGAATGCCCTTCCCCTCTTGTCCACTCACTCCGTCTTTCAGACCATTGAAGACCCATTTCAGATGTTACCTCCACCATGATGCCTTCTGCTTAATACTTTCAGGTGACTGGCAATTCCCTCTCCTTTTGGAGCATTTTCATAAACCCTTATTACTCTTCTCTGTGTCCTCCACTGAGCAGGAGTGAGTGGAGATTTTGTGGCAGTTCAGGGCACAGTGGTTAAGCTTGTGGCCTCTGAGGCTAGGCAACTTGTGTTCCCAGCTATCTCATTCTCTTACTTTGAGACTGTGGGTAGATTACTTAACCTCCCAAATCTTGAATTCTATAAAATGAGAATCACAGTATTACCTACTTTACTGGTGTTTTGTGAGGAGTAAATGAGATAAGAGTATAAAAGTACTTAATACAATGCCTGACCCATTGTAAGTACTTAATCAGTGTTGGCTATTTTATTTAGCTTTGAATTCTCAGAGCTTAGCACAATGCCTGACACATGGAAGACAACTTGGCAATATATACGGAGCTGCAATATTATTAAGTCTTTCCTAATGGCTTTTAGCTTTTATCTCCAATGCATTATCATTATTTGGAGGTACCATACTCTGTTTTGCAGTTATTTGCATATAGTCTTATTCCCCTTACTTGACTGTATACTCTTTGTAGCTGGAGAGATTGTCTTATTGAGTGTTGTATTCACAGCACAGAGCTTTGAACTTAGCAGGTATTCTGTGGCTGGTTTGGTTTGTATTATTTTCCATTAGTAAGGGAGACTTTCAGTATGAAGTACCCATTTTGTGACCTTGATTGTTGATGCACTTGTGGGAAATAAATAACATACTTTGGGATCATTAAAATCATCCAATGTATTAGGAGGTCCAATTTATTGGGTAATTACTAGAATTATAGAACAAATTCTTTGGATTGGAGGAGAATATAAAGGGCATCATATCCAAGCATCTTTCTTCTGACTCTTTTGCATGGAATCCAGCTTTTAAAAAATATGTAATATTGCAAAATGATGGCATGAAGGAGTGTTTTTGCCTTGGTTCTCATATTATTCCTGCAAATTTTACACACACACACACACACACACGTTGAGTATACCAAATCTGAAAACTTTTTGAGTGCTGACATGATGCCACAAGTGGAAAATTCCACACCTGCCCTCATGTGATGGGTCACAGTCAAAACACAAGTGCATAACACAGTTTATTCAGCATCCCAAGGGAAGAAAAAGCCCTTCCAACCCCCTTCACCTACAGTATAGATTCTTTGCACATGCCCAGATTCCCCCAAACAAGCATGCCTACAAAGTGTAATAAAATGGCACATGTGCAGGCTGGATATGCCAACGGCACATTCCCCACAATTCCCCGTGTAGGACCAAGACCTCCGTGCATTACTCATTGTGTATTTTTGCTTATTCTCTGCTCTGTGGTGTAAAGATATTGTTGAAAATGTCAAATAGGTCTGAAGATAGCCCTATGGGTAAGAGGAAGGGTTTATGTGTATCGATAGCATAGAAAGTCAAGCTGTGGGAGAAACTGGACAGCAGTGTAACTGTGAAGCATCTTACAGGACAGTATGGTGTTGGAGTGACCACGATATATGACCTGAAGAAACAGAATGATAAACAGTTGAAGTTCTATACAAAAGTGATGTATAGAGGTTAATGAAAAATAGAAAAACACTGCATAAAGCTAAAAACGAAGGTCACAGACATGTATTGAAAGAGTGAGTCCATCAGTGTCACAGTGAACACGTGCCATTTAATGGTATGCTGATTATGAAACAAGCAAAGAAAGGGCAAAAATTTTGCCATTGCTTTCAATGGCAAAAACTGTAATTATTTTTGCACCAACCTATAATAGCTGAAATGGTTCTAAATCAAGGTGATGATGAAGATGACATTGCTAACTGTAAAAAAAAGTGCCTATAGGTGAGGTGGTGAAATTGTGATGGGATTATTGGATGACTAGAGCCATATGCATTCCCAACAGAACAAGAAATCACGTCAGTTGATAAAATCAGGGGCACTTATAAGACAAAAACCTCTATTAATGAGGCTGATAACTCTGGAGGAAACATTTAAGAAAGCCATCCAGCAGAATGCCTCCTCATCTCCAGAGGACCTACTTCCTGGTCCCTCAACTGCTTCTGATGTTTTTTCTCACCTAAAAAAATAGAGTGTATGAATTAGCTGGGCATGGTGGCACGTGCCTGTAATCCCAGCTACTCAGGAGACTGAGGCAGGAGAATTGCTTGAACCTGGGAGGTGGAGGTTGCAGTGAGCCGAGATGGCACCACTGCTGCACTCCAGCCTGGGCGACAGAGCGAGACTCTGTCTCAAAAAAAAAAAAAAAAAAAAAAAAAGAAAGGAAAAGAAATACCTGAGACTAGGTAATTTATAAAGAGGTTTAGTTGGTTCATGGTTCTGCAGGCTGTACAGGAAGCATGGTACATCTGCTTCTAAGGAGGCCTCAGGAAGCTTCCAATCATGGTAGAAGGCAAAGGGGGAGTGAGGCACTTCACATGGCTGGAGCAGGAAGAAAAGAAGGAGTGGGGAGGTGCCACACACCTTTAAATAACCAGATCTCATGAGAACTCACTATAGTGAGGACAGTACCAAGGGGGAAATCCACCCCCTTGATCCAATCACCTCCCATCAGGACCCATCTCCAACATTGGGAATTACAATTTGACATGAGATTTGGGTGGATACACAGATCGAAACCATATCACATGTGAATAAGTGTAAGAAAATTATTGCTTATCCAAAGCATATAAATTCAGTCAGGAATGATGATTATGCCAAATAACCACAGATTGTCCATATGAGTGGCTGAGATAGTGACACCTTTGCTTTCTGATGGTTCAATGTACACAATTTTGTTTCATGTGCAAAATCATTAAAAATAGTACATAAAATTATCTTTAGGCTATGTGTATAAGGTGTGTATGAAACATAAATGAATTTCTTATTTAGACTTGTGTCCATCCCCAGGATATCTCATTATGTATATGCAAATATTCCAAAATCTGAAAAACATCTGAAACACTCTGGTCTCAAGAATTTCGGATATAGGGTACTGAACCTACGTATGTACATACATATGTGTTTCTGTGTGTGTGTGTGTGTGTATATATATGATAAAGGAAAAATATTATAAAAGATAAAGGAACAATCGTATATGTATATATATATACACACACACACACACATATATAATCTTTTATATGGTAGGTGTTTTTCTTTTGTATTTTTCGTATTGAATGTCAGTTTTCTTGATTGTTTATAAAACTCCATGATTAGCAATGTGATTGCTGCGGGATAGGGTGACCCCCTTTCTTCTAGTCCTAGTATCATTTTTCCAGGAAGTCTGATTTTAAACAGTGGTTTGGAATCTCTTCTCTTAGTAATATCAAGTGTTTTTTAATTGCTTGCGCAATAGACTCCATAAGGATGTGAAGACTATTTTAGATATGGTTTTGACAGTATTTTCAAGCTTCCAGCTTTGCATCCTACACTGATTTATATATTATTCAGTATTTTTATACATTCATTTTCTCTCCAAAGCTCTGTTATATATACATAATTTTCTTAATTCTTTAAATAGTGCTGTGGTTATCACTGTGGTTAGCAAGTGTTGATTTTCTAATTTTTGCTGAAAGGTTAATCAGTGAACAAAGAGCTTAAGTGGTTTGTACCAGTGACGTAGTTAATTAGTGATAAAGCTACAGGAACATTCTAGCATTCTAGCCACTTCCTTTTCCATTTTTATGCATCATAAAATCATGTTTTATGCAGACAAGTAAAACTAAATTTTATGAATGCTTATATTGCCCATACAGGTGCATTTTATCTTAAACCATAGATTTAGTCATGAAAATTTGAGTATCAATTATAAATAGGTTTATGATATTTTTGTAATACAAAAAAATTCTTTGGAAGTCATCCCTCTGTAATTTATCTTTTTTGTTATTCATTGATGCAACTTACCTTTATTGACCATCTCTTATGTTCAACATGCTAAGTGAGATTCAGGTTTGTATAACTTGAGTTTTCTTAAAATAAGATACGCCTATAGAAACACAGTATCCATAGGAACATAAATTTATCAAAAAATGAAGTGAGAGGAAAAAAGTAAGAATTTGGAGTGAGATTATAACTTGAGCATTGGTATTTAGATGTACCCCCACCTCCACAATCCCAATTGAAATCACTGCAAAATTTTAAAATGTGGAGAAACTAAATTCGTGCTGGAGGCCAAGGAGGTGTTCCATCTTCATGTTGCAAACTTTGAAGTTTTCACCTGATATAGTGCAGATGGGATCATACTGAAGGAATATACCCAAACGAACTTGCAATTTCACTTCCCGAGAAAGCGACAAGAATCGAGTTGGGGGTTAGGACAACCTGTAGGGGTTTCCACCTGGTTTACTTTCACAACTATTGAGGGCTTAAGAGTGTCACTAGGAGGCCCAGAAATATAGTCACACTGAAGCCAAAGCAGGCCCTGCATTTGGGCTTTTCTCTGATGGAACAGGCAATGGCATACAAAGGACTGGCCACTCTTCCTGGAGTGGAGGTTGGGTCAATTCATAAAATGTTTATATGGAAAATTAGAAGTTTTTCCTGCTGGGGACTACCCATGGTTCCAGCTCCCTTCCTACTTCTCTTGACCACTCTATATGAATTTATATTAACCAGACAGGAGGAGGTATCTAAGAACATTAGGATAGGCGGTGAAGGGAGTGAAAGAAACCCCACCTACCCACCCTATTTTGTGGAAAGCACCAGCCTAAATAGACTGCTCTTTGTTCAGGAATGAACAAAGACACTTAAGGTTTCTGAAAAGATTCTACAACATAAATGGAGAACATAGTATTCAAGAGGCAGAGGAAGAAAAATACTTATTTTAAAAGTATGTTTTCTACAGAAAAAAATAAATATTTTTGATAACAATGTGCTTTGTGTAAGGAAGTATATAATACAAAGTGAGAAGTAAAAGCAAATTAAAAATATTATTGAATGAGACTGCAGGCAAAAAGTCAAAGGGAGATTGCTGAAGAAGGATGAAATGTAAGGAATCTAAAAATGCATTATATGTAGTAAAGAAAAGTATTAAAACTGGGGAGAATGGGATGAGTGATGGAAAAGGTAAACTTGAGAAATTCTCCTGAAATGCAATGGAAAAAGATAACAGAGCAATGAGATGATGGCAGGTTGGACAGAGGATTGAGCTCTAACATGCAGACAATTGTTCCTAAAGAATTAAAGGCTAGATTAAAAGCAACCAAATTGATTAAGCATACCATAAGAAAACAATACAAACAAAAGCAACTTTCTGGATTATAGAAAGACGTAGACCAGGCCAGGTGCGGAGGCTCACACCTGTAATCCTAGCACTTTGGGAGGCCGAGGCAGGCGGATCACGAGGTCAGGAGTTCGAGGCCAGCCTGGCCAACATGATGAAATGCCATCTCTACTAAAAATAGAAAAAATTAGCTGGGTGTAGTGGTGGGCGCCTGTAATCCCAGCTATTCGGGAGGCTGAGGCAGGAGAATCGCTTGAACCTGGAAGGTGGAGGTTGCAGTGAGCCGAGATTGCGCCATTGCACTCCAGCCCTGGCGACAGAGTGAGACTCTGTCTCAAAAAAAAAAAAAAAAAAAAGAAAAGAAAGATGTAGACCAGCAGATAGAATACTTATTCTGTACCAGAGAAAATAAAAAAAAAGAGATCAATAATTAGATCTACCCTGACAAATTTTCAAGGATAAAGCAAGGAAATTACCAAGCATCAGGATAGAAAAAGTAGTTTAACCCTCAAAGGCAAAGTTCACATTGGAATTCTCAGCAATACTAAATGCCAGAAGACAATGAAGCAATGTCTATAACTTTTAGGGGAAAATGTGAGTCAGAAAATCTAGACTCAGCCAAGGTGTTATCATTAGTGAAAGCAGCAGTAAGATCTCAGTTATATAATTTATCACAAATATGCTATCCACATACTTTTCCTGAAAAATTTGCTTAATTGCTAGTCAGTTAAGAGATAAAGCAAATTAAACAGTTCAACCATGGGGAGGTTATGAAATAAAATGATTAGTGGTGAGTAGTAGAAAAAAACATATATAATATGTCGTGAAATATAAATAAAATTCGAAACATAACATAAACATTTTGAATATTTATTGAAAGATAAAAGAATAACAATCATAAAATGAGCCCCAAATCCAAGATAGGGATAGAAAAAAATATATGAATTATTTAGAAGAATATGCAATTTAACAGGCTATATGGTCACAACTATGTCAAGGAAAGACATCAACAACAGTGGGGTTCTAGATAATAGAAATGCCATATACTTTTTCCTGCTACTCTCTATTTCCATATTTTTGTAATACATTTGTATTTTTATAGTGTGTAAACTTTATCAAAATAAATCTATGTATACAGCAGAGTTATAATTACAGACACATTTGTGGTATCGGCTGCTTTGTTCTTGCTCTCCAAATTAAAAATAAACTAAGCATTTAGCTTAAGACATTAAAAAATACACAATAAAACAGACATCAGAGAACAAAAAGAAAAATAAATTTCAAAGCACAATTTTATGTATCAGTAAACAATAGTTTTGAAAAAGCACATGCCGTCTGAGTTGAGTATTTAAAACAAACAGAATTAAACCTAAACAAAAAATACAGAAAACAATGTATTTAAATCATAAACTCAGAGGAAGTAAAATGTATAGCTATGTTAACTATGAGGTGAATAGTATTAATTAGCAAAACTGACTTAAGTACAATGCTGGAATTGGCCAATATATGGAAATATTAGAGAAAACTGCCAAAGAGCTACTCCAAATGTTAGTGATTGTCTCTAAGTGGGTTGCATTATGGGCTATTTTACTCCCTTTTTGTGTGTGTTTTTTTTTTAATTTTTACTTTTTACTTTTTTCCCCACTACAAGCTACTTTAATTCTTTGAACAATTTTTCCATGCAGGTAAACTGTTACCATATTTTCCTATTAAGAAATATTTTCAATAGATTTTTTTTCTACAATAAATTCTACTGAAAACATTTGGTTCATTAGTTTTTGTCTATATGAATGCTGTCCATCATGGCTTTTGACAATCTGAGTTTTTTTTGATGATCACATTTCTACCAAAATCAATTTTCCTGAGTCAAATTTTGTATATCCAGATTTTGCCAATATTTGACTCTTCTACTGATTTTTAAAAAATCAATTTTACCATGTGCATTTTTCCTTCTGTTGCTTTTGTTTGGGTTTTTAAAAAAATCACATTTATTTTTTTGCTTGTCTCAAAAATTTTTAATAAGCAGGCATGAATTTCGAAGTTAGATATGAATAAAAACCAACTGAAAAAGGAAATTCCTCTGTCTCCCAAGACAAAGTGGGCAGTTTCTTTTGAGCTTTAAAGGTAGAAATAGCTGCCTTTCTAAAATTTAAGTGAAGCGAAATGTTGACATGCCCTGAAAGGACTGCCAAGGTTCAGGGAGCCTGTTAATGGGCCTTGAGAGGCTCTGTGACTCTGGACTAATGGCCCAGGGACCACTAAGAGTAAATTGAATTTCTAGATTACTGGCTACCTTCATAGCTCTCTGATGCCTCCAGGATGGGAGAGTAGACACACCAAATGCCAGACAAATAAATGCTAAATAATAATTCTTTGAAGTTCAATGGAGTATCTATCACTTAAGTAGCAAACTATTTACAAAGTGTCCCAAATTTTGCACATTTGCATTGCAAGTTTTACTAGTAACATGAGTAGGTGAGCTGTTCTTTACCTCACTCATGGAATAAGTAAATGAAGATTGTGCTTTTTGATTTAGGCCACTCTTGATATACTACACTCAGAACTACATTGCTCACTCCCCTTCCTAAAGAAATAAAGGTGAATTACAACAAGGTTCTCTCCTGCATGTTAGAAACACTGCAGAGTATAATACTTGCATTTGCCACACAGAAATGCAGGGAGAGAGGAGCAGGTTGGAAAAGTAGTTTTCCCATCTAAAATTAAAAAAAATTTTTTGATGAAAAATTTTTTTTGAAAGGAAAACTCATTGTGTGTATATCTTGCTTACCTTGTTGAGTGTATACTTACATTTTTTATTTAAAAATTTTTTTTTTAGAAACGGGGTTTCACTATGTTGCCTAGGCTAGTTTCAAACTCCTGGGCTCAAGTGAACCACTCACTTCGGCCTCCCAAAGTGCTGGGATTACAGGCGTGAGCCACTGCGCCTGGCCTATTTTTTATTAAAAACTTTTTTTTTTTTTTTTTAGAGATGGGAGTTTGACTCTGTTGTGCCAGGCTGGAGTGCAGTGGTGTGATTATAGCTCACTGCAGCCTGAGACTCCTGGATTCAAGTGATCCTCCCATCTCAGCCTCCCAAGTAGCTGGAATTACAGGCGTGTGCCACCACACCCAGCTGTTGTTTTGTTGTTTTATTTTTTTTTTGTAGAGACGAGGTTTCACTATGTTGCCCAGGCTGGTCTTGAATTCCTGGGCTCAAGTGATCCGCTCGCCTCGGCCTTCCAAAGTGCTGGAATTACAGGCATGAGCCACCATGCCCGACCGATTTTTAATTTTAAAAAGAATTCCAATAATATACAAATATAATACACAAATCACCTACCTCACTTTTAAAATTCTGCATTTTTTTAAAGACAAGTAGGAGGGTGACTTTATTCATCAAGCGATCAAAAGCAGGCTGAAGAGGACAGGGATTTAGGTTGGGAAACACTTTGTATTCTATCAAGCTGTCTTCTTTACTGGCTACCTTAAGGCATTTTTGCTGGGAAGAAAAACCTTAATAACATCAAGTGCAGTTTACCTTAACCCTCCTCGTATCCCATTGTACCCCACCCTACCAGCCAGAAACAGAAGTCTTATGAAAAGGTTTTGAGGAAAATATCCTGCCCTAGTTTACTCCATTCCAACGAATTCTTCAAACACATCCTTGACCCGGGACATACGCAGGGTTCAAATCTAGTCTGTATGTTTTGTTAGGCTACTGGTCTCCTTTCTTGGGAAGACTCCTGACTGTGCCTTTTCTGTTTAAAGATGGTAGAGGCGACGGGTGTTCTCCCGCAAGACCGTCAAGGTGTGGGAGAGTGACATACCTTTGATTCTGGCAATCTCGCACACAGTATGCAGGGCCAGGCCGGGGTGGGCATACTGGCAATGGCTTTTGGAAACCCAGCGAGGGAGGAAGAAGGGAGCGTCGGTTTCTACAATAATTCTCTCTAGCGGGATCTTTCTCACAGTTTCTCGGGCTTGCCCAGCAGAAGAGTAAGTCAGAATTGCCGTGAAGCCCACATACAGGTTGGGAAAGTGGTTCAACAGGGGCTCGATGACTGGGTAACTGCCAGTGAAGCAATGCCGGTGTATCTTGTGGTCAGAGGGTACATAGTTTTTCAAGATGTGCAGTAGGTCTTCATCGGCTTCTCGGCAGTGGATGATCATGGGCTTCTTTAGAGAGACGGCCAGCCGCAGCTGTCTCTTAAATACTTTCTGCTGCTCTGGGACATGCGTGATGCACTTACTGGAGTAATCCAAGCCCATTTCTCCAAACGCCACAGCCTTGGGGTGTCGTAAGGCTTTTAAAATATTTCTTTCATGATAATTGTTATAATAATGGGCAAAATGAGGGCGACAGCCAAAGGCCCCCCAAACCAGATCATCTTTCAACTGATCCTCCCACAGGTTATCACTTAGGTTTTGAGGATTGCAGAAGCAAGAAATGCAGCCCTGAAATTCCTTGGGGAAAGTGTTGCTATAAATTTTTCTGAATTTGGTAAAGGTGCCTTTGAAAGGCAGCCTGGAATATAGCAAGTCCAAATGACAGTGGGTATCAATGAAACCCTGTTGCTTTGGCTGCCGGAGGGTCCTTGGCGGAAAGCTAGATGCACGTCCTCCATAAGGACGTTGTAATATCTCCTCTTGATATACTCTTTCCTCCTTCGCCTCTGCTTCCACATTTCTGGAGTAGTAAAATAAGGAAGAATTCTTGGATCTGCCTTCCTCTGTCATCTTCAGATCTCTGGACATGTTTTCGGAGCTCACTGGAAAATTGGTGGAATAATCACTCAGGAAGCTCTGGTGGCTGCTCCTCTCACCCTGGAATATGTTGTTGTTGCTTCTGCTGCTGCTGCTACAGCTGCTCTTCCCAGCCTGCAATGTGTTACTGCTGTTGCCCAAAGAGGGATAGCAAGAAGACTTGGTACTGCTGAGCCAAGAGCTGGTGTAGTCATGCCAAGGACTATAATGAGGTGGAAAAGTGGTATAGTCAGTGGCGTAGTATGGAGGCTCTGACACTACAGGAAGACACAGTGAGAATGGCTTCTCTTCAGAGAATATGACTGTGGTTCCACCTACATCAGACCAGTCACTCCCTGAAGAGGGGCACTCAATTGCCATCTTTTCTTTGCGCTCTTGGATTACTGAATGGGAGTTATAGTTATCCGGAAGATTTAAAGGTGGAGAGCATTTTTCACAAATGACTCTATTTTGTTTTTTAGGTCGCCCCTCACTGAATTTCTTAGGAGGATTAACAGTCACCCTCTTGTCACAGGAGCTGCTCATCTCTGGGGCTGACTCTTTCTCTTTTTGAGGAGCAAAGATGGTGGCATTCCTGGCTGGTCTTTCTCCACAGTAGGGACACTCTCCTAGGTTTGATTGTGAACTAATGACAGCCTCTTCCTTTCCTTTTGGAATGTCATCTCCCAGGATCTCCTGGAGAACCCTCAGAGACAATGAAGAGCCACTATCTTGAGGTCTACCCTTCCTGTTCTGGAACTTGTTTGGTTCCTCAGTTTCATTTTGACCCTCACTTCCAGCTGTAAATTGAGGGTTCATGAAATTATAGGAGCTACGTTTGGAATTAATTTTAAGGCTGTAGATGCCCTCCTCCACAGAAGTCATTTCTTTTAGAAAGGGGCTGGCAGAGTGCATTGGGGATCACAAGGACGAAAGGAACTCCAAATGCTCCGAATTAGGCAGTCTTTGGAGCCGGCCCTAATCACGCCAGCGGCTGAGGAATGGGAGGAGAAGGAGGAGAAAGAATTTCTGTGGCAGGATGAACCTTGAGAAAAACACGGTGTGCAGGCCACAAAGTAGCCTTTAGGCCTTTCAGGCCTTTGGGGCCCCTCTCCCCTTCCAAACCACGTTACTGAGCTCCCCGAGGCGCCTGTGTTTGCTGCAAACCACGTTACTGAGCTCTGCGGGGCACCTATGTTTGCTGGGGGATCCTACCTAAGTGCCGCTCCGGTGGTACTTTTCTGCGAGCCGACGGGCCCTCACGCCGCTCCGGCGCCTCAGGAACGTTTCCTCCTTTTTTCAACCGTCTATCACAGTTCTCAGTGTTCTAGAGATGCCAAAACCCTTCCACAGTTATTTCAAAGTGCTCTGGAGAAGTCCTAAGGATCCAGGCCCGGTATGGTGTCCGAGTCCGGAACGTACTCCTAAGACTGCCCGAAATGGTCTGATTTTGCGCTGTGCAACTTCCCGGATGTAAAAAAAAAAAAAAAAAAAAGGTACTTCCGTGGAGTCAAAGTGCTTCCGATCGGCCGTGCGCCGTGGCTCACGCCTGTAATCCCAGCACTTTGGGAGGCTGAGGCGGGCGGATCACGAGGTCAGGAGATGGAGACCATCCTGGCTAACACGGTGAAACCCCGTCTCTGCTAAAAATACAAAAAATTAGCTGGGTGTGGTGGTGGGCGCCTGTAGTCCCAGCTACTCGGGAGGCTGAGCCAGGAGAATGGCGTGAACCTGGGAGGCAGAGCTTGTGGTGAGCTGAGATCGTGCCACTGCACTACAGCCTGGGCAATAGAGCTAGACTCCGTCTCAAAAACAAACAAAGTGCTTCCGATCAAAACTCTTACTTTTAGTTTGGAATACAAGGCCCTTTGGAGATGTCAGAGTCCATGAAATGACTACAAGACACTTTAGGGATCACACACAGGGTGCCCCTGGATGGGCTACTGGCCTAGAGGCCCTGATCCCCAGTGGCCAGCTGGAGGACAGGGCAGAACACACTGTAGAAGCCGAGTCGGGAAGCCTGCCCAGCCCGCATCACCTCGCCTACCAGCCTGGGTCAGGTCAGCAGCCCGCCCCATCTAAGGGCAACACTCACCTCCCCACCGCCATCCAGCCCCTCCTTTACCAGGCCTCTTCTCACTGCCCAGCCACGTGTCTACCCGAGCTGCCGCCATTACATGCTTTTTGTTCCTCCCCTCCACCCTCAGTTTTTTCCAAAAGCGTAGTCATGGTTTTTAGAGCATAGTTTAAAAACATAGTTTTAAAAAACATAGTTATGACTGTGGTATATGACAATTTTCAGTCTTGTGGGTTTTTTTAAATTTTCTTTGTCCTCCTCCCCCCACCCCCCGCCAAGAGGAAGTCTCACTCTGTCGCCCAGGCTGGATTGCAGTAGTCCGATCTCGGCTTACTGCAACCTCCACCTCCTGGGTTCAAGCGATTCTCCTGCCTCTGCCTCCCAAGTATCTGGGACTAGAGGCTCGTGCCAGCACGCCAGGCTAAATTTTGTATTTTTTTTAGTAGAGATGGGATTTCACCATGTTGGCCAGGCTGGTCTCCAACTCCTAATCTCAGGTGATCCACCCGCCTTGGCCTCCCAAAGTGCTGGTGTGAGCCACCGCGCCTGGCCCAGTTCTCTGTTTTATTCACTTAACATTACTGTATAGCCTCAGTATTTTTCTTATTGTCTGATGTTTTTCAAAAATATCATGCTGGTGCCTTTATAATACTCTATGGAGAACGTAGATGTGCCGTAATTCACCGAGCCCTCCCTTTTTGTTAACTTTTCAGGTCCCCTTATTCTACCTTTTTTTTTTTCTGTGATAAAAAGCTGCAAAAAACATCTTTGCACATATAAGTTTCTTCTGTATTTTGGGTTGTTTCTTTGGACTACGTGCGGGGAAATGGAGTTCCTGAGAGGAGGTAGGAATTTTAAATTGGTTCCTCATAGCATTACATTGCCGCAGAAAATTGTACTAACTTAAAATCTCGTCCGTAATGAATGGTCCATTTAATAGGAGAAACACACATAAACCCGATGCCTCGTTATTTTAATTTGCACTTAATCTGACAGTTTCTTAGAGTGAACTTCTTTTTATTTGTTGACCCTCTCATGAATTTTGTTTATGCTGTTTTCCGGTTTCTCTTTTAGGGTCTTTAAAAAATTAATTTAAACATTTTTATAAAATTAAAGTTTAGCCATATTTTCTAAAATTTTTTGTTAGCATGTTTTTGTTTATATTTTAGTATATTGGAGTTATAACTTATGTAGTTAAATCTTAATTTTTAAAAATGTTTTCTTTCTCTTTTTCTCCCAAGCCTGCAATGTCATTCCTCCTTCTAAGGCTTGACACATATTTATTTTTTTGGAATGTGAAAGGAATTGATTTATTATATTTAAGCCAATACTTCATCTGATATTTGGGTTGGATTTTACAGGGGGCTATACACTGATGCTTTTCCAAGTTAGTACTTTTTTTGCTTATTGATATGTGACTCCTCTTTCATTATGTGTTAAATTCCTGTTAACAGAGTCTATTTCCAGGGCATCTATTCTTTTATACCTACTATGTCTCTTGTTACTGTGGTATTGCACTACTTTAATAAATGAACTATTATATTAAGGTATAAAGTCTGGGAGAGCTAGATTTCCTTCATTACACTTAAATTTTACAACTATCTTTAATAGGCTGAACTGTTTATCAGGTGGACTTAAAAAAATAATTCTAGGCCAGGCCCGGTGGCTCACGCCTGTAATCCCAGCACTTTGGGAGGCCGAGGCAGGTGGATCACCTGAGGTCAGGAGTTTGAGACCAGCCTGGCCAACATGGTGAAACTCTGTCTCTACTAAAAATACAAAAATTAGCCGGGCGTGGAGGTGTGCACCTGTAGTCCCAGCTACTCAGGAGGCTGAGGCAGGAGAATCACTTGAACCCGGGAGGCAGAGGTTGCAGTGAGTCCAGATCGCACCACTGCACTCCAGCCTGGGTGACAGAGTGAGACTTCATCTCAAAAAAAAAATAAAATAATAATTCTAAGTCCCTCCAAAATGACGTTGAAATACCCACTTGAAAAGTTATTTTAGTCTGCTTATCCAGAATATACTTCGCCTATCCTTTTAGTCAAGCTCTTCTATTAATATATCTTCTAGTAAATATTTTTAGAGTTTTATCTGGGTCACAGAGTTTTTATTAAAACTATTTTTAAGTATTTTGTAATTTTTTATTATGAACATACTTTCCCCCGACTGTATGGTCTAGCTGGTTATTGCTAACACATAAGAATATTTTAAATTCAGGTATGGTTGTACTGAAATCTTTGTTAGTTTTTCAGCCTTTGCCTAGGTCATTATCTTATCTACCCATAATGATAATTTTTGTCTCTTTCTTGCTAATATTTTTACTTCATATCTTTCTACATTGTCCAGAGCTTTTAAAAACAATATTAAATAATGATGCTAGTAGGGGCATTATTGTTCTGTTCCTGATTTTGGTAGGCACATAGTTTAATTAAGTATTACGTTAGATATTTAGGCTGTTGTTTTAAAGCAGATCTTTTTGTAATCTTGTTAAGGAACTACCCTTGCATTTAAAAATGTATGTGGTAGGAAATGGTGTGAGATCATTATATATTTGCTCATATTTCCTAATTGGGAAACATGTTGGCATCTGTGAGTAAAATGCTGTTTTTTTGTGTGTGTAGGTGGCTTGTAACTGTTACAGACTATTGAATTCTGTTTGCTTGTATTTTACTTAGGATCTTCTATAAATCATAAGTAGTGAAATTGTTCTGTAGCAGTAGTTCTCAACCTTGGCTTGCAGTTTGTAATCACTTGGGGAGCTTTAAAAATTACTGATGCCTAGGCCCACCCTGAGAGAATCTGATTTCTCTCTGTGTGTGTGTGTGTGTGTGTGTGTGTGTGTGTGTGTATGGGGATGGTGGTTGTCTATGGCGGGGGTTGGGGGGCTGCTGGTGGGGACAGTGTGGCCAATGCATCAGGATTTTTAAAAGCTCTATAGGTGATTCTAATGTGTAGCCAGGGTGAGAACTATTGCTTTACAGTTACTTTTTTTTCATGGTACGTCTATTAGGCATAGGAATTCACCTTTGTAGCTTTCCATCATTTTTGGTATCCTGGGGAGTTATATAATTTGGTAATTTTCTTTCCTTGAAAGTTGGAACAAATTCATTAGTAAATCATCCTGGTTGGAGACTTTATTGGGGCAATTCTTTGGTAATTTTTTTCACTTCTTACTTGGTTATTAGCTTATTCATTGTGTTTTTGATAAGTCACGGTTCTTACAGAATATCACTTATTTAATTGCAATTTTAAAATTCATTTTCATATGTTTGCATGATTATTATAAGATAATTTATCTTATGGTTTATATCTTATAATTGCATCTCTGTCGTGAACTGTCTTATTTCTCATTTTATTTATATTTTTCTTGATGAGCTTTCTAAAATCTTATCTATTTTATTTATTTAAAAAGTCCTTGGATTTATTTATTGTAGTTGTTTTTCTTCTTTCAAATTTATATATCCTTACTATCTTTTTTGCTTCCTGTTTTTCTTATGACAAATTTTTGCTTTTTCAAAACCTTTTGTTTATTGTTTTGAGGCAGTCTCATTCTTTTGCCCAGGCTGAAGTGCAGTGGCACGATCATGGCTCACTGCAACCTCTGCCTCCTGTGTTCAAGCGATTCTCCTTCCTCAGCCTCCTGAGTAGCTGGGATTACAGGCATGCACCACCAGGCCCAGCTAATTTTTTTGTATTTTTAGTAGAGACGGGGTTTCACCATGTTGGCCAGGCTGGTCTTGAACTCCTGACCTCAGGTGATCTGCCTGCCTTGGCCTTCCAAAGTGCTGGGATTACAGGCGTGAGCCACTGCGCCTGGCCTTAAAAGCTTTTGTTTGAATCATTGCTCACTGGTTCTAAACTCTGGCTATGTTTCAGAATTACCTGGGGAGAGTAGGAAAGAAAAAGAAGGATCTTGTACTTGCCTATCTCAAAGTTCATGGCTGAGACCTCTATAACAAAAGACAGATTAACAAGAGAAAAGCACACAAATTTATTTTATGAAAGCTTCAGGAGACATGAAGCCTTCAGAAATGATCCAATGAAACAGGAAAAACTGTATTTTTATGGACAGTCATGTAGAGCTATGACTGGAGGACAAAAGGATATGATCTAATGGTAATAAACTGGGGGGAACTTATAATAGCAAGACTTGTTTGTTCAGATTTTTATTCTTCATCCTTATGTGATACTCCTTTCCTCTAGGTATAGGGCAGGACACCTGTCACATGTGGGTCTATAGGGAAGGAGGAAGGGAGAAGGTCAGAGAATGACCTTCCTAGGTGTTATGACCTGCCTCCGGGGAGAATGATGGAAGAAGGTCAGAGAGACATCCCTGCTTCTGCCTTTTTCTCAAATGCCAAGGTGCCATATGCCTCGGCATATTTGCTGAGGTAGCATGTCCTGAACCCCATCAGTATCTTTTAAAAAATAGTAATAGTCCCCTCCCCAAGGTTCTGATTTAATTTACCTAGGCAAGGGTCTGGGTTTTTTGTTTGTTTGTTTGTTTTTCACGGAATGTCACTCTGCCGTTGCTCAGGCTGGAGTGCAGTAGCGTAATCTCGGCTCACTGCAACCTCCACCTCCCAGGCTCAAGTTATTCTCCTGCCTCAGCCTCCTGAGTAGCTGGGATTACAGGTGTCCACCACCGTGCCCAGCTATTTTTTTGTATTTTTAGTAGAGATTGGGTTTTGCCATGTTGGCCAGGCTGGTCTCGAACTCCTGACCTCAGGTTATCCACTCACCTTGGCCTCCCAAAATGTTGGGATTACAGGCGTGAGCCATTGCGCCCGGCCAGATCTGGTCTTTCAAAATTTTTTTAAAGTTCCTAATGCATAGCCAAGGCTGAGAAACACTGTTAGCAATTTATCCTATCTCTCAGACTCTAAATTCTTTTATGTAATAATTTTAAACCATTAATTTATCCCAGATTGCAAATTTGCCTATATCCTATAGGTTTGTATGGCCTTATATTTTATTACATACTTTTATATAAATTTTATTATATACATGTATATAAATTTTATTTGTATACTTTTTATATTTTTAAATTTATTTTTGGTACAATTATGAGGAGTGACAATTTTTGTTTATAGGTACATTATACACTTCTAGTTGTATTACTTTGTGACCAGTGAATATAACTTGTATAATTTTTGTTTTTAAAATTTATTAAAATTTTTGTGAATTAGCATATGTTTCAGATATATTTCTGTAAATATATATATTGTCATGTATAAAGGAGCCATCCTCTATATGCAACACAAAATGTATTATCGTTTATTTCCTTGATTATGGGACTTCATAATCATGAGAGAAACCATTGATTTAATAACAGCTTTTTCAGGAAGAATAAACAACACTGTATTAAATGTTCACAAATTTTTCTTGTCTACTAACATATAGAGCATGCATTTATCCTTGCCATTATATCCCTTTTATAGTACTTCACAATTTAAGTCTGAGCCTTTTTCATAAAATAGAGCTTAAACATATTAAACTTGGACATGTGATGTTGACCTCTTTATAAAATTGAACATTGCCAATGTTTTGCCTTTCTTTCCTGACAGCTTCTCTAGAAATTCAGCCATAAGATTTTTTTTTTTTTTTTTGAGACAGGGTCTCGCTCTGTCACCCAGGCTGGAGTGCAGTGGTGCAATCTCCGCTCACTGCAAGCTCCGCCTCCCAGGTTCATGCCATTCTCCTGCCTCACCCTCCCGGGTAGCTGGGACTACAGTACAGGCGTCCGCCACCACGCCTGGCTAATTTTTTGTATTTTTAGTAGAGACAGGGTTTCACCGTGTTAGCCAGGATGGTCTCGATCTCCTGACCTTGTGATCCGCCCACCTCGGCCTCCCAAAGTGCTGGGATTACAGGCGTAAGCCACCGTGCCCGGCGTCAGCTGTAAGTCTTTGACACTTAGATGTTTGATTCCAGAAGTGATAGGCTTTCTGACTCACATATTGGCCACATCAGGCTCCCCATCTTTAAAACTTATATGATTTATTCTAAGAGATTAGGCTTTTGCCTTTGCCTTACAGTTGCATGGTCTAGCCTGCAATGGACAACCTTCTCCACGCAATCATTTTTTGTGTCATACTGCATCAGACAATAATCATTTTCAAGCATTTTAAGTGAAAATTAGGAATCTAATGTTAAAATCCAGCTGTTTGGGATATGCAATGCTAAGCAAATAACTCAACTGTCATGAAGATAGGATAGATTCTTCTCTACAAAGCTAAATTTGCACCATATATCAAGTTAGAACTACTTGCCCATCAAAATGCATTCTTGACTGCTTTGAGATTCTTTTGGCTTTAGTTGTAAGAAGATCCTGAATTCAAAAACATTAACATTTAAAATTTTCCTTTGTAATGAGGAAATCATACACCTGTTATTTAAAGCTAATTGATTTCAGATTTTAGGGGTTTTTTCTTTTTCTTTTTTTTTCTTTTCTGTTTTTCTGTCACCCAAGCTGGAATGCAGTGGCATGATCATAGCCCAGTGCAGCCTTAAATTCCTGGGCTAAAGCAATCCTCCTGCCTCAGCTTCCTGAGCAGCTTGGACTATGAGACATGCACCACCATACCTGACTAGTTAAATAAAGAAAAATTGTTGGAGAGACAGGGACCCAAGTGTCGCCCAGGCTGGTCTAGAACTCTTGGCCTAAAGTGTTTCAGTCCTCCTGATGTAGCCTCCTAACGTGTTGGGATTACAGGCATGATCCACTGTGCCCGGTCTAAGGTTTTATATCCTCTAGGCTAATATTAAAATTCCAAATGCCTTGAGGATCAGGTAGGCAACCTCATAAATATCATAGGGCCTGCAGAAGCCTGTGGAGGACTGAAGATCACTTGCCCCCACCAAATGATATTTATATTCTGTTTTCAAGAAAATTGCAGCCAATTACATCCTCTAGGACCTTATTTTTCTTTTTTCTTTTTTTTTTTTTTTTTGAGATGGCGTCTCACTCTATCACCCAGGCTGGAGTGCAGTGGCACCATCTTGGCTCACTGCAACCTCCACCTCCCGGGTTCAAGTGATTCTCCTGCCTCAGCCTCTTGAGTAGCTGGGATTACAAGCATGTGCCACCACGCCTGGCTAATTTTTGTATTTTTATAGAGACGGGGTTTCTCCATATTGGTCAGGCTGGTCTCGAACCCCTGACCTCAAGTGATCCGCCTGCATTGGCCTCCCAAAGTGCTGGGATTACAGGCGTGAGCCACCATGACCGGCCTAGGACCTTATTTATCTAGTTTCTGCTTGACATCATAAATGATGATAACACTGTACATCATAATTATGTTCCTATAAATTTTCATTTTTAATAGTTTTTATTTTAGGTTCTGTTTTCTGGATTCTCTGATACATCAAGTTCCATTACAATTAGATCATTTATTTTTGTGAGATCACTTTTTAATCTATTTGATGTCTCTCCTCTTACATTCTACTTTGCCACATTTTATAATTTCCTCTTCCTCTTCTTTTTTTATCTTTCCATCTCTACCTCATTCTGACTTGCTCTGTATCTTTCATGTTGGAGTTTGACAGCCCTATATTCTCATGGGAGCAGAATATGAAATATCAGTCTGTCCCTCATCTAGACATATTGAAGCCCAACCTAAGATAATGTCTTTCCTTTTCTCTTTATTTCAATTTAGCATCCTTCTGTTTTAACGCATCATCTGATTGATAAATATTTAATGATTACATACATGACGGTTGACCTATGCCAGTTGTCAATTGACCTATGCCAGTGTAGTCATTCACAAATTTATACTGGTAGCATTCAGTATATAGAGGTGGGTGAGAGCCAAGAATATTCTCTCTACACTTTCCTACTTGATTACAAAGAAAAAAAATCTCAGATTAAATATTACATACACTGAAAGTTTGAGGAAGCCCCAGCTCTTTCTCCTTTTAGGTGTTCCAACATCTTTTTTTCCTCCTCATTTTTTTAAAACAATTATTTTTGAGACACAGAGTCTCATTCTCTCACCCTGGCTGGAGTGCAGTGGCGAGGTCATAACTCACTGCAGCCTCGATCTCCTGGGCTCAAGCAATCCTCCCACCTCAGCCTCCCTAGTAGCTGAGACTACAAGTACACGTAACCATGCCCGACTAATTTTTAAATTTTTTTTTGTAAAAACGGGGTCTCATTATGTTGCCCAGGCTGGTCTTGAACTCCTGGGCTCAAGTGATCTTCCTGCCACAGGCCTGAGCCACTGTAGTCAGCGCCCTCCCCCTACTTTTTAAAAGTTGAAATATAATTCACATAACAAAAACTCATCATTTTAAAGTGTCCAACATGACTCAGTGTCTAATATCTTTTTTTAACTGAGGTAAAATTCACATAACATAAAATTAACCATTAGCCATTTTAAAGTGTGCAATTCAGTGACATTTAACATATCCACAAGGCTGTGCAACCATCACATCTATCTAGTTCCAAGACTTTTTTGTCACCCTAGAAGGAAACTCTATACTTGTCCAACAGCATCTTATCTGAAATGTTCACTCAATACAAATGTGACAGCATTCTAGCAATGGGGTTTAGCTAACCTAATTGGAGTCAGGCCAGACAAATTCTTTAAGAAAGCAGCTGAACATAGGACTATTTGGGAATGAAGCCAAAGGTGCCATTTTGAAGGGAGTAGATCTCTGGGCTCACCAGACTCTTAGAACCTGTTCCTGTATTATTTGTTCCTGGTTAGTATTTGTAACTGATATGTGCATTTTGAATATGATCATTTCACTAAAATTTATTCTAACATCATTTATGGCAATTGACAAAGCTTCTTGTGTTGATCAAAGAAAAAGCTACTGAGGCATTCTGTTAGCCACTTCTGAAGTGTGGGCTTCTGATAAAAATATGCTAAACACTCCTGGAGTATATATTCTTACTTAGGTTAACTGACCACCACCTCTAGAGGGTAGATTGCATCTAACAGACTCACTCATATATATCATATTGTCGACATTGAATAACCCTGGAGTTACATCATATGCACAGTTAAGTTTTGCAACTTCAATTATAAAAATTGATCAAAAGTGAGGGACAAAGAGAATATTTAAATGGAGCTCTCACAGAGCTTGAGCTGCAGGTCAAGCTTGAAATGGTAGCCTGAATCTACTTTTCCCACAGTTGTCCTCAATTACCTTGTCGTGCTCAGTGTGTGAGCAGGATGCCATATTAAGAATGTTTCCAATGGCTAAAGATATATATTATTCATACAACATGGCACCTAAGCATAAAGAAATGATTTTAACTGGTCTTCAACTGAAGAAGCAGGCAGTCATCTGCTTCAATATGGGAGAAAAATGGGCTGTGTTTTACTTACTGAGAGGCACAGTTTTCTAAAGTAGTTAAGGAATTTTCAAAGATATTTTTGACTATCTCTGAATTTTACCGTAACTGCTTTAGAATCCACCTGTCCTTCCCTTCCTTATTCCCTACCGCCCCCATACAAGATGAGTCTGAGTCTAGCATTGGGCTAGGCTCCTTGAGGTTCCCAAAGTGTAAGGTGGGGCCTCCAGGGCATTGGAGGAATTTCAGATATGCCTGCTTGAATTGCCTGAAGGCAAGCAATCATCAGGACTAACAGTCAGGATAATTTTATGCCAGAACCAAGGCAGCTTTGTGTTATTGTTAATGGGAAAAAAAATGACAAAACTTATTCATCTTGTGAGAAAGAATATTTTGTCTCTATAACATATACATTTAGAATCCCACTGTGAAATCCCAAAGGCAGACTCTAGTTCAGTTTATGGTAGAGCTGAACAATGGATGTATTACTTGAATATCATTTCCTTGTTTTAACCAGATGGTGATAAAAGTATTAAATAATCTTTATGTATTGTATCTTAGATTGTATATCCATTCACATAGCTGATGTGTAGAATGTCTTCTTGGAAAAATTCTCTCTACTTTTTTCTTTATATCAACAAAAAGTATACAGGCAGCTGCTTTGTTGATTTTAAGTTTGCTGAATTTTCTATTCATTTCTTAGTTTCTAATTATGATTCCAACAGGTATTATCTTTTGATGCCTATTCGGAAGAGGAAGTACTTGATAAAAGCCAAACCAACTACAGAATAAGATACTATAAAATCTACTTCTACCCTGAAGATGACACAATTCAAGTAAATGAACTAGAGGTGAAAAATAGTGGATCGCTTCAAGGTATCTATTTAAAGCAGAGCTATGGTTCCTTCACTTCTGACTCCTGCTTTTATATACTGCCTGCCTTTAGCTTTTCAAAAGACTGCATGCTACTGTTTAGGCTGTCTAACCTGCTGGCAGTGGTGAATATAAACATGCCATTAGCGTGTAGTTATTGATTGTGACTTACCAGCTTTCTAACCTCTGCACGTTAACATTGGCTGGGTCTCTCACTCCTCCGTGGCATACTTGTATCCTTTCAGGTGCTGCTGTGGTATGAGTAAACTCTCCTGTGCCTTTGACTTTTTCCTCAAACCCTTTGGTCGCCTTGCCGTGAGCAGAACACTTCCTTCACAACACCATTAGGGGAGAAGAGAAAGCTGTTCTCCACTGCAGCTTCCAGATTGGCATTCTCTTCTTTCTTGAATTTACTGTCATTTGTTTCAACCACCCCCTCCTCATCCTCATACTTGTTAACTACAGACTTCGATGCTACCTCACCAGATAGTCATTGTTCCTTCACCCTGTGTATGCCAGTCATCTTTGTCCATACTCCTCTGAGCCACAGATAAGAGTTAACTCTGTGATGTGGCCACCAGAGAAGCTAATCCTAGGTTGCATTAAGTATGGCAGAGATCAATGGAGATGACTGATTTCTTCTGTTTGTGCTGTGGGTCCTTCTCTTGGGATGCTGCTGAGTTCTGGATGACTTCAGGGCACAGCAACTATGATGGTGAAAGAACTGAACATTTGTCATGTGCAAGACAGAATAGTGAAAAGGGATATTTGTCTGTAATGGGGAGACTCAAGTGTGCTTGAAAAATGTCCTCAGGAATCTAAAGGGCTGTCATGTGGAGAAGGGGTGACGTTATTCTCTGTATCTTCATGGATGGGACCTAGGGGTCAGAGTTCAGGTCAGTAAGAGGAAGAACTTTCTGGCAGAGAGCTGCTAGAAGTTGTAGGGAATGGACCTGGGTAGGGTTGGGGTCTGGTGTAGGGGCAGAGGAGAGGAGAGTCACAGATTTGTTTGTTCCCTCGTGTAGATAGATGGCCCTGGGGGCAGGTCAGGGGTGGTTTTTCACTGACAGCCTGCTAGAAGTATGAGAGGATTTGAGTGTTTGTTTGGTCGCTGGTGTAAATGACCTTTCAGGGTACTCAGTTCCTTGAGGAGCTGATTCTTGGGTGTGTTGTTGTTTCTTTGCCTTTTAGAGTATTGCCACCTGCAGTATCTCAGTCTCTGAAATTGCCTTCTGTAACTACAATATGTACTCCTTTTACTTTCCTTACTTGCTCATAACTACCATCCCTGTTCTTCATTCTCCTAGAAAAACATATCCTGAATATGTCCATGTCTTTCCATCCGCTTCACTACCATCCTCACCTAAGCTACCCTCATCTGTTGACTAGAGGAATGGAATAGCTGCCTAACATGGTCTCCCTGTTTCCATTCTTGCTCCTCCTACAATCTGTTCTCTATGCGGCAGGGAGAGTGTTGTGTGGGATGTTACCTGGATGCAGTGGTGGCCTTTGAGAATTGTACATGCAGGCTCTCCCAGAGGCCACAAAACAGAAGGCTCATGGATCACATTAAAATGCACGAATCACGTTACATTAAAGTAATTTAAAACACATGATGAGAAACAAGAGAGAAAGAGATAGGGTAGGTTCACACACTTGGGACAGGGTACAAGTAGACAGAAGGACCATACTGCCTGAATCCTGGGGTCAGCAATGGTTCTGTCTCTGTTTCACTAACCTTCCCTGCTACTAGTATGGTTTGGAGACCAGAATTGAGGTTCAAGCAAGGAGAACCACAGACAGAAGGGGCCTCGGCTGAGGGCACACACTTGCTTTGTTGGAGAGATGCAGGGAGAAGTGTGCCTGGCCATGGCTGTAGCTTGTCAATAAGCCTGCTGGATAGTCTTGGGTTTTGTTTGTGTTTCGTGGGCAGAGGTCACATGGGGCCAGAATGGGTGTCACCGATGAATGAGTGGCCAAATTGAGGCCTCATAAATATTGGGTGCTCATGAATATTTAGTGTCCTTATATATTTAGCATATCATGAATATTTAGAGTCCAGGTGCCTCATGTATATTTATGACCTACTGAAAATCAGTTATCTTTTGGTTTTTCCATCCGTTTCTTTCTATGTTTAACATGCCCATGCTTTACTTAGCCTATTACCTATTGTTATTTAACACAGCTCATGATTTCTGCCTATGCTGAACAAATTTTGCTTACTAATTACTAATCTAGGCCTGAGGGCTCTGTATTGATATACCACAATGAGTTCAATGGGGAGAAGCAGGGATTTGAGGGCCATGGTCTCTGAGAATAAGGTTGTCATGCAACCTCATTAAGTGTGCAAAGGACTTCCTTCAATGCTCATGAGATTGAGGTTTTTCTTAGAGCATGGCTTCATTATGTCTGGTGGTTGGAATAATGAATTTGGAGCCAGCCAGCATTGCCAAGAAGTGTTTATTGGATGCCTATTCTGTGTCAGGCACTGTGCTATGTTTTGGGAAAATGGACAAAAGGACTGAGTCCCATCATAGCCCTATCTCATGGAACAATAATAGGCCACCAGATTGGAAAGGAAAGGGAGCAAGGCCACCAGTCCAAGAGTTTTGCAATTGTTCAGGCTAGAAATGCTGAGTTTCCAAACCAGGACAATGATGGTAGGAATAGAAAATTGGGGAAGGATTTGAGAGACATTTGGTTGGCCGAGTTGATACGCATTGGCCAGTGATTAAATACAGAGAGTGAGGAGGGGGAATATCTAATGAAAAAGTGCTTACCTTATCATTGTCTCATTTAATCTCCTGATGACCATCTAAAGTAGTTATTGTCACTGTCAGCTTTTACAGAAAAGGAAACAGGCTTAGGGAGGTAATTTGCTCAGTCTGTTTTACATTGCTCTAAAGGAATACCTGGAGCTGGGTAATTTATAAAGAAAAGAGGATTATGTGGTTCACAGTTCTGCAGACTGTACAAGAAGCATGGCACCAACTTCTGCATCTGGTGAGGCCTCAGGAAGCTTTTACTCATGGTGGAAGGTAAAAGGAGAGCAGGCATGTCACATGGCAAGACGGGGAGCAAGAGAGAAAGGAGGGGATGCCAGACTCTTGTTAACAATCAAATTTTACGGTAACCAACAGAAAGAACTCACTCATCTCTGCGAGGACAACACAAAGATATTCATGTGGGATCCACCCCCATGACCCAAACACCTCCCAGCAGGCCCCATCTCCAACACTGGGGATCACATTTCAGCGTGAGATTTGGAGGGGACAAATATCCAAACTATATTGGCCTCAGAGGTCTCTATGGTTGAGTCATGATACCTTTATAAAGTCCAGGAGCAGAGAGCAAGAAACAGGATTCGGGTTTGAATCTGGGGTGTGTTTCAAGGCATGAGGCCTTTGAAGGGGTGTTAGACATTTGTGTGGTGATGTCCCTCCAGGCAGGTGGAAACTTAGGATGTGTTTTCAGGAAAAAAGTCAAGACTAGAAATGGAGATTGGGAATCAGAGGTGGCCAGATCATGACCAGGCTATTCTACTATGTTAGAGGAGAGCCACTGGTGAGGTGATGAAAAGATAAAGGGAATTCAATTTAGTGTCTCTGCTTGGTTTTACGAGTGGTGGGAAAAGAGGAAGATTAGTATGAGGAGGTAATATGAGCTGTCCTCATTGTTCTTTGTGTTCCAACTGATATGCTATCCACTCCCTGGCCATTTTATTTGGTGAATTTGGCCTAATGGTTAATCTTTCAGGAAATATGGAAATACCATAACATTTTAAAAACAGGTTTTCATAAATTTTAAGGTTAAAAATATGACATTTTATTTTACAAAGGGACAAGAGGTTTTAGATTCTTTGGGGTCATTTAAAACATATAAGGCAGTTTTTAAAGATTGGCAAGAATGCATCAGAAAATGGTTGAAGATTATTTAAGAACAAAGAATTTACAATTTATAATTTCTGTGGACATCTGTTTTACTTATGTGTATTTGATTATGTAATAGTATTGCTGTAGCAAAAAGAAAAAATTTCTTACAGGTTTTCACCTGAACATTTTGTTCTGATATTCCCTCACTAAGCTCTGCTTATTTTCTGATTACTTTCCCACCATCGCACCAAACTTGCACAAATGATAGACTGGAGGTCACAGGACACCCCAGGCCTGGGTTAGTGACTTGCATTATTGTTATTATCTTTCAAGTGAAAGCTCATAATCCTATAGCTCACTGGCCCCTGTCCAGTTCATCTTAGTTTTATTAAACTATCCAAGAAGAAATATGAAATGTAGCTTCTTTTAGAATCTTGGAAAGGCTTTTATTAAGACTTTTCAATTCTTTCAGACTCTTGATTTCAAATCTCACATAGGCAGATTCCAAAGGAAAGCTGAAGATAGTCATAATGATGTACTTGCAAATCATTCTTGTGTAAGGAGGGAGGAATGCTATCATAAAGTCTCAGAAGAAAAAGACCTGAGTAAAAGACAATTTTAAAGTCTCTGGAAATTTTCCGAATTTTTGATTGGCTTACTGTGGTCAGGACATTTCCCTGTGCGAAGACACAGCTCAAGAGTTGTGTATAGAATTCACAGTAATCACGCTGCGTAATGACATTGAGTTTGTCAGCAGAGTAGAGAAATTTGGAAGGCTGTAGCAAATCCTGTAGAAAGCAAACACGAATAACCACTCTGTCACTAAGCTTTGTTTAGAGAGAAACCAGTCTCTCTTGAAATATTTAATATGATAATTCTTGTTAAGGAAAGTCTATTTGGACTGTAGATAGTTTGAAAAATCATTTAAATGCCTTCTTCAAGCTTTTCTAAATTAAGTGATTGGAAAAAAGAAAACATAATGAGCCAGCGGTTCAGACATCAGTGGGACAGGGTAGGTAGTGTTTCTTTCAGTGGTGACTTGAGTGGCCTGGGCTTGCTTTCCATGCATCTGGGCCCTGGGAAGAGGCAAATGGTCAAGATTAGGTGCTGTGCAGTGATGGCGTTCCTGTTACTTCCATAGGATTTTGATATTTTCTAGATGAACTTGGAGGTCAGATGCACTTATTTCTTGTGTGACCATTTGGAAATTAGTGCAACTGGAGGAATTATAACCCTCCCCTCCTCCCTTTTAGTTGCCTCTATTATCATGTAATTTTTTAGGGTGGGGGGAGTTTGGAATCAGCCAGAAACAAAAGAGGCATCCATTAACATGGTACCAAAATAGGCATTCATGCAGCTTCTAATCAGAACAACATATTTTTAATATTCACAAGTTCTTGTTGGCAAGGAGATTTGTGTGTGTTATGAGTCAAGAAAGCCAGTGTTGCACTTCAAGGCTTGCTTTCATTTCTTGCCAGGACATCACTCTCTTTTCGGTTAGATGTGTTATATTTATAGAATGTGTTGCTTTTCTGCTGGAATGTAGTTAAAACAACATTATATCAAGCCAAGAATGTCAGAGGTTAATCCAGTAGTTTTACCTCTAATTGTCTAACAGAATAATTGTCAGTTAAATACACCAAGTCCAGACTAATCTGTGCTAAAGAAAAGATAATGATTAGAAATGTGCCATGATTTTCTGGTATGGTCTATACCAGTTGTTCTCAGTTGAAAGTGATCCTCAGAATCTCCTAGCCCACCCCAGCATTTTTTCTTCTGTAGACATGGGGTCAAGAACTGGCTTCCCTATGATTCTTAGTGCATGTTAGTTGAGAACACTGATTTCCACTAATGACTTGTTTTGGCCCCTTAGTAAGGTAGTATTTCTTATATATATATTTTTAATACTCTAAGATAATCTACTTGATCAGGCAAATGTAATCACACAAAATAGAAGTCAGTCATTCATATGCCGTTCACTCTTATTGGGCATGTATTATATGTAGGTATTATATCCCATAAAATGGTGGAGGGGTGGTGGGAAGGTTGCCAGATGAAGTATAAGATACTCAGTTATATTTGAATTTCAGGTAAGCAATGAAGTTTTTAGTATAATTATGTCCCAAATATTGCATAGGACATAGTTATACTAAAGAATTTGGCTGGGCATGGTGGCTTACACCTGTATACCCAGCACTTTGGGAGGCAGAGGCGGGCTGATAACTTGAGGCCGGGAGTTTGAGACCAGCCTGACCGACGTAGCAAAACCTCATCTCGACTAAAAATATAAAAACTAGCTGGGTGTGGTGGCACATGCCTATAATCCTAGCTACTCAGGAGGCTAAGGCAGGAGAATTGCTTGAACCTGAGAGATGGAGGTTGCAGTGAGCCGAGATCACACCACTGCACTCCAGCCTGGGTGAAAAAAAATTAAAAAAATAAAAAAAGAGAATTCTTCATTGTTTATCTGGAATTCAAATATAACTGAGCAGCCTATATTTTAATTTGCTAAATCTGGTCACCCTAGAGGGTGGACACTGTGGAGGGAACCAGGTACTTGAGGGATTAGAAGAGGAAAAGCCAATATCCACTAGAGAAGCTGGCATTTGAATGGTACCTCAAAAGTTTATCTAGATAAAGATGGAAGAGAAAGGCAGAATAGTCAAAAGGAGCAACATGAGATAAAGTGGTGGGACAATAAATTGGGAAGTATTTGAGAGCAGATCATAGATTGAATAGGGAAAACGGGGCAAGAAGGTGGTCATGCAAGAGGACATTAAAGCATCTGTTATTTTGGTGCTTATTCAATGCCTAAGGGGGAGAGGCATAGGGTTACTGTTTCTTATTGTGAGCAGAAATGTGGAATTTTTAACTTCTTATTCTTTTGCTGCAAGGTGAGTGCCAGGTTATGTATATAAAAATAATTATTCTTGTGAAACCAAAACTCTAAAGGTGACATTTTAGAAAAATAAAAGTAAAAGTATGCAAGTCATTTTAGTAGAGGAATATAGTAAGCACTATATTCCTCTACTAAAGGAAGAATGGACACTCTGTTATGGAAGAAAAGACACTCTGTTATGTGTGATTGTGGTTAAGGCTCTTAGTATTTTTAGGGCGCAAACTTGTAGATGTGATGACAAGTGGCAATTGCAGTTATATCTTCATTTACCTAAGAAATATCTGCCTTTAGACTTGGATGTACTCTCGGCCTGCAGCATTACTAAAATGAAATTAACATACTTAAATTAAAATAGAGGTGACCCAGGTGCAGTGGCTCAAGCCTGTAATCCCAGCACTTTGTGAGGCAGAGGCAAAAGGATTGCTTGAGGCCAGGAGTTCAAGACCAGCCTGGGCAACAAAGCAAGACTGTCTCTGCAAAAAATAAAAAGTAAGCCAGGTGTGGTGGCACATGCCCGTAATCTCAGCTACACGGGAGGTTGAGGTAGGGAGGATCGCTTGAGCCTGGGAGGTTGAGGCTGCATTGATCCATGATCGTGCCACTGCACTGTAGGCTAGGCAACGATGTGAGACCCTGTCTCAAAAATAAATAAGTAAATAAAATATAAAATAAAGGTGAGAGTTTGGAGTCTTAATTCTGGAAGGTGAATTCCAGAAAAGTAAATTTAGTGGTATGAGCAAAGATCTAAGGCAAGTCCCAACTGAATAACATGAAAACACATGAAACATAAATGGATATATGGTCACTTTGATATAAACCACAGGGAAGTGTTACAAAGTTAAAGCTTGAAGAGTATAGCCAGATAGCAGGGCTTTTACAAAGGAAGAGAAATGTAAAACATGAAGATGAGGAAAAGCTGGACATTTGTCCCAGTAGTGTTTATTGGGCAGTTAAGATAAACACCTGAAAATTTAAAGGGCAAATACGGTGCTTTAGTTGTTTTTCTGTTTTGTAACAATATCTTTATTTATCTACCTTGGTGATTTCACCTGCTCTTCAATGTGGGCCAAGGACATGGTATCCTGCCCATTTCTTTGATATCCCAAAACAAATTCCTGCTGATGGAGTTTCTGCCATTTATTGTGGAAGACTAAAAACATACAAATTCTGATAATTAGAAATTTTAATTCTCAAAGGACACAGTTGAGAAATCCTATGAATATGTTATTGAAAGCTCTCATGTGCAACTGTACATTTCCAATGGCCCACTTTGGTTTTCTGATTAATATGGAATTGTGACGTTAGATTTTTGGTTATCAAAACTTTACTGTTAGTGTTAGACCTGCCTTTTCTCTCTAACTCATGGATGTTCAGGATTCTTTTTTGTCACCAAGAAGAACTTCCCTGGCCTTTTCTGAGAAGCATCTAGTGAGAGAAGTGTAGAGGCTAAGAGAAGGAAGAGTTGGGGGGCTTGACATCTGTAGGCTCCTGGGAGAGGCAAGTCAGCTGGTGGGGCAGGCCCTGCAGGGTGCATTGCCATAGCAGTGGATGGGCATCTCTGGAAATTTCCCCTTAGAGGAGAGAGGCTATTCTTTCAGAAGAGCAGCTTCATCTCTCTTTTCTTTTCATGGTGGCTGGTAGCTCTTTTGTCCATTTCCATCCTGTTATGCCTATGGCTCTTCCTCCTCAAGTAATATGTAGCTGCAGTACAGTGAGATACAGCTCAGTGCAAACTATGGAAAGTAATGGTATTTAGTTAGAGTCTGAAAGCCCAACTTCAAGATCTTTTACTGCCATTTGTCAGGGCATGACCTTGGGCATGGCATTTAACCTCTCTGAGCTTTGGTTTTCTCATCCTTAAACTGAATATTCATATTTCATGTATTATCTGCCTTATAGAATTATTGAGGATTAAATGAGACAGTGTAAGTGAAAGTTTATCCTAGGGCTATGATGATGATTGTGATTAGTATTATTTAAAAGCCCAGTGGGTGGGCCAGTTTTTCCCACCTAGAAAAATATAGGACTCCTATTCAAACTCTTATGGAACAAAAATCATCACTAACTTGCTTATTTGAATTTCTATAATGAAGCAAAAATGCAAGATAGATGGAATTTTTGAAGAAGCTCCTGACTGTTGAATAATTCTTATATATTTTAAAAACTGTCACAATATAAGTATTTTTAAAGTAGTATATAATGGTTCCTGAAAATACCTGAAATGCCCATCCTTTTATACATGTTTAAGTATGCAATTTGTTCTAAATGTCTAATCTTGAATGATTAAATAATTTGCATACTGTTTTCAGTGCTATGAATTAAAGGCTAATTGAAGTATAATTTTTTTGCAGTAAAATTATATCATCTTTTATGTAGTACATTTAAAAATATTCTAGGCTAGTTCTAATTTTATAGTTTTATTATTTTAATTTAATGCACCAAGTAATTAAAAATTGCTGCAAAGAAAAGAAGCTGAAAATGATTTTAGGTAATTTCCCCTCAACAGAGTGAAAAGATGATAAGTAGAATAATGGAAGAGAGCCCAACACAGTTCCTGGCACATAAAGATATTCATTAAATATTCCTTAATGAATAAGCAATGACTAATTTCTAAGTGTCTCTAGACTTTGAGAAAAGGCACCATTTTCAGTGCTGTACAAAATACAGAGAAGATAGGTTGACATCTTTATATTAAAATACCTCCATGCAGTTCCCACAAGCCAATTTTTATTGAATCATTTGATCCACAGTTTGTTCTGCTTTCCTTTTCTCTTTGTTCTTGGAGTAGATTCTCAGGCTTAAGTCAGTTACAGATATTGAGAGACAATTCTCCATGGGTATCATGCATTTCTGTATCTCTTGCAAGCAGAGGCACTGACTTCTCTTTGTTCTGGACTATCTCTTCAAGGATGTTTATATAGCAAGTAGCTGTGGAAGACAAAAATAGCCTCTCCCTCTGGAGCAAAGTATAGGTTTGCTTATAGCCTTGGAAGATAGAGGCTTAGTGTCTCCTTCCAGAATAAAGTCTAATAAAGATAGTAGCTCCCTTGGAGATAAAGAGCAGGGATGCTTATTGCTAATTATAGAAGATTTGGGTTCCCTAAGCAAAGGGTTACTCTCCTGTAGTGTAACCCACTGCATGTACAAATGTTACCTGGCCCTTACTGTGTCATCCTGTGGGAATTGGGGCTTAGGAAACTGGAAAAAGAAATGCTGATATTCAGGCTATTCTTACTGCTGTTGATTAATAAACTGCCTTTTGTCTCTGACCAAGGCACCTCCTGTCTTTTACCAGCATCCATGAAACTATGGAAGGCTAACTTGTCATCTTGCAAGTAGGATAAAATCTCAAACCCTAAGCAATTCTTTTTTCATTTTTTTTCTTTCTTTCTTTCTTTTTTTTTTTTTGAGACAGGGCCTCGCTCTGTTGCCCAAGCTAGAGTACAGTGGTGTGATCATGGCTTACTTTAGCCTCAACCTCCTGGACTCAAGCAATCCTCCCACATTTCAGCCTCCCAAGTAGCTGGGAACACATGTGGGCACCACCATACCCAGCTAATTTTTTTTAATTAATTTTTTTTCTTTTGTAGAGACAGGATTTTGCCATGTTGCCCAGGCTGGTCTCGAACTCTTGGGCTCAAGCAATCTGCCTGCCTCGGCCTCCAAAAGTGGTGGGATTACAGGCGTGAGCCACCGTGCCTGCCCCCTAAACAATCCTTAACAACAGATTGCAGCAATATTTGGGTAACTTGGCTGGTATGGTGTGGTATAGTTGGTACACTCATGTAGGCAAGGAACCCTTTTACCTCCAGTGGCTGACCACTCTTTTGGATATACGTGGGGACCCTGGGAACATATTCTCAAGAGGAGAAATGAATGGGCATCAGGGTTGGAAGTAGAAGATGGGATGATATCTAGAGCTTTTGGCCCAGAGCACTGGCTAGAACTATGAAGCCTCTGATAACCCTCACTTGAGGCAGTACTTGGGTGGAGGTGGACAGAGGCTATAGAGGAAGAAGGAGGAAAAATAGGTTGATAGAGGAAAGAAGATTCCATGAAACTTCACAGCAGCCAAAAGCCATTCATCCTTATTGAAACTTCTAAGTCAATGTTGGCACCTATCATTCCAAAGCTTACTAGCTTTTTTTTTTTTCTTTTGAGCCATGAGTACGCATTTTTGTGAGCACTCTGCATTGGTGCCTTAATGCCTGTTGAGTGTGCTCACATTGAGTGCATCCTGGTGGCTGAATGTGAGCAGGCTTGTTCTAGGAAAGACATGATGGCAGCATCTGGTATTTTTCGTCATTCTGCCTATGTCCCCTGCCCTTCATCCCCCATCCTCACCCCAGTCTTTATGGTTAATTAAAATACTTCCCAACCACCACTTAGGCAACTCTAACCACATGCAAGGCTGGCCACAGAGCTCTGAACCTCAGAAGTCTCAGCTCCTTCTGACTCCCTCAGAGTTGGAATGTACTAATGCTGCTTCCTAGAACGAGTCCTTTGCCCAGTTTTCTGTTGCGGGAAAGTATTCAGGGTTGTTAGTGAATGTGCTGTATCTTCTTACTTGTTAGCCACATGATATAACAGTTGTATTTTCTTTCATGCCATAGGGACTTCTATCCGGCGTCATCGGATTACTCTTCCGCCTCCAGATGACGATCAGTTTTATACTGTGTATCATTTTAATGTCGGCACAGAGGTTGTCTTCTATGGCCGGATATTCAAGGTTTATGACTGTGATGCATTCACAAGAAACTTTTTGAGGAAAATAGGGGTCAAAGTGAATCCCCCAGTACAACGTCCAGAAGATCCTTACATGAAGATTCAGAGAGAGGTAAGGAATTGACGTTTGTTGAGTTCTTGTCTTCAAAATAAAAACCCCTTTGGAAAGTCAGTAAAGGGTGTTTGTACTCCTGATGCAGATGTGAAAGAGCTTTTAGAGCCATAGTTATTCCAGTTGTTTTGTTCTTCTTTGGACTAGAGGGAAGGCTGAGTGTTAGCCACAGAGCAAGAATGACTTCCTCACTGCCTCACCCCAATTCTCTCTGTAGAGACTCTCTCTTTCAGGCAGTAGGAGTCTTCAGTGAACTGCACAGGTGAGACAGTTTCTAGGCACCCACAATTGACTTTGTGGTCACTGATGGTATATGAGTTGTATCCACATTTCCTTGGCTTGTGTTTTTGCATTTTAGTTGCCTAACTCTGGCTAGAAAGATCTTTGCTTCTATACTAGTGATTTAGTGAACCAAGCCTTGGGTACACATTTTTTTTTCCTCCTAGGAAATTCCAGGTCCTCTTAGGGTGGCACTGGATGCCAAGGTGCTCTGGAAGAATAAGGAGGACTGTGATTCTGGTATACTCCCTTTAGGAAAGGATGTTTATGTACAAGGTCTGACCCCAGCTAGTGTAAGGGAGTAAAGACTCAATATTTTTAGTATTATTTTTGTCTTCCTATTTTTTAAACAGTCCCTGGGCCCAAATTTTGTATTCCAGAAGAATTTGAACACTCAAAGGGGTGGAAGGTGACAACACCCAGCTAATCTCCTTGCTGGCACTGGATCGCAAATGTCTTGACTCTTACCCTGATTTCCATCATTGTCACTTGTTTCCTTTTTCCTTTTCTATTGAAGTGTGATTACACACAGTAAAATACACAGAAATTAAGTGTACAGTTGGATGAGTCTTAACAAATACATGTACCCCTATAACCTACCCCCAGGTTGAGATGTAGAGCAATTCTCTTCCCCCAGAAAGTCCCCTCATGTGTTTTTCGAATCAGTCCCGCTCCCCACCACAGACAACTGCTGTTCTCATTTCTATCCCCATAGATGAGTTTTGTCTGATTTTTATTGTTTTAAAACTTATAATTCATTTCCTTGCAGAGAGGTAACAAAATTTAGGACAAAATTCTCTTTTGATTCTGTTTTGATCTCTTTTTAAAAGCCACTTGTAGGATCATTCATCTATTCCTGCCTCCCAGCCCCAGCAGAATTATTCTTTAATGTTGTTGTAGGCATACAGCCCTCTGGAGAAATATATATATTGTTGATCCTGGAATATCTAAGGTGAAATGCCTGTATATTGATGTACAAAGGGATTTTTTTTGGTTTGGATTCAGTTTTATTTTTTCCAAATGCCCTGGATGAAAGAGTCTAGATAAATAGAAAGAATTTAGAACCAGCAGAGAGAACTTGAAGGAAATGTATCCAAATGAATTGCCACCCTTTGCATATGGCTGCACTCATTCACTAACAGTTGTTGTTATATGATAGTGATTGTGAACAATGATGGATTATATGAAAATGCACAGAGCACTGTGGGATTTCATAGGTTTATGAAGAAAAAAAAATATATATATTTAAAATTATACTTTAAGTTCTGGGATACATGTGCAGAATGTGCAGGTTTGTTACATAGGTATACATGTGCCATGGTGGTTTTCTGCACCCATCAACCCATCATCTACTTTCGGTATTTCTCCTAATGCTGTCCTTCCCCTATCCCCCCATCCCCTGACAGGCCCTGGTGTGTGATGTTCCCCTCCCTGTGTCCATGTGTTCTCATTGTTCAACTCCCATTTATGAGTGAGAACATGCAGTGTTTTGTTTTCTGTTCCTGTGTTAGTTTGCTGAGAATGCTGGTTTCCAACTTCATCCATGTCCCTGCAAAGGACATGAACTCATCCTTTTTAATGACTGCATAGTATCCCATGGTATATATGCCACATTTTCTTTATCCAATCTATCATTGATGAGCATTTGCGTTGGTTCCAAGTCTTTGCTATTGTTAATAGTGCTGCAATAAACATGTGTGCATGTGTCTTTATAGTAGAATGATTTATAATCCTTTGGGTATATACCCAGTAATGGGATTGCTGGGTCAAATGGTATTTCTGGTTCTAGATCCTTAAGGAATTGCCACATTGTCTTCCACAATGGTTGAACTAATTTACACTCCCACCAACAGTGTAAAAGTGTTCCTATTTCTCCACATCCTCTCTAGCATCTGTTGTTTCCTGACTTTTTAATGATTGCTATTCTTTTTTTTTTTTTTCCGAAATGGAGTCTCACTCTGTTGACCAGGCTGTAGTGCAGTGGCGCGATCTTGGCTCACTGCAAACTCCGCCTCCTAGGTTCAAGCAATTCTCTGCCTCAGCCTCCTGAGTAGCTGGGATTACAGGGGCCTGCCACCACACTCGGCTAATTTTTTTTTTATATATATTTTTAGTAGAGACAGGGTTTCACCATCTTGGCCAGGTTGGTATTGAACTCCTGACCTTGTGATCCACCTGCCTCGGCCTCCCAATGATCGCCATTCTAACTGGCATGAGATGGTATCTCATTGTGGTTTTGAGTTGCATTTCTCTAATGACCAGTGATGATGAGCTTTTTTTCATGTTTCTTGGCTGCATAAATGTCTTGT